>NW_027270906.1:4470000-5070000 GCF_040938485.1 Diadema antillarum | reverse complement strand
TGCACAGCCGCGGAATCATTCACAGGTAAAAGAAAAATAAAGATGATTTACGGAAATTTATAATGAACGAAAGAATGAAGGAATGAATGAATGAGTGAATGAATGAATGGAGGAATGAAGTGACTGATTCTTGAATCCAGCAGGGAGGTACACCTCCCTGAATCCAGTAAATACATGTGCTGTTTAGATTTTTTTTTTGAGAATTTTTAGAAATCAAACAGCTTTTTATTCGAAGACTGGTGAGAAAAAGTAGAAATCATAAGTTTGACTTTATGAGAATCTTTAAAAAAACGAAAATATGCAGATGTGTTATTAAAGAATCTTCTCAAAGATGTTTGCACTAAGGAAAGAATAAGTTAGAAAATATGATTTCCCATAGTGGATTAGAAATAAATAAATAGATAAATAAATAAATAAATAAAATAGTTCATGTTGTGCTCTTTGTATTTTTTTTTTTGTCTTTGCTATATGGAGATTACTAGCTGTCTTACTCAGTATTGAATTGGTCATGATTAAATAAACAGCTCACAAGTTTGTGCAATTATTGATGGAAAGCATGCTTTAAACTGGGTATTTTTTACTTTGCCTACCATTATTTTGTTGATCAAATGAATTGTAAGTAAAAACATTTTGTGAAGGCAAAGCACTGACGTTTTAGGATTGTGCAGTTTGCAGATTAGCCATATTGAAGTCGGAGATGTTATGTTCTCATTTCTTTCAATATTTTGTATCTAGATGTTATTAGATGCAGCAGATATACGGACATATATTGCTTACACCTGTCAGTCCATAATTAAAGTCCCAGAAGAAGTTTGTGGCAGAAATTTAATATTGTGTTGTCATTGGCACATCTGAATTTCACTTCATATCTTTTCATCGGAGAAAGAGTACTTATAGATGAAACTGATTCATTTCATTAAATTGGGGAAAGTGTATAAAAAATAGCCAATTTGAGAACTTTAATCTTTTCAGAATGTGTTGCCAAAGGAAGGATCGTCAGTTGCAGATTTAGCAATTTGAAGGCTTTTGAGAATCCTGCAATCAGACAAGGCATTATGTTAATATAACAGAGGGCCCAAATGAGACATAGTTTTTGTACCTTTTCCTTTTGAACACCTGCAGTGAATAGTGAAAGCTGTAATAAAAAGAGACAGCACCAAACGATGGAAATGTGGTGTTAGGGACTTTATTGTTTGTTGACGATTTACGAAGAAAATGAATGGAGAATGTCCCATGGCAGTTTACATTAGATTGAAGTGAGGAACAAACTGGGCATTGTCAGATTAGTTTCCTGGAATAGTTTCCTAGACTCTAAAAGGAGTAAGTCTAACCAAACTCTTCTGGTCCGCCGTCAAAATGACTTCAACAGAAAACACCAGTAACTGTCTGTAAGTGATATATCGGGCTCACCTGAAAATTTTGTGTTTGTAAAAGCATTATTAGGTTATAATTATTGTGCTTTTCAGAGGGATCCTTGCACACAAAATAAGTTGAAATCTGATCATGCGTGGACACTGTATTTCTTGCAGATAATACTTACGTCTGTGAGATTCCCCTTAGCAACAGCATGTACCTTATTTACAAGTTTGCTGTTTGTTTTTTTCTTTTTGGTGGTCATTGTGTTGCTTTGGTTCGTAGAAAACTTATGTCACAGCTCAAATATCAATTATGACATACACCCTATGCTGGAAAAGGATACATAAGAGCAGAAGAAACAACACTTACATGAAGCTTTTAAATGTATGAAGATTTGCAGGAATATATAAATTCACTTTTCAAATGCCAAAGCAGAATCAGACAAAAACAAACAAACAAACAAACAAACAAACAAACAAACAAACAAACAAACAGACAGACAAACACTGAAAATGTTGTTATTTGGGGTTTTAATACCACAACAAATTTGTGTCTTTGATAAAGTATCGTATTTTACTCCAGTATAGAAGCGATAATGAAATTACAGTAGGCCCATAGATGTTACTTTCAAGGCTATTATACTTAAACTAGATGAGACAGGTATAGTATTTCTTACAGAAAAATCATACTTTAGCTGATTTTGAAGTCTGCATTGGAAATTGTCATCAGTGTATTTAACACATAACATTTCTATAATATGAGCAAAGTGTGCATGAAAATGCACTGTATACTAGTGTAGGTGTAGTCTAGAACCCTCTGGCAAAGATTAGCTTGCACTTTGCACTTTGAGGCCACCATACACTGAAATGCAGAGAAAGAGTGTGTGCTAGGTGTGGATCAGTGTGTACCTAGCACTTTCTCAATGGACTGTACTTGTGTGTGTGAGCACCTGCATGTGTTGTGCTGGATGGTGTCTCTGTTATCTGCCTCTGTGTGTGTGTGTGTGTGTGTGTGTGTATGTGTGTGTGTGTGTGTGAGTGTGTGTGTGTGTGTTTGTGTTGTGTGTCTGTGTGTCTCAGCTGTGTGCTCATATGTTACTGTGTTTGTATGTTGTATAGTGTGTGCAATACACATGTTCTGTGTGGGATCCTCTGGTGCTGTTTGTAGTGCTGTACGTACAAGCCGGTGTGTGTGCATGTGTGTGTTTGTGTGTATGCATGTACGTATGCCTGTGAGAGAGAAAAATTGAATGACGGGCAATATTATACATATGCGATAAACACAAGCTGGTTGTTGATCTCATATGTGATATCATTGACTCGTGATTGGGTTAGTGATACGCCTTCCAAATAGGATGTTTTTCTGATTCCAACACCTCGCACTCTGTGAAATGGAGAAAGGCATCACGGAGGGTGCATATGATATATTGCCTTTTTCAAATGTGCAGAGTGGTGCAGAGTTACTTTCCGTCTTGTTGAGCCGAATTCTCACTGGCTGCATTATCATTGTTTGTACTAAGACAACACTCTACGATGTGTATACCTGTAGGATTCCTGTGTGCGATTTGATGTGATGCGAGAGTTGTTTTTTTTTTTTTTTTTGGTTTGCAAAGCTTTAAGTCGGTAGATGTGAATTCATGAGAAGAAGGAATAAAGAATTATCTTTTCATGTTAATGGCACCACCAACAAAAATTCATGGGGGATATCGTGATGATCAGTTCCCTTGGTAAAATGTTGGAAAGACTTCCTACTTCCAACGTCGCTCACAGTACGCAAAGGATATAGAAGGAAGAAATATGAGACTTGCCTCAAACAGCGCACAGGGAAATGAAATTTGCTGAATATAAACATGAATGATCAGATTAATTAGTATGAAAAAAAAAGGAAACCAATGTTATTGCAATTGACAGAGTTGACATTTTGAGACTTGAAATCATTTGCATAATTTACAATTTGCTAATAGAAAAGAGACCACAAAATATTACAGTATGAGTTTTCACTTATTATGAATCTCCATTGGAAGGGTAAAAAAGATGAGGGTCAAAGTCAATTGGATTTTACTGTAGTGGGCACAATTTAAAGCCAGTGAATGGAATATTATGGGGGAAAGCACATAGCACCAGATTCACTGGAAGGGGGAGGGGTTTAAAGTGAAATATTTTGTCAGATCATGTCAGGTTCACCATCAATATCAGAATTAGTCCTTTTCACCTCCGCCAAGGAGGTTATACATATTTTTGCTGGCATTGGTTTGTTTGTCCGTCTGGTTCTTTGTCTGTTCGCATTATAACTCAAAATGTTGTGAACAGATTTTGATGAAATTTTAAGGAAAAGTTAATAATTACGCAAGGAAGTGGTGATTGAATTTGGGTAATGATCTGGATCATCCTCTGGAACCAGGTATTTGTTTGCATTTTCTAAAGGACTCTTTATCATTGGGAAATGGGGCCATTTGTGAATACAGCCCGTGTAGCTATCAAATTGACAATGATACGAATGTGATTCCAAATGCTAGTAAAAGTATATGGTCAAGGAATGCTAGTAAAAGTATATGGTCAAGGAATCTAATGATACAGATATGTAGGACTGTCATAGAAATCACAATATGTGTGGAAATGAACTACTTGGTATAACCAAGGAGGTTCAAGAGAATGGAGTCACAACCGTCTTATTTCCTTTGCTAGATGTCCGATGCCACTGCTCAAAAGTATTTGAAGCATGTGCCAAACAGGATCTGCCATGCAGATAGGAAGACAATTGACACGTGTCTCATTTCACAATCACCAGCCACATTCTAAGGAAGATATGTCTTCGTGATGGTAATTACTTTTCACTATCCCTTCTTATAAAAGGTAGATAGTACAGACACGAGGATGCGCAAATAGAAATTGCGCAAAAAATGCTGAAATAAAGATGAAAATTACTCGACTGGGCATACCCGGGCACTAATCTGCTATATCTATCAATAAAGAACTATACTTGAAGATTATTCCATATTAGTTTTATTTGTGGAAATTAAGTGGAAAAGTGATAAAACCGGCTTTCCAGATTGGTGTCGGTTTTAAACATTTCCACATGATACAGCTCTGGGGCCCGTTTCATAACACTTGTCATCAGTGACAACTGCCACATTTCTATGACAAATATGCTCTCAGCCAATCATATGCAAGGATTTCAGTAGCTTGTCACATCTATGACAACTTGTCACTAATTACAAGTTTTATGACACAGGCCCCGGTTTACACTTTTGCACAAATTTCTGGATGGGATTGACTTTTGTTTTACATGCTTTATCATTAAGTGAAATTTCATTTCATTCAATAAATAGATAAACAAAATATGGCCATCATTATGTTTACGTTCAAAATGAATCTTTAGATTGCTCAGCAAGACGGCGTTGTCGAACATCGATCATCAAAGGCACAAATGCACCTGTTAAAATCTTTTGTACATCAACAGAAATCTGACAACTGTTTGAATAATTACAGCCAGTTGGAACTCCGACTCTTAAACCTCCTTGGCGTAACTTTGTGCTCTCAAAGTCCTTTTTGTCGAGCCCACTGGAGGTGAGGGGAGACAAAGGGATCGCCTGCGGCGTCTGTCCGTAAGGCTACAAAAGCTTGAATATCTCTCTACTGAGGACTTCAATTTCAATCAAACGTGGAGGGAACAGTGGTTATGCAAAGTTACACATTTTACCAAACATGAAGGTCACCTCAAAGTCAAAGGTCACAGGCAGGGGTCAATGAACTTTAGGGCCCTATGGCGCTTTTCGATTATGGCTCATAACTTTTGATGTATATGTCCGTTTGTGACCAAACGTGGGTGGTAGATGTCCCTTGGGGAGTGGAAGGTCTCCACAAGGTCAAAGGACACAGATAGGGGTCAAAGGAACTTTTAGGGCCCAATGTTAAGTTTTCACGTCGCGTTTCGATTATGGCTCATAACTTTTGATCCATATGTCCATTTGTGACCAAAGTTGGCTGGCAAATGTCCCGTGGGGAGTTGAAGGTCACCACAAGGTTCAGAGGTCATAGGCGTGGTGAATGAATTTCCGGGGGTTAGAAAAACATTTTCTTCTACGCAAATGGGCAAGACACATTTTGGCACTTGCCTTGTCCAGTTGAAAAATGGTTTAGGACAGTTCGGGCAGACTTAAAAACTTTTATAAAAAGATTTAGGATCCGGTAGAATGGGGATACCATTGAGTTGGCCAGCAGGGGTGGCTTGGATATATTCCAGAATTTCCATTACAAATCGCGTGCAGCTTTATGACTGATCTTTGTGTAAGTACACGCAGCTAAAGAATCTCAGCTGGAGTTGACTGTTACCGAAAAATGTATCGTGCTATGCACATATTCGCTGACACATGCTATTTGTGTTTTTTTAAGTAATGCGACGGGCAGCAAATTAAGAGAAATTCAGTAGGATCACCCATGTCATCCCACACTACCAGGAATGACTTTTTTTCCTCCGTACATTTAAAATACATGTAATAATCTTTTTCACACAAAAAACAAAAAACACTCCGTTCTTTGAGACCAAAAAGTTCAGTCAAAGTGTATAATAGCTTGCCTCAATAGATATGATAAGGGTCAAGAGTCAAGGGGTTGAAGGTCAAATTGATTTGAATTCCTTTAAGGTCAAACTAGTTCGATGATTTTTTTTTTGTTTTTTTTTTTGACACTTCTTCACTATTGAAAAGTGGACAACACTACATTAAAATATCAAAAATGTTGTGCCAGAGGTTGTTCTGAGTATTTTTTTTTGTGTGTGTGTGTGTGTTTCATGGTTAGTGTGTCTGCGTACTGTTCGGGCACAGACGTATCAAGATTCTTGTTTCTGAAGTGCTTTGTTTATTCTGTACCTAGCAAAAATAACGCTGTTTTTATCTGTTTTGAAGAAACGTGTTTGTCTCTGTTATCTTGCCGTCAATTGTTTTAGAGATGATCGTTATTAGACTGAAGAACGTGTTGACTTGTGCACAAATATACAATTGAGAATGTAATAAAGTACTGTTTGATTCATGGAGAACTCTTAGATTTGAAAACAAATCAGTCTTGGCATACTTTCAATATATATACAAAGTGTTTTGTTTTTCGCTGTTGTGCACCAAAATTGAATATACATGTTTCTCTCAGCCTGAAACTTTTATTTTTAGAAATTTACATTATATGTAAAAAGATCTATATTCTTTAAAAAGTTAAACTACTGATGTCGATTTAATGATACAAGGAAATTTGGTATTTGACCAATTGCGTAGTGAGGTTGAAGTAAACCTCACATTGCTGTTGCAGGATTTCAAATGCGATAAATCCCATCTGTATTTATTTTTTTATTAAGTAGTTCCTCGAGCCAATTTTGATATCAAGAGATATTCTGTTAGTTTAGGGGCAATCAAAGGTTTGCCAATACCAGTTCAGAACATTGAAGTCAAACTCTTTCTTTCCGGCCTGTTCATACACACCTGCAAATAACAGAATTTAGAAATCAAGTTTTTGCAGTGCAATGCAAAAACTGATAGTTCTTGAGTGTAGATACAAAAATGACCGCACCAGCCACAGTGATCTACAGCAAATCAGCAAAAATAAGTAGGTCTTGATATCTTTCTTGAAACCCTCATGATAACTTGTACACCATTTATGTGAATGCCACACATATCGAAAGATTCATTTGTTTTAATCCCAAGACACAATTTGCCGCACTAGGCCGTGGATGAGAGTGTGTGTGTGTGTGGGGGGGGGGGGGGGGTGCTGTCGTCATTGTTCAGGCATATACGCGATGCAGATTTAAATTGTCACATATGCAGCCAAGTGAGTTTTTTCTTCTTTTTTTCAGCCATTGTGTAAACAATGGCAAATCAAATGCATCATGATCTAGCAGAAGGAAAGCAGTTGAATATGAATGGGCCTTGTTTATCAAAACATGCGACAATAACTTACACATCAGGGTGTAAGCTAAAAATATATAAAATCATGTGATGTGTGAGCATCTGTGTGTATGTGTTTGTCCATCATTTGTCTGTCAGTCACATCGATACAGACACAGTTGAATTTTCATGTTGTCTCTTTACAATTACATTTGGCAGCCTTAGGTGTATTAGATTAATTGTAGGACACCATCTTCATTTCTCCCTCAGATTTTCATATAAATTTGAGGATGGTAGTTTCATTATGTCACATGTTTTCACCAAGCTTGCGGACTCGTTGACCCAATTGTTAAATGATCCTAGAAATGTTGCTGTGATGAAAATCACGGCTTCATAGTATCCCATCTGTCTTCTTCCTCATCTGCAGAGATCTGAAGCCAGAGAATATACTGCTCAACGAGGACATGCACATACAAATCACCGACTTTGGGACGGCAAAAATAATCGGCACTGACGATGCCGAAGAAGGAGCTGGTAAGACTGCAGTCAATTTCGCCTTAAAGCCCCTTTTACTCTTTCATGGATCGTATCATGGATGTGTGTCGTTCCGTGATCATCCGTACTGTTTCCGGCATGACCGTGTTAGCTCCGTGAAGTCATCCGGCATGATCCTTGATCATCCGACATATCCGTGGAAAAACATTAAACTTGTTTAATTTTTTCATCCCGGACATCGCAGATAAACTCAATACGACACCTCTGTACTGTGAGAAGGAAAGCTATTGTTTGCATGAAAATTAAGTAACGGTATACTGGAAAGCAAGAAAATATTTACGGCATGAAATTTTTGCGGAATTAAGCTGATGGCATTTTTTGCAGCATGAAATTTTCGCAAATTGCCATGGGCATTCATTGCACTTGTGTAAACAGGAACTTTCTTGTGCATTTAATTTTGCAAATCTTGGCTCACATGAAATCCGCAAAATTATAACGCATGCAAAAGTTTCTGGTCTTACTGTATGTTGCAGATGGTAATGTGATGAGAAAACTAAGAAAGTGAAACAACTAAAGACAGATGGATGATGGGTTGATGGGAAGAGGAGTAGAGATTGGATAGATTATGAACTTTTAGGGTGTGAAAAATGGTAATTTAAAGAAGAAAAGTTTCTTCCTTTCCTTTTTTTAGCTCACCTGAGCCAAAGGCTCAAGTGAGCTATTGCGATCGCCCTTCGTCCGGCGTGCGTCGTGCGTCGTGCGTCGTGCGTCGTGCGTCGTCCGTCGTCCGTCGTCCGTCGTCCGTCGTCCGTCGTGCGTCGTGCGTAAACTTTTTACATTTTCATCTTCTTCTTGAAACCCCAAGACCGATTTTCATCAAACTTGGCAGGTAGCGTCCCTAGGGGGTTAGGAACTCAATTTGTTAAAATGGGCACCATGCCCCACCCAGGGGGCCCCCAGGGGGGCCCAAACCCCCCAAAATTAAGGAATCTGTAAAAATCTTCTTCTCTAGAACCAGAAGTGATAGAGCTAAGTTAATACTATGATTTAGTACATTGATGACTGTAGTTTCAAGTTTGTTCATGGCAGAATCAGGGGTGCCCCCCTTGGGACCCAGGGGAGGGGGGTGGGGAAGGGTTCTAATGGGGCCTAAATTGTACATTTTCATCTTCTTCTTGAGAACCCCATGACCCATTTTCACCAAACTTGGCAGGTAGCATCCCTAGGGGGTTAGGAACTCAATTTGTTAAAATGGGCACCATGCCCCACCTAGGGGGCCCCCAGGGGGCCCAAACCCCCCAAAATTAAGGAATCCGCAAAAATCTTCTTCTCTAGAACCAGAAGTGATAGAGCTAAGTTAATACTATGAGTTAGTACATTGATGACTGTAGTTTCAAGTTTGTTCATGGCAGAATCAGGGGTGCCCCCCTTGGGACCCAGGGGAGGGGGTGAGGAGGGGTCCTAATGGGGCCTAAATTGTACATTTTTATCTTATTCTTGAAAACCCCATGACCCATTTTCACCAAACTTGGCAGGTAGCATCCCTAGGGGGTTAGGATCTCAATTTGTTAAAATGGGCACCATGCCCAACCCAGGGGGCCCCCAGGGGTCCCAAACCCCCCAAATGAAGGAATCTTTATAAATCTTCTCTAGAATCAGAAGTTATAGAGCTGAGATAATATTATGAGTGAGTACATTAATGACTGTAGTTTGAAGTTTGTTCATAGGAGATCCAGGGTGCCCCTCTTGGGTAGGGGGGGGGGGGGTGGTTGGAAGGGTCCAAATGGGGGCCTGAATTGTACATTTTCATCTTCTTCCTGAAAACCTCATGATGGATTTTTGTCAAACTTGGCAGGTAGCATCCCTAGGGGGTCAGGATCTCAATTTATCAAAATGGGCACCATGCCCCACCCAGAGGGCCCCAGGGGGCCCCAATCCCCCCAAATTAAGGAATCTTTAAAAAATTGGGCCCTTATTGTACATTTTCATCTTCTACTTGAGAATGCCTGGTCAAATTTTAATTTAGATTAGTGACTGCATGAAAGGTGAACTTGCGATACTCAGGTGAGCGCTAGACCCGCGGGTCTCTTGTTTTTTCAACCACTGGACAGCAGTAGCTTCTGTCTTCATCAAATATTTGGCTGCTAGTTGATAATCATGTGACCAGCAATCATCTTGCCATACATAATAAATTTAGCGATGGCTTGTCAGTATTTTCTCCTGGTGACTGGTCCTTTGTTTTTGCCAGTAGCTGGCCTCACCAGAGTTCTTGCAACAAAACAAAAACTCTTGGTGAAGAAAGCAAAGACATGGTGACATTTTGATGTGTTACCTTTAAGCACTTCAGATGAGTGTCGGCAGACTACTGTAAAACTTGACATTTTTGGATGCTTTTTAATTTCATGAATTGCGTTAAAATAGAGCCAGCATTCTTGAAATTAAAATGCACATGAAAGTTCTTGTCAAAGCTATATACCCTGAATGCCAGTGGCCATTCGCGAAAACTTTCAGGCCGCGAAAAGGCAGCTAGCTCCAATTCATGAAAATGTCAGGCCGCAAAAATTTCTTACTCTAGAGTCTGCTTCTCATGTTGATGTTCTTAAAGGAGTACTGCTAAGTGGGAATTTCTACGTAACAATTGTTATTGTATATTGTATTTTAAGTCTGAGGATTCCCCTTCAGCGTTTAACTTTGACTCTTTAAAAAAAAGTCTTGTCTTGGGACGTAATTTGTAGGGTTTGTGATGCAGTAAAACATATTACACAAATCTGTGCTGATGGTAGTGATTATATTTGTTTTTCTTTTGTCAATGAATATTATTGCCTTCTCCTCTCTGCAGTCCGTGCGAATTCGTTCGTCGGGACGGCACAATATGTATCCCCAGAACTCCTCACTGAGAAATCCGCAACGAAAAGGTGAGAGCTGACTACTAAGGACCCTGCCAAACGATATACAGGTCAACCTTGCTTAAGTCGACCTCGCATCTAAGTCGAATTATCGCCTTAAAGTCAAATGTCTTTTCAAGTCCTCTTTTCTTCATATTCCATTGATTTTAATCCCTCTAAGTCACATTTTCTCTAAGTTGAGGCTATTTCTTTAGTCCAAATAGATTTGACTTAGGCAAGGTTGACTGTACTTTCATCAGAAAGTTCGTCAGGACTCATTTTTTTTCGAAGGTGCTGTTTTGCACATAACATAGTTAAACGAATTTTATCTCACTGGACTTTTTCCCATTTTAATACATGTATTGATAAAGCACTCCATGATAGGATAGGGAGACATTTGTTCAAAATCATAAATTGAATGGAAAGTTTATGAATTTTAAAGCTTTGATTAATTTCATGTGCTACCCTTTGGAGATGGAACACTGGAACAATTTCAATGTCAGGAGAGTTCAATAGTACATGGAAATTAAGAAGAATTCAAGAAATATTCATATTTAATGACAAGTAAACACTTCTTTGACTTGTTACATATTTTAAGGCAAATCTATTGTTTCTGGAAGAGCTAGGTCAAGTGTTTTTTCAGTTTTATGGTACAATTATATGTGAAATTTTAAGTACATTTTTTTTTTTCATAGAGATATACTTGAGAGAGGGCAACACATAAACTTAATCATCAAAGTTAAGAAAAGCGATACTTTTTGGATGAATTGTGTACTTTTTTCCATACTTTCACTGAGTACTCCAGTAACCTTTCTGCACTCACTGAATCCGTGTGTATGTTTGGGGAAGTTTCACTTTCAATGGCCTGTTATTTTGGGGTAATGTAAGTATTTCACATATACAAAAAAACCAAAAACAACCTTTTTAGTAATTATCTAAGTAAGTTGATGAACTGGTAACGAAGATCACACCAGAGTCCAGAAAAACAGAAGAGAACTTTCAATCAAATTTATTTCATGAAAGTCTATGCTTGTCTAGGATCATAGAGCCAATGCCAACTTAGAAGAATCCCTCGTCTTGATAAAATAGTCAAAGTTGGCTCATTGATAGGGAAAAACAAATATGACTGCCCAGCTCAAGTAAGGAGATTTATCTGTTTGAAGGAATGGCATGTACACTGTATGTCAGGAAGAGTTGTTTTTTATTTGATATGAATGCTACATGCCCCTTGTTTGTTCTTCTTTTCAGCTCTGATTTGTGGGCTCTTGGCTGTATAGTCTATCAACTACAAGCAGGTCTACCTCCATTTAGAGCAAGGTATGTGCAGAGAACATACGTTGTTTGTTTGTTTGTTTTCCGCGGAGAACATAAGAAAACATAAGTTTTTCCACACATATATCTCTCTCTAGGACAGGGTCCCATTCACACTGTAAATTAAACCTTCTCAGGACCATTACTGTCGACTCACATTTAACCCTAAAAGGGCCGGGGGGGCAGAATCCGCCCCCCCCTCGACATTTCGCGCTATAATTCTGTAACGCGAGAAGGCCTCATTGCAAGGCTTCTTGACTTTGTTTGTTCAAGTCTCGCACAACTTTTAAGACCAAATTTGCAACGTCCGCGCATACTTTTGCGAAGCCACGCCCATTTTTGTAACGGAATGTTGCCCCAAAACGGGCACAATTTTGTGATTTTGTGTACATTTCCTATGGAAAACAGTGCTTTGTCATGAAAGTCAGAAAAACCTGATTATTTTTAGAATTAATCACTTTCATTGATTAATTTTCTGCTAATTATGGTAGAAAAGTGGTCAGTGACAATTTCCAATGAAAAAACAAAGAAAAACAAAGTTGAAAAACAAAGAAATACATAAATTCTGAAAACAATAAAATACATACGAATTGAAATGAGTTTTGGAAGTTTTTGTGATGTACAATTGTTGAATATGCTAAAACATTTACAGATCAAAGATTAGACTCTCAATGCTTTTAATTAGGCTAAAATATAATCTTGAGCTTAATTTGCATAATTAATTAATTAAAATTAGAAATTGATTAATTCAAAAAATCTTATGACACAATCTTGTAGATTATAACGTGGGTCTCACGCATGCAAAATTTCATTGCGATCGCACCACCAATGGCCGAGATCTCGGGGGTGGGGGGGCGGAATCCATCCCCCCCGGTCTGAGCATAGCCAAAAAAGCCCGGCCCTTTTAGGGTTAAAGTGTATGCATGATAATCGCCAGTACAGTCCAGTACGGTACAGTGATGAAATACAGCATGTTAATTCTTGACTCCATTGGTACCCCTGGCTATCTATTTTACATTGAATTTCAAGAATTTTGAGACTTTCAGGCTTAAAAAGATTTCAGGTGTAAGGTGATTAACCCAAGAGGGTTGATAGTGATCTTGTATACCCCGCCAGCCGCATGCTTTCTTCACCTGTTTTTGTTTTGTTTTTTACATTGTGGTGTAGATAGCATGTTTTGTTTTCTTGTTTGGTTTTTTTTTTGGTTTTTTGCTGTTTTTTATTTTTTTTTTGCTGTTTTTTCTACATTGTGATGCAGCCTGTATTTAGAAGTTGTTTTCTCCTCAAAGCAATAAGCAGTAATATGAAGATGTTTTTCATTTTCAAAAATATGAATCAAATCAGATGTTTTCCTCAAAAAAAAAAATACAATGGCATGAAAGAATCACATTGTATGTTTCCCAGTGATTTGCCCTATTCATATCGACTCTCTGACATTCTTGTTGTTGTACCTTGATTGATGTTTGTACCCGGGGCTTTGCTCAGGCTTTCAGTGATGGTGGTTTTTATTTCACTGCTGTTATTTGCAAAGATATATATATACTTTTTTCCTTTCTTTCTTTTTGTTGTTGAGAGAGAGAGCATGAGGCAATTGATCTGTTGTTGCCATCCTGTCATGTCATTTGTATGTTTTCTCTTTTCTTGAGATTTTTTATATTGTGCTATCCTCTTTCACTACTTTCTCATGATCGATGAATATTTCTTGGAAGAAAACAACTTTGAACACATGCTTTTTTTCCTTTGATTTAAAAAAAAAAGAAATTCAAGTGAATTTTCAATGCATCAAATTTTGAAGATATTGCATCCCATGATTCCTGACCAACAGTAAGAATTCTACTTCATGTTGCTTCAGTTGAAACATTACTGATGAATTCCAAGTTAGTTGTTTTATGGTTGTAGTTTGCATGAATTTGTTAGAATGTGCTTTTGGAGATATTTGATACGTATTGTACCACAGTTTTGCAAATGTAAGATTTTGGCACATAGCATCTGTGGGATGTAGCCTGTTCACCTGAGCAGAATTGTTTATGATTTATCTATTTGATGTTATTCATGATGTTATCTATTGTTTTCCTGAAGAAAAAAAAAAGACCTTTTGGTTAAGAGATATCTAAAATATCTAGAAAAAAAAAAGAATTTATATCATTTCCAGAAACACAGTCCAAATAATTGTTAATGTTTTAACAGTATGGTATTATATTCATTTTTTTTTTTAATTCTTAAAAACAATTATAAGAAGTTAAGTGAGATAGATTAAACTACAGTGTAAGTCTTTTGTTATATTTGTTTAATCAATGGCTCCTGCATACATATTTTGTGGGCTTCCTGTTTTTTTTTTTAGATATACGGGTTTTTACATACAGCAAATAAAAAAGCGTGAAGCTCCCCAAATTCCTGCACAATTGCTGAAGTTACTGGTACAATTGTAAATGTGGATCATATTTCTTGTTTGTAAGTGCTATGATATACGTGAGGAAGTCATATCTGCAAATAAAAGATACAAAAAAATCATGTTTCATTTCATATTGGTATCTTTCTCCCCCCCCCCCCCCCCTCCCCTCTCTTTCATGCTGCAGCAATGAATACATGATATTCCAGAAGATTATCAAGCTAGAATATGACTACCCAGATGGCTTCTCAAAGAAAGCGCGGGATCTGGTGTCGAAACTCTTGGTAAGATCTACGTACCCTTGCACCTGGTTGTGTGTGTGGCCATTTCTTCTTCCAAGTGCTGAATTGTAAATCATTCTACAGAGCTATGAAATATATTCATATATATGTGTGCAGCTGCATTTGTGCTGCAGCACATCATAAAAACTGCTCGTACATGTACCTGGTAGTTTTGCATCACCCATGGCATTTGATAGTTGACAGCCAAAATGTCATCAACAACATCACAATGCTGTGTTTTGTTTCGGTTGTATAAAATAATTAAAGTTTTCCATAAGATTTAATAAGACAGGAACAAAACAAAGTTATGTTCCAGATATGAAATCTGGAATGACATTTGTATATATCTAATATTCCAAAAGACATTTCCAAGGTGGATGTGAATGAATAAGAATGGCGAACAGACTAACTTTCTGGAAAGAAAATATTCTTTACAAAACTATCCATAACCTCTTAGGCAAAACAAGAAATTTGAGGGTTTGTGTAATTACGTGTTCTATGTTTCATATTGTAAGAGGTTCTCTCTCTCTCTCTCTCTCGTTGCATTCCTCCCTGAGGCCCTGGAGTGTGAGAATAAACATCTTATACCAAGGAAATGTTTAATGAGATGATATTAACCTTGGGTTGCAACTGCAGTGTTAGCATTGATCTTCCCAATGCTCGTGCCATGTCTTATTACTTCAGTATCATCAGTTGCCTTTCGTAAACTTGCTCAGGATGGACATACACATTATATCGCGTCTGCCCCCTACTGTGCTTTGTTCGCCAGTCGGCACACACTCTGAAGTGTTTTCTTCTCCTGTTGGCTCAGATTGTCTAGAAACTAATTGGCAATGAATAGAGATTACTTAATCCCTTTGATCCCTATTGTGTCACCATGTCCTCCCTGTTGGACCGAAGCACGTAGCTATTCCTGATTTGACTTGCTAACTTTACAACCAGGCCAAGTTTGGATGAATTGAGGGTATCGCCAATACGTAGGTGCCGTGCGCAGAGCAGCGTTTTAGATGCATTATGGGATAGCTCGGGTGGCAAACTAGCCCCGGTTTTGGCTGCACATGCACTTACAACATGCTCTGTCTTTATAAAGAGGTATTTTTTGTTTAAGATCTCTTCGCTTTCCATCATGTGACCAGCACATTGAAGCCTTGCAGTAGTGAACCATGACTCTAGTGACCGCAAATCAGTAAAGCTTAGACACTTTCAACTTTTTTAAGCTGAATTATAGCCAAGAAAAAAAGGGCTAACAACGGAAAAGCAGACAAAGAACTCCATTGAATCGTATGGGAACTGCGACTCGCGTTAGACAACTGGAAGCGAACAATGGACCGAGGAATCCCACGGTGCACCTGTGACAGAGCTCTTTAGCATGCGCAGGAGTTTTTTACGTCATTGGCGATAGCGAGAATTACTGATGCTGATAATACAGCTTGGCAAATCAAGGTGAGTGCCTGGGTGCATAGAAGTCTGAGGATGCTTTAAAATACCACTGGCAGGATTCAAACCCGGGATATTCTCTGTGTGAGTCCCAAGTCTTATATTATGGTGGACCTTCTTTTGATGAAAAATGTCCCCAGCTGGGAAGGTGGAACAAGATATTTTGTTTCTTGCTGTTACTTCTTTGTATAAATGTTCACCCTCTCTCTCTGTCGCCCTCCTCCAGGTCATTGACCCCAGTAAGCGTCTAGGTTGCGATGAGTGTGGGGGCTACCCCGCCCTGCAGGCACATTCGTTCCTCGATGGGGTGGACTGGGAGAACCTCCACAAGCAAAAAGCTCCAGAGCTCAAGCCCTGTACGGTTGTGGACGGGAAAGAGATTCACAGCGATTACTATGTGAGTGTTCCCATCCCCCTTTAAGTCCTCCTTTGCTCTATCATCTATTCCCTCTCCTCCTTCCCCCCCTCCTCTTTCTCCTTTGTCATGTTTTCAGGTTTTTCATCCCTATGCCCCTTTGTCCATCCCACATCTTGTTGAACTTACGTTTTGAAATAGAACACTCAGTGGGAATTCCTGCTGCTTGCCCTGGTATGCTTCGTGAGGTATAGATATACTAAGTGCTCAAGATCAAGGTCAAAGGTCATCAAACTTTGGCTAAAAGTAACACTCTCCAGCTGTATCTCCAAATAGGACTGTCCAGTTGTAAGTATGATTTGGTAAGAAGAGTGAAAATACATAGGTGTTTGTTTCCATAAGTTTTTAACTGTGCAAGGTCAAAGGTCACTGCTTTTGATCCAAATGTAAGTTTAGGAAAAAAAAAATGTTTTAGCCATTACCTGAGCTGGGAATGTCCAGAGATCATAGTAGATTTTGGACAGGGTAGAAATAAATTGACAGGTATTTATATGGATATGATAATAGTAAAAGTTCAAAGGTCGAAGTCAACAGTCACTTCACTTTAGCCAAATAGCATTCTTTACATATAACTTCACCTACAAGTGTCAAGTGATAATATTGTATGGTAAGGAGGATAGAAGTGGATGAGCAATCAGTTGTCTGGAATGACAATGTGAAAGATGAAAGGTCACAGGTCACCAAAATTTGGCTTAAAAGTCATTTCTGGCTAAAAAGTCCAGAAGCTATAAGTCTTCTGACAATGTTATTCAGTAAAATTGATAGAAAAATCAGAAGTTGTTGTAAAATGAATAGAAAAATTGGAAGTTCTTCCTTAATGCTGAGGGGGTAAAGGTCAATCCTTTGTCGGTTATCACTAACAATGAGTGTGATCAAGAGGTAAGTGAAGGGCCATATAATTATGGTAAATACATTTGTAGCAGTTGACTCTGCACAGCGGTTGAACTGCATTAGATTTCTTTGATCTAATTTAGTATTCATGTCCACTTTCCTCCTCTATGCTATTCCAGGTAGTGATTTTTTAATTTTCTGACCCTGATTCATTCACACAGCTGGATGACTTTGATTTGGAGTCCAATCCGACCAGCCTCAGCGATTACCTGAAGCGGATCGAGACCCCAGACCGACCGCGCAGCCCGACACGGGACAACAAGTACATCGTGGACCTGACTCATGCAGAGCGGGCCAAGCGGCTAGAGAAGCAGCGCAAGGAGAACAAGTGGCACCAGTTTGTGGAGGGCAACCTCATC
The DNA here is from genome assembly GCF_040938485.1 of Diadema antillarum. Lineage (NCBI taxonomy): Eukaryota > Metazoa > Echinodermata > Echinoidea > Diadematoida > Diadematidae > Diadema > Diadema antillarum. The sequence goes on along the minus strand of NW_027270906.1, from coordinate 5,052,312 downwards.
CTGAAAAATGGCTGGGGTGACAAGCGGAAGGTAAGCCATGGGATTGCTGTAAAATATGAAGTCTCCGCTTCCACGAAACTTTTGCAAGGAGCCAAGATTCATGAAAGTAAAATGCACACAAAAGTCTTTGTCTGCACGATGAGTTGAATGCCAGTAGCAGTTCACGAAAGTCTCATGCCATGAAAAAGGCTGTCGGCTCCAATTCGCAAAAGTTTTATGGCGTGAATGTTTCTAGTTTTACAGTAGTAAAGCTGTCAAGTTGCCCTGATTCTGCATGAGGTTCCCTTAAAGGTACTGTTTACCATTGGGAGCAGTTATTTAAAAGAATGTTAAAAGAGTTATCACATTTGATGCATATGTGAAGGTCAGTTGTATCGCAAAACATCCTACTATGTTAACATTTTGCAATAAAGCCTAAAGTTTAAGGAGATGTCACTATTTTTCTCAATAAACCATAACTGTAGATGGTTCATTCTAGAAACAGTTTTGTTATAAGTATTGTTCACATTTTGTAACAATACTTAACATTGATTATTCTGATTAACATTTTTACTCTGGTTGTTTCTATCCCTAACTCACATTTTAGAGCTATTTTGAAGCACTAAAACTGGGTTTTTGTTTCATCTACAAGTGGTAAATAATACTTGATATCTTTTCGTGCTTTGACAAGAGAGTTGTCTTCTGTGTATTGAGAATTTAGAAAATATATGCATTGAATGCTCACGTTTCTTAAAAATGCAAAAATGCACCCAAAAAAAAATCCCAAAAAAATCTGAGCTTTTTCTTAGCAGTGCCAACCGTAGAGCCAAACTTTAGATATTTCATTGGTTGTGTCCTTAAAGCAAAAAGAGAATGAACTAGAAAAGCACTCTGAGAGCGCAGACCTCCGCCAAGCATGCAGCTAATTTACACCACTGATCTTGTTCTTCTATAGAGATATCAATGATTTCTACCCATAAGTACTTATAGCGTTGTGTGCTTAAAGTCGCTCAATTTCCCAATATAGAAGCCTTTGTTCCGTCATAAACCCTCAGCTGCACGGCGCGCCTCGCCCTAGCAGAAACTAGAGCACGCACTTTAGTGCGCGCATGCAAACCTCAAATACGCGCAGCCTGAACTCCCACGTTCATTGACCCTACCTGCCAAAATATCAAAAATCCTTCATAAATTCCCCCAAAATTCTCGGATCACTACCAAAAGTTAATCGTTTCTTACTTGTGTCATTCTCAACCTTTTCTGCAAGTTTCATCCCAATCTGTTAACTACTTTTTTAGTTATTTTGCACACGGCAAACAAACAAACTAACTAACAAACAAAACCAACAGTAATGAAAACATAACCTCCTCCCTTGGTGGAGGTAACAAAGGTTTTTCATATCCTGGCAGTAAATAGCTATCTAATTTATAGATCTTAAAGAAATCCATTAAAGATGCTGAGTATATGCACTATCATTGTATTTTCCACTGTCCATTTAGGGTCTGTTTGCGAGGAGGAGAATGCTACTACTAACGGAAGGCCCCCACCTGTACTATGTTGACCCAGAGAACATGGTCTTAAAGGGGGAAATCCCTTGGTGAGTTTCATTTGTTTCATTACAACATATCGCTTGTCCCATTGTATACATGCTCAGCGGCATTTCGGGCCTATAAATCTCATTGCACATGATATTACTTTTAGTTTTGTTTCTGTAGTTGGAAATTGTTTTTTGGTAGTGCTCGATTGCGATATCGTATGGCGGGTATATGAAACCTTCATTGTAAATTATCTCATTTCTGAGAAAGATGACAACAATAGCAAGCTGAATTACCTTTGGACTGAATCAAGAATGTGATTCTATATCTTACCTTCTTCATCATTGTGCAATGTGAAATATGACTTTTCATGACACTAGTTTCTTCTCTCTCTGTCTTTGTTTTTTCTGGTACACATTGATAGGTCACCACAGTTGAGAGTAGAAGCCAAGAATTTCAAGACATACTTCGTGCATACAGTAAGTTGAATGTTGGCAAGCGTGTACATTGCTTGAGACAGTGGGTAACTTAAACTTCAAATAACACCCAAGGCAGAAACTCGAGTGAGCACATAATTGTGAAAACCCAGTTTTATGTGAAGTGTTCTCTTTGTCACTTAGCAAAACAGCTGACCGGCTTGCTACAAGAGTATTGAAAGAGTCTGACGAAGGTCGTGCATTCGTTTCTGCCTGTGAGATTGACAGTTGTTTACAGAGTTTCTCAAATGTAGTGTGCTTGATCAGCCTGAGTTGGAGGGAAACTTGCCCAATTAGGATTTTCTGCAAGTTCTTCCTTAAATAAAAAAACTTTGCATCACTATGCAGTTGCTTTTAATTGAGCAAATCCACTAAACTCTTGTTTAACCCCTTGTATAGAATATGTTTACATTTATCAAAATGCATTAATTAGTCTCACAGAAAATAATGTATTCTTTCATCCTCAAGCAAAAAAAAAAAAGAAGAAAGCACACAGACAAACAAATTATGTTTTTTCAAATTTCTATAAATGTAATTGAAGGAGAGACTAATCACACAGTGCAAAATGCCTTTGGATGTGTTTGTGGTGTGTGATGTTACATTTTTGTACTTGATCATGCAAATGTCAGTTTTCACTGTACCCCTGGACCCTCTACCCCCCATTGCCATTCAACACCAGTGCAGCAATGGCCATGGAGGTACATTTTCAAGAAAAGCGTGCACAACAAGAATGACAGTGAGTTTAAAAGTATACTCCAGAGAAAATGATGAGGCGAAGTTGTGCTGCTGTTTCTTGATGGTTTTTTTTTTTGGTTTTTTTGCCATAGATTCTAAGAGCAAATGTGCATCTAATATGTGTATGATTGGATCACAAGCATATGATGGATGAACTCTAGCTGTACTGTGAAAGAGCAAGGCGCTGTGGATGTTGGTAGATTGAGCTTTCAAGTTTGACGTCAGAGACCAGCTTCTTCCCTTCCTTTCCTGCCCCCGTGCCATCGAGGAGAAATCCTGTGATCACCACCCCCTTCTCAAACCCTCATGGCTTACCCCTGAAGTCTTTGAGAGCTCTTGGAAAGGAGAGGGGGCTAAGGAAGAAAGAGTGAATGCAAAGTTAATGTGGAGGATTACTTCTCAAGTGATTATTTGAAACATTCATTTGTACCGAGAAAGTGACGATTGTTGTCTAGTGTTAAGACTAGATTGAATAGAATATAGATGCATTTGAGTGATTTCCTTGTGAATGGTTATACACAAGTACCAACTAGACTGAGACAGCAAAAATAATATTGTTTTTCACTAGATGTTGATTAATAAATGAACTAGTATCTAGTGATTGTATAGTTCCTTCTGTAAATAATATGTACAATGGAGATGTGTATGCAATAAGGTATTGTACATTAGTCTGTGAAGAGTTTGAGAATAAGTGTTAATTGTCTTTTTTTTTTTTTTGTCTTGTTGATACAAGTCTGTAGGCAGAAGCATCTGTGTTGAGCATGCATTGCCAGTCTAGCTCAAGACTTGGCGCTTTAGTACTGAGGGGGAACTTCGAGCATTCACTGTTTCAGCCACAGGCAGTTTAGTAGTGAGCAGTAGGTGGAAACTTCTGGTGTGATCGATATGCAGGTGGATATAGCTTTCATGTGAGCAGTGACTGTCAATTTTTATGGCTCACTTGTCAGAAATGCTCGTGCTACCAAGGAGCAAACCTGCGTAATTGATCTTTTTTTCTTTTTTCATTATTTTCAAGTGATGAAGGACAGGTGAATCGTAATACCTCTAGTTATGTAACATTCTCCTAGTGAACGTAAAGGAAGTATTCTCATAAATTTTACAAGGGTTTTTCTCAATTTGTTCGTCTATCAAAACTGCGAACCGACTGCAAGCCACACAGTCTTAACAATGTACAGTGAGTGTATGGCATAGGTGTTTTCCTCTTCTGTCCGTCTTAGGAAATAATTTTCATAGCGTTTCTTGTGTGTTACATGTTTGTTGATTGTGTTATTAAAAAGAAGAAAAAGATCTTACAAAATTTTTTTTTTCACCCCGTTTGCAGTGGCCCTGCGGAAATTTTTTGTTGTTGCATATGGTATTTTTTTCTCTTTGTTAGCAATGTGCATGGGTATGAATTAACAAATGCATTTGATTTCGATTTTTGTGTCTGTCTTGGGTATCCTTCAAATCTCTTTGGTGATGCTTTATTTAAAAAAAGGTATAAAATCTTTGATGTGCATCCGAGCATCTTCCTGGCAAAAATAATCTGTATTCCCTCTTGACTTCAGTATTCTCAAAGGTGACAATTCAAACAGATGGTTTAGACTTAACATGTGTTGGCCTTTTAGTGGACAGTATTTTCACTGGGAACACGAGTCTAAGCAACTCTTTTCCAAATGTTATGGATGTGATCTGTGCTTAACCTGTTCTATATGGGAACCTGGTGGCCTGCCCATTAAGTCTATAGGCATTTCAGAATTCAGTATTGAAGAGTATGCCATGTCTCCCCTCAAAGCTAGGCAGCATCACTGGTGCCCAGCCAATTAGCACACCAGTCATAGGCAGCGTTGCATATATTCAACTTGGCACTATTATTGCAATATTGTAAAATCCTTGCATTGTCTTAACTCCTTCAGCCCAATTGGCAACATGTTTATATTCGATGTTAGTAGGATTTTAAGTCACAGGATTTGAAAGGATTAATGCACTCACCAGTTGTGTGGATGGGCTGTTTGCCTGTCTGGTATATATAGATGTAGATGAAACGGTCAATTCGGAATCTATGTACTATGGAGACTTGATTTCATACAAAATCACTTCACTGTGCCATGCAACCAGTCACTGTGAAAATAATGATTGCTATTCAAGTGCTGCTCAAGGTTATATGCCAATAACAATAATTATGATTGTTATATCTGGAAAATTTTCCAATATGACTTTCACAACTGGATGAATATTAAGCAAATTGTTTCCTTTGTTTTTACTTCGCCGACACTACCATTGAGCTTTAAAATTGCTACAAGAAAATGTGCAAATCTGGCTCTGCAGTGATTCGTATGAGAATATTGTATTACATGGAAAAGGTCACATGCTTATGACTAGCCCTCTCTATTGTGTTATATTGTCTCAGTCCAGCAACATATGGTGGTTTAAGAAACCCCGCAGCAGTGCATAACGATTGCATAATGAAAGATGAAAATTTAATTTTTATGATTGATATGGCTCAGTTGTCCAGTTTCTGGTTGCTGCGTAGGCATCAGCTGTGTGTCATTAAAACACCAAAATAATTGCTCAGGAGGACAAATAAGATATTGCTTGACTTTCACTTAGATAAAGATGAGAGTTTTAGGACTTACATTTCATATTGTTATATGTACAAACTGATAACTTACTTTGTGTGATAGGGCCCAGTGCTGATGACGTAATAATCACACACCTTCATGGGGCAAATGGAAAGGATGTACTGTATTCTCGATACCTTTTAGGGATGTGAACCGCCAGTTTAACTACGAGGTTATTAAATCTCTCATTAATATTTCCTTATACCTTTATAGATATGCCAACATTCTGCAGAGGATATATGCCTAGTGCTCTAATTGTGTTTTTCTGTTTGCATTGTAGATGTGAAGATACAAAACTGCATACTTTTTATCACACACCCTATAGTAGCATCATATATTGACAATAATGTGGAAATCTGCAGTATACATTGATGGCTTCTCCTTTGAGATGCTACATGCTTCTAAAAGGAGATAGATATGTATGACAGACTTCAGCACTTTTCTCACATACACTGTATCCCAGAGCAGTTGGTTTGCAAGACATCCAAACAGAATGTCTATATATCAAAGTTTCTATCAGTGCAGCCCAGCTATTTTCATCTCTTTATTAAAAGTATATTGACTGTATGAATAAGTATCTTAGAAGTTTGTATCCATAGCATCCACGAGGGTGTGCGTCAGAGTCATAAATTCCGCTCATGAGAGAAGAGCTAGACTATACCAATCCCATCTTGTATTAACATCAGAATCATATTAGTACTTACGTGTATGAAGAGAAAAGTAAGACAGTTTGTATATGTTGTGTTAGTTGCAAACAGTAGTTCTAACTTCCCTTTTTTTTCCTTTTTGATTGTGTGTTTGCAGACCAAGATGTTTTATCAGCTGCCATGATGCTGAAACAATGTAGGAAAGTGAAGGCAATTATCCTGTGTGAGTCTTCTGACATTCAACCTCTCATGTGGTTACATAGAGGTGAAAAAGAAAGTGAGGTTTAAAACTTGATCATCGGCAATTTGAATGAGTGAAGGGCATATGTGACCGTGCATCAGAAACCCGACAAAAAGTTGCATGCCCTAATTTTACATGAGGACTGAAAATAGGTGAAATGGGCCAACCTAGTCAACCTAGTTGAGTTTTTCATAATTCTTGCAGGAGAAATTCTTCTCTTACATTATTCTAAATTTGGGGATCATAAATTGAATGGAAAATTGTTTTTTTAGCAGTTTTTTCTAGGACACTTTTCTTAAATAGTTTGATTTTTGTATGTCTCGGAGGGCTCTTTTCATATCGTAAAAATCCTTTACACTACATTTTCGACTCTAATAACTTTTGAAAGAATAATGCTGCTGCTTTAAAAGTTGGCATTGCTAATGGATAGAACGTGTTAATTGAGCATGCTGAATTTTGGCGTACTCTGACAATCCCTTCATTGTTGTTACTGAATGTTTTACATCCTGCTTTTTGTCCCATTCATTGCGCAGCCAGCATAGCTCGGTGAAATTAAGCGCTTGAATGAATGCTGTACTTTTAGAGCCTCTTTACTCAGTAACACTTTTCTAGAGTGTGTGTTTCCTTACCAATAATTGGATAAGTTAGGAGAGTCCATTCAAAATGAGTTATACATCGTTTTGAAGCTAAAAGTCTGCTCTTTTAGAATCTGCTCTTAACTATAAAAAAAAAAATACATGACTTGTGACTCTTTGTTGGTTTTGTGATGCAGGGTCACATATTTTTTTCTGTTTTACCATCCATTCAATACTCAGTAGATACGTGGTTTTCTGTGCATTGTGTCTTGTTTTTCATCCATTCATTTGTGACTCCTGACTCAGTGGAATGCAGGTATCCTCTATTTCACTTACTTTTGACAGAAAAGAGCCCTTTCCAGCCTTTTGGGGATTATTTTGGCAGCCTGCTATTCTGTGACAAGAGTCGGGCAGCAGGGTTTGCTCTTGACTGTGCTTTTCTTGGTACCTTTTTTCCACCCCTATGATGTGAAGTCAGGACATGTCATACTGTATTCAGCTACCGGTATCTATATCTGAAGGTCTTCAACCCCCCCCCCCCCCCCCCCCCTAGACACACATGCACACACACACACACACATTCTCATACACATAGGCCTATGAAAAAAGGCAATTGCGTATGACACTGAGTAGATTCAGTATCTGATGATGTGTGAAGAAATAAATGTAGATCTGATGAAAAGAGTGATTTTAGAACAATCATTTTTTTTTTTCTTCATTATTTGACACTTAGTAAGTAAGACATGGCTTGATTCAGGGCAGTTTTTCATGATCATTGGATTAGTTTGATTTGCTGTTGCCCAAATGTGGCCCAAGGATGGGTCCAAGCTGACAACTGGAATAAAAAGTTTGATTTTTGTACCTCTGAGTTGAGATTTAACAATGTAGGGGGTCACGATTGGCATTTTCTGTATCCACGTCATGTTTTGGAACACCGTTTTACATGGAACCTTTTTTTCGTGTGACATTATAGTTATTGTGTCAGTTTGCGTTGGGTATAACAGAGGATGTGTACCAGTGGGTAATATTGTGTGAGAACATACTCTGAAATTCAATGTTTCCCTTCAGTATTTGATTTAATTTGGTTTTTCAAAAAAATGTGAAATGTTGTGAAATGGGCTGTGACCTAACACATTTTTTTTTTCTTTCATATCTTTACATCAGTGTTAGCTGTTAACAACAGGAGAATATGTGTGTGAGTTAGCTGCTTCATGTAGTATGTAAGAGAATACAAGCACTAGCACATAAGACTTAGAGCAAACTGAAATGATTTCTTCTTCTTTTTTCAGTCATTGTAACTTGCGATTTCTGGTATACGGGATTGTGGCTTGTGATGATGCTGTGGATTGTATTGATGAGATAGTTGAGCCACATCCTCCGTGGTGTGTATTTATATTTTTGTTTCATTTATTTGCTCTTTTATTTGAAAGCTCATGGGTCTTCTTCATACTGCATGTAGCATTTTGGAAAAAAATGTCGAACTCACATAGACTTGACATTGTATGAATACTTAGTGGGAGCTATGAATTGGACATGTAAGAGGGTACGAGTTGAGAGTAGTCAGAGTCTAGTTTAATACTTTCATGTGCTGAGTTTGTCTGCTCATTTCCAAGCTTCATTAAAGACATCATCTTCCTACGAGGTGTGTACCAGGTCTTTTGGGATTGTATTTTTTTTTTTTTCAATTCAATTTAAAAGAAACAAAGATTCTTCAGTGCATGAATGAATGAATGTTAACATATTATATTTACAAATTTTGCCAGATCTTATTGACAGTTGTAGCCTGTGTTTGTTACGCATTTGGTCTAAACATGAACACGGAAAGGAAGAGGCCACTGGGTTCAAATGATGCCAACACAGGTGCATTGAATAATCTGTTTACATTGTGCATACTGTAACCGGTGGCAACACGGCACCCATGACCTATGGCCAAGCATAGTTAATGCCCCATGTAGTGTTAATATGAAATCAACATCTGTATAGAGAGAATCTCTGTTGAAGTCTGCTTTGATAAATGTGTAGTGATCCCAATGTTCCATGTATTCTTGATTCTATGAACCAGCTAGATGATTTGTACTTGCAAAAACAAAAGAAAGTAAAGAGAAAAATGCTAGAGAGCACATAAACACAGGCAGAGTTACAGGCATATATTACTGTGTGATTACATCAGTTGATTGTTTTGTTTCCAAATAACAATAGGTCAGTACTTTTATAGGCAGTATGTCTTAAAGCGCTCCTCTTGTCTTAGCTTGTAACTATTCTACAATATCTTTGTTCAGTGATCTCGAGAAGAATAGAACAAGTATTTATGATGTTCTTCTTGTTCGTAGAATGATGTTGGGCGTAATAGTGAACGCGATACAGCAAATATTATGCCGAGCGTACATCAAGTCTCTACTAGCAACTATGCCAAAAATGTGTCTCTTTCTTGCTGTCGTTTTACTCGTGTCTGTTGGTGTCGTTGTTTTTACTAACCATTACCATACCAATTCTACACAGCAGCAATACTAATTAGAGTTATTCCTGTAGTGCTGGGTATGTACTTTCTCTTGTGTTCTTGACACAAATGTGCATTGGATTGTTCATCTGCGTGTGTATCATAATCACATTATATAGTTTATACATACACTCCGTACTTCTTCGATTTAGTTGAAATAATTATGATAACATCGTTCCACTGTGATGACAGTTACATGTAGTAGAATCACTAGAGAGAGATTGTGTTTGTATGTGTGTCTGTGTGTGTGTGAGAGAGTGAGTATTAGTGAGTGAATATACTGATGGGAGGCAAGATGTGAAGTGTGTTCTATAGGTCAGGCGTGTGACGTCAAACGGGAATAAGAATAGAAAATAGCAGTGAAGTACGAGAATGGTTATCGTGGCTTAATCACGTATTCTATATATATTGAGAAATGGAGAATTGCTGATTATGCTTTGATGTGGTGAGATTGGTTTAATTGACAGTTGAAGAGCATTGAGATTTCAAATTCTATTAGAAATGCCGAAAGTTGCAAAGTTCTCGAATTGTGTGCCATGTTCGTTTTCATTACTTCGTATACAAATTCATAGTCTCTGTTCCTTCGGGGCAAGAATATCTATTGTGTTTTCCATGTATGTTCATTACACTCTTTTTAAATTGTCAGTGAAAGAGCTAAAACTCAGTGAAGCAGTACAGATTCTAATGAAGAGCATTGTCTCAAATCAGTATCTTGTGCAAAAAAAAAAGTAAGATAAAAGAGAAAATATATACAATAAGCTGTATTTTATTGAAAATATTCCTGCTATGGATAGATGTGTTCATAATAACATGCAGTGAATATCGCTATATATTGTGTCTCATTCATTACTATACCCATCCGTTACAAAATATACAAGTTTCTTTTCCCCCCGATTTCATTCAAAAGTTATATCATGCTATTTCTCCGCAGGACACAGGAATTCTGAATGATAGTTACCCTTAGTGTTTCTGTTGAATATATTTTGTCAAAAGTGTTATGGCGTGATTTCAAGTGTAGAGGTGCTGAAGAGAAGGGCGAGGAATTGATCCCAGATGGTATATAGTAGGTAGTCCTGCCCGGGTTCGGCCGACATTTTTGTGATGTTGTTGTTCTTATGTGTCATCGTAGTAGTTGTAATTTAATTGAGAGAGAAATTAAGAGACACAAAGAGAGGCGAAATATTGTCACTTCACTTGTGGATCTCAAAAGGTATTATTTCACGATTCTCATTAAAAGACGATGTTTGATTTTTTACACTCAAGACAGTGATTCCAGGTGTGTGTCTGTCTCCTCTTTTGTTGGTAGACAAATTATTTTACTCTCTCCGTCAGGAAAGTTTTTATCGACTAACACACAACACACGCACACACACACACACACAGACAAATACACATACTTCTTTTATGATGTTCTTTATTTGAATTATTGTCATTCAATATCACGCTCATTTTCACAATGAAAATAGTATGAACGAAAATAAGCAGCTGTATTCTTCTCACATGTGCTACTGAATCACTTTTTTTTTAACATACAACATTTTGTGAAAATGATACCATGTATACAAAAGTGATATACTGTAATACACACACACACACACACACACACACACACACGGACACACCCGCTCAAACGGATTCACACAAAGCAACCGAATGATCATAAGTCACGACATCAAGAAAGTTCTCCATTGAAGGACGTGGCCTGAAAGATTCCTCTATACATGTAGGCCTACTGTGTGTTGTATAAAATCAATTACCCCAAACTTGAAAACTGGTTAACAGGCCAGACAAAGACAAAGACACAGTGATAGAACTACATTGTAAGTTTCTCTCCACAGTGGCGGTAAGGCAATGTCAGTCAAAATTCGACTAATTTATCATCTATTGTTGCATAAACATAAACATAATTATTACTGAGGGTTTTCATGGGCATGTTAATTGTCAAAAACAACATCAACAACAAATATGTAAAGAAGAGTATGATTGCTCTTTACAAAGCGTTTAGTATCAGACATTACGAGACTCTTTTGTTTTCATCATTTTGCTGCTTCTGGATTTACCAGAGACTGGAAACCATGAAGAGAAAATAAATCCCGGGACATCTCGAGAAGAATACTGACTTCCTTCTTCTTCCTCCTGGCCCTCTTCTATACTTCTTTTGTACTACCTACTGAGATGGATTGTGAATATAACGCTGAAAAGAACGTTCACCTGTTACTTTAGGATAGACGAGAGAACTATTGCAGTAAGACCCTTTGATGTTGTGACAAACTAGGCAACGATGAGACGAAGTGTTTGCTCCCCAAAGAGTCGTATAATGGTCTGTTCGGTAATGAGAGAAAGGGCCACACCCTCAATGTTTCTACTGGTTTCGTAAGAAAATCCTCAGAACACGCTCATTTTCATGTGGAAACTGTATATGGTGCATTGGCATATTGTAGGCACTTAATATTTTATTCATCATATAATCAGGAATGTTGTATCAATGATCGTATATCAAACACTTTTTTTTTTCTTTTTCCCGGAACCGTTCAGTTGCCCTGTGAAACTTAGTAAATCCTGGAGACAAGATGATTAATCAAAACATACTTAAAGGGGATGGCTAGTAACAGATCAGTGGGAATCAGTGGGAATGCTGGGGGATGATTGTTCCAAACCTTGTGGGAATCATTTAAGAGTGCATTATATATCTATTGTTGTGTGAAAATTATTTGTTTCAGAATGGTCTCATATTCAAATAATGTGCAGTTTAATGTTTTCAGGTAAGCATGCCTGTACAGTGACGGGGCGATCGTGAACAGGCCGTTAACGATCGCCCCGTCACTGCACATTACTTGAATATGAGACCATTCTGAAGCAAATAATTTTCACACAACAATAATGTACTTTTAAATGAATCCCACAAGGACTGGAACAATCATCCCCCAGCATTCCCACTGATTCCCACTGATCAGTTACTTACTAGCCATCCCCTTAAAAAAGGAGAAAAAAAAAGACTTTAATCTTTTCTCTTGTTTCCGTGTGAGAACTAAAACAAGATGTCCAGGGACCTGTTTCGTGTTTAATATGCAACAATTATTGTATTTTACAGAATTCCGGTTAGTACCATGGCAGCCGCCAAGCTCCTCCCAATCAGCTATGAGCTTTTAAGTCGTTGCTGAGGTACCTGTAATCTGGAGGGGTGATACATTAATGCTTCAATCAAATGCAAACCTCTGTTAGTATAACGTTCCAGATAACAATCATGAATTATAATTCACTGCGCTTTTTACCAAGGATTTTACTGTTACTCATCTTATTCATTGAGACACAAGGCAGTTCTCAATGCATAATTTTCATTTTTCCCAATCACCATACTTAGTAATGCAAATTATAAACACACTGATAAGACGAATAATAATAATAATAGTAAGACAGTACAAAACAGACACACACACGCACACACGCACACACACACACACACACACACACAAACTAAGTGCTGGTATTCTCTTCTCAACTTCTTGGGTAATTGTATCTCACAACGAATACAATGTTTGATGTGAATTTTAATTTGTTAGCAGTGGGTGACGGGTCAAATCCATTTTCAATACGGAGAGTAGTACAACCAGTAAAATTATCACCTTACCTGTAACACATCCACGGGTGACATCCCTGTAGTTTGTACAACATCAGTGGAACAACCCACTTCTCTGTTCATAATACACTGCTATGTATAACCATTATTTCAGTAAGTGCTCCCATCAATGTAAATTATAAGTTGCAACGGCTGTCACAGTGTATTATGTTTACTAACACCATGTTGGTACACGGATAGCACTGATTTTGAAAGATGGGGGAAGGGGGAGGCAAGGTTCTGAAAGAATAAAGTAATGATGTTTCAGAAAGAAAGCCACTTCCACGAAAAGTACAACGTGTCCGAATTTCCTCTTGCGTATGGACACGAACAACTATTGAGCTAAGACAATGCTACGTCTACTCTTTCTGTTCTTGCATTAGTCACCAAGTCAGCAAATAATGTTCGATATGTCTTCAAATTCCAAATTTCAATAGAAATACATTGAAATATGCTGAGAATCTCAAAAAAGATTAGCTGTTATTTATTAGATGATCCCTCGCCAAGGTCCAGCATGTTCCCGTTGTTCCTACCATAGTCTGTGCGGTAGTTTGTCCTAATGGGACTGCCTGCCACATCCATCTTATGGTCAGAGTCCCTGGCACCAACTGAGCCAGTTTGGCCATATTCAAGACTTCTGTCTGCATGGCCCGAAGTCTTTTCTCCCTTGCTACGAGTGTCAGTTCTGGTATCTGACGCCGCACTATCAAAGCCTAAATTCCACTGCTCCAGTTGGGCAAAGACATCGTCAGAGTCGTTTCCTTCGTCGGGGAATCCATTTTGAGGATGCGCTTCAGTCTTTCTCCACGACACTGTCTCATCTTTGAGTCCTCCGCTGACACGATTGTCATCATCGTCTTTAAGGCCAGCAAGAGCAACCTCCTTTGTAGGTTGCCAATTCCTTAAAAGGTTAGCTTTCCCCATGATAAGGTCATCCTTGGGCTCCGCTACAGACGCTGTCTTTGATTTAAGGCCATCGCTAGCGTCTAGTCTCTTATTGATCTCTGCGGTCAATGACTTTAGATCACCCGAAACACGATTACTAAAGGCTACTTGTTTCGATGCCGTATCACTGGTTTTTCCTCCAATGCCAAGACCAGGGCTGGCGGTAGCCATCTTAGATTGTGAATCAGTCCTAGGCTTCTCACCCGCCCTGTTCTCTCCGCCAGGCCCAGCCGTGTCTGCAGCATCATCGTGTAGCTTTTCATCGTTTTCCTCTCCTTCATTTTCAACGTCGAACAGCTTCTTCAGCTTGTTGGCTTTTGGCATGAACAGAAACTTTGGGTCGAAGAGTTCCTCCTTGTTGATGTTGCTGAAGGTCTTCTTTCGGGCGCCTCCGGGACAGACGTCGGTCACGATGGTGACCTCGCCTTTCTTCTCCAGCTCCTGTAACTTTCTGAACTCGCTGCGGATGTTGTGAACGTCATTGTTGTACTCGTATTCGACGTCCTCGTAGTAATGGTGCGCCACGTGATTGCCGAGTTCGTCCTGATTGGATGGGTGGAAGCCGTAGAGGGTCACATGATTGCAGAAAGTCTTGGCAATGACGTATGCATTGAAACCGGTGGTGGCGAAGTGCGTCAAGCCGTAGAACCTGCAGTAATGATAACATGAATATATACTCAATAGTGTCTCTATACGTTTTCCCATTTACTACTATTTACGATTATTTACGATCTATTATAATCTATTTCACCAAAGCACACAATATATAGGTCTACTATGCAGGAAAAAAAAGTGTCATTTATCACAAATTTTAGATGCCTAAACATTCTTCATTCTCTATAGAAATACCCCCAAATTGTTGTGTTCATTCGAAATACTATCAGTATTTCTCGATGACAATTCCTGTTGCTATTTGACTTACGACATACAGTTTAATTCTAATCCTTAAAGCTGTGAAAGAAAATATGCATAAAGGAACTATGAACAAACTACGAGTACTCAGTAATAACATAGGCTGTGACACTTTTCACTTATTGGTATTCCTCTGAAGATAAGAAGAAAAAAGAGAAGAAAACCCCGGCAAATAGGAACAATGAACAGTTAGATTCATGGTACGATATAATACTTCTACTGTAAAATTATATACCATCATGGAAGACAATTATTATACGCATTATCCCCGCAAGTGATAAATAGTTATTTTCTTTCTTTATGCCCAGCGTCTTCTTTCCCTGCGAGAGCACATAGTTAAGATATACACCAATTGGCTCAGAAGGTACGGCTCTTCTACCCTACCTGACTTCGGAAAGACTTTTCTTTACTGATCAGCCCTGTGAAACAAAATGAATTGATGTCTCTTCGCTATTGGACGCGGCACCACCGGAAATTACATTTTAATTTTGTTGTTTTATATATATATATATTTTTTTTTTTTTTCGGGAGGGGGTGTTTTGTTGATGCTAGAGTGGTTGATTTTGTTTCTGGCCAGAATTGTCAACAATGATTATTGTATATTATTTGCATAAACTTCATGTTTGTACGAATAAGAATGTGTGTATATGTTTTCAGAAAAGTGTTCAAAGTCTCACTTCTCGACAGACACAGATCGCCAGCTGTATGCCAGTCGGATGGGCAACCGGTAAAGGTCCTGCAGGACATGGGCCACGTTCCTCAGGTACACGCTGCTATTTCTCTGCAGTGTTGACTTCGAGTACCACAGCACGGAGTCATTGAGATACGTCGCCCTGTCGACGTAGGTACGGTGCCATTTGTCGTCTGGGTGCGTTTGCGTCAAGTTCTTGTGCATGTAGAACAGCGTCTCGAAGTTGAGAACCGTCAGGTTTGCGCGCGTTCCCACGTCCGCCTCGTATCCCTGAATGGGTGCCATGTTTGCACGTATGATGAAGTCGTGCTTGTCAATCGTTCGGCCGCAGTTTGCGCCGTTCAGTATGCCGCTGTTGCCGACCACGGCGCAGTCGTTCCGGCGGCTGAGCGTCGAGACCCTGGGCCAGTAGTGGTCGACGGGGCAGTTGATGTCGAAGTAGCGACCCGACAGGACCTCCATGGCGTAGCTGCCAAGGTTGATGCTTGGATGGGTGTTCTGTGAAAAACTCATTTCGTGGGATGAGACATTCTGGTCGTAAACGAGTACGGCTGTCCTTCGTAAGTAGCAATCTTGACTCGAGTCGCTGGTGGGAGAGGATTAAAAAAAAAAAGGAATAATGAAACAGACAGCGCGATTTTTTTTCACCATTATTATTGTGCAAATTCATTTTAGCCGACAGCACTATCTCACAGTGCAGTGATTCATTATTTGATTTCTACACTGGGACATCAACGCACTTTTTACACAGCAGACAAAGTCAAAATGATATTGATCACAAAAACCTATAAAAATTATAGATGACTAAGGCACCAACATTTGAAATGCTGACCACGTATCTATCATGACTGGAGAAAGTTTCAATACGATTCGTGCTGTTCAAATACTGTGACTTCAACATGAATCGTGCTACATCAAGAGAGTTCCCAAGTTGTGCCGTTCAAAGGTAACTGGGATTCTTCAAGGTTTTTTTTCGCTTTGTTTATTTTTCTTACTTCATTTTTGTATTTTTCTTTCCAGTGGGATACTCTTAACAAGCGTTGGAATATGACAGGAATTAACTATGCCGAGCAGGGACCTATACAGCATATTTGCAATCTCCATTTTTGACTTGATACATTTTCTACTCTGCATAGTGAAACAGAGAGCAAGAAAATATCGGCCACGCCTTCATCCAGATTATCACGGATGACTCAAATAAGCATTGAAACATGTAGTGAGCAATATAATTCAAGAATTGGACTGGTTGGCGATGGAGCTAGAATGAAATGATGATTGTGTGAATGTGGACCACATATTATAGTATAACACAAATTGTCTTTTCTATATTGTTGACAATATTTACCCTGCACGCTTTGGGGAAAATACAATCTTTTCCTGGGGAATGATAATAATCACCTGCGCGGTAATGTCAAGTATATCTTTATTGTTGTTTATAAAGGTATATCTCTATAAAGCCCATATCTGTATAATACATAATTAATAAAATGCATATAAGATTATTATAATATTTTTACGTGTACTGACAGATTGCTCCTCCCATTTTTTGTGGAGTCTTAGTTTTATTTTCACTCTTACTTCTGAACGTTGATCAATTATATATTATCTAAACCAGAAATTAAATGCAATTAATGTGGAAAAAATCATAGGAAGCCTGTAGTGTACTTGACCCAAGTAGACCCATATACATCAACTACATGAGGTACTACAACCCAGATTCCAGTAAACTTAAAGGACAGATTTACCTGTTGCAAAATTTGAAGCATTCTCTCGTGAGATGAACTTCAGACAGAAGGACGTAACAGGCAACAAATCCAAACAGGAAGACACACATCTTCATCATCGACGTTTTTCCCGCCATGGTAAGGATGTTATACTTCAGTACTTTACGCTGAAAGAATTGTATTCATCACTGTAAAGGAAAAACAGAGAGCAATGTCAATGCCATTCTAAAATACTCAAATTTTCAAATGCACACAAACATAATCGCTGCAACAAGTGCCAATGTATTGTATAAATTGGTTTTTCCCTTTCAAAATTATAGAATCTAACGATATGCATGACTGTATTCAACTTTAGATTATTAGATTGTTTCATACCATCTGTACTTGAAAATAGCATCGATTTGTGACCTTTACAAAATATTATAATGGAACAAAAAAAAAAATGTTTTCTTGTGTAGTAATTTTGGAGTGCATTACAATCGTTTCGTTGAGTAGCACTTTCTTGCTAAGCTTTAAACAGCAACGTAAAATTGCTTGATAATTATGCTAAGTGCCTGTACTTCATGATTATAGAGTACACTCAATCTTTTCGAGATGCATTTGTATTGCTGTTTGTTCTTACAATATACAAAGCTTTGATGTCAAAATAAGTTTTGATACAGTAATAAGGTTCAATATCACAAAAAGGTTCAATGTCACAACATGGTTTGATTAAACGATAAGGCTTGGCTATGAAACAAGACTTAAATCATAACATCTGGACTTGCTACTGTTAAATTCCGAGAACAGTTTCATGTCCGATCCTGGGATGCTATCAGCTTGTCTCAGTTTGTGGGTGAAAAACGTTGAGCTGATGGAGCGTCCAGGATCAGACGTGAAATCGTTCAGCAAGTGCAGATCATGTAGCAATCTGATTATTGTTTCTTAATTGAATCTCAACTGGATGAATGAAAACTTACATCAATGGAATAAGGCTTGATGAAACAATATGGTCTGATATCACAAAGAGATTAAGTATGAATATATGATAAGATTTGATATCACAATAAGGTACCAGAATAGGGTTTGATATAGTATTTAGGTTTAATATCATAATAATGTAAAAAAAAAACTGTGCTTGATTTAAATCCCTCACAACATTCACTGTATATAAACCTGCTTCAGTTTTGTGACTGATACATGTAGGCCTACATGTTCCCACGTGTATGTGTAAGTGGTGACTGTGAATATTTGTTTAAAAAAGACTGAAACTGAAACTGAAACGTTTGATATGACGATAAGGTTAGAATATCACACTGTTCAAATGTTTGAGGTCATAATAAGGTTTGACGTCACAGGATGGTTTGATATCATAGAAAAGGCATCCAACTTACTGTGATTTTTTTTTCACAACACTAAGACTCGTACCTGTAAATATTTTTTTTTCATAATTCGCTAATCAGCTGACACTTCGGTGGTAATTGCAATGTGTTGATTGAATTTTCTACTGGAGAAGTAGATAATTCGACGATAGATTCTTTGAAATTTTAGGGGAAAAACAAACATTTAATAATGGTCTTCATCTTCATTCATATAGTAGCAGTCCTCAAAGTTACATTTCATAACAACGTTCTTTCGTACGTTTTGCAGTATTTCTGGCATTGATTAATGCAATATGCGAGAAAAAAAAGCACACACACACACACTAATGCACAAACAAACCAGATATCGTCTCATTTTACACGCTATCAAATGGTGAAATTAGGTCTCATAGAGTAAACAAAAGAATTTGATTTGGCTACATTGTGTGTTCATAGATACGAGCGTAGGTCTCACTTATGCCTATAGTTATTTATATTCATTATTCTGCATATATATCTATTTACATACTTAATCAATATGCACCTGTTTGTGCGGCTTGAATCTTATGAACAGTGAACTGACAAATCTTCAATAGAATACACTGTACTTACATTATGGGATGTACTTGAATGGCTCGAGAAGCGAACAACGATGATTTTCGCTCTTGTTAAACCGATCTAGTCTGAAACGAGTTATTCCTCGAGTTAGGAAGCTTTCGCATGAAACTATCCCCGTTGTATGTTGAATTCTTTTCCACTTCGAATCCATGTAGCCATGTCGAAAGCTCCAGGAATATACATCGTAAACGCGACTATATCGCTCGCATGTACACGCAGTTCGTTGATGAAACAGGTTCACGGTACAGGTACAAAAAAGCAAGAGGGTAAATTGCTTGTTCAGAGATCCCAGATCACGGTCAACCCTCTGGAACTCTGCATAGTTGTTTTATTTTTAATCGCAATTCCTGCCATGAATGACCACCATTTTTCATTAGTGTCGGTCTGTATCATCTACGTGCAGGTGGTAAGTAATGTCATGCAAGCAAGGCGTCTTCATTGGTGAGTCATATACATCTTTTTAATGATTTCTTTACTTCATTTTACGCGCAAACGTTTGTGCGCTGGGGCAGCACGGCACGACGCATTGTACAAATTTGTTCGAGTCGTCTGGTGCAGTTAATGATTAATCCGAATTGCAGTGTCAAAGCATTCAACTGATATGAAAATCTCGCAGTACAGCACTGTCTGGTCAAAGTTCTGGTTTGTGTGTGTGCAAACGTGTGTGTGTGTGTGTGTGTGTGTGTGTGTGTGTGTACGAGCGGGCGCATTGACCAACCGACTTCGAAACAAATTACTTTTTTTGTATACTACAAAACTTTTTGTTGTTTTAAAACCGGAATATAGGCCTACTTCAAAGACTTAGCGAACCATGATATATTTAAGCGTCAAAACGTAGCTGTATACGCCACCGGATACACTATGTATCGCCCTTTATTTCGTTTACTTTAATAGACAGGTGTATGTAGAAATTATATATATATATATATATATATATATACATGAATTTTCATGAACCATGTCTTTATTTCTGAAAGTGATCATAGTTGATTATATTGTACCATACAGAAACAATAAAATGAATGAAATGAAATGAATGGATATAATAAATACATAAATGAATTATTATGAACCATGTGTGAACCTATTTATTATGACCCTATCGCTGTTATTCATTTATATATAAATATATATATATATATATATATATATATATATGATTACATATAAACCTTTCTACTACAAAACTTCAAAGACTTAGTGGTCCATAAGATATTCTACGTCACTTTTATATTATATACAAGATAGTATAAACGTAGCTGTATACGTCACCGAATGTAGAAATTATATATATATATATATATATATATATATATATATATACATAACCTTGTGGATGTTCAAGTTAGTTAAAGGACCAGTTCAACTTACAGTAATATACATGTGGATTGATTGAATGCAGAAGATAGAAAGCAAAATCATATTTTCACTTTTTTTCCCATAATAAAAAGAGCAATCGACTTGCCTCTTTCAGAAGGCAGGGGAATAATATTACCCTATAATCATACGTCAGTAACAAGTCGAGTGAGTGTGTACTTTAAGAAAAAGAAATTTTATGGAATTCTCTTTACATTTTCTTTGTGACATAACAACTGTAGTAGTCTTCTCATCCAGCAGTGACTGCACAAGAACTTTAAAAATTCCTTACTTTTTATCGCTGATTGTCCGATTTTCTTCAAACGTTCACCGAGAATGTTCTGATATCACTGCATTCACTCAATCCATATTTACATGCAGGTGACCTTGTCCTTTAAGGAACATGAATTATAAACTGTTTAAAAGCGAATGCAGGCAGGTGTTTGTTTGTCGTCATAATACACCTTACATTAAAATGTCCCTTCATGTTTTCACATAACAGTAATAGCTGTTGCCAAGTGAGACAACAATGAATATGAATTCATATTTTTGGTCAAACATTTAGCATCTACATCCCAGTTCTGAAAGTTGTATATACTTAATTATCTGTATCAATCATTTTGATGAAGATGATATCATTCATCCTGTCAATTTTAAAGGCATGTCCATAGTGAGGCGATGACATCATTACCCCATCTAATTTGCATACAGTGTATTTAATTGCAACCGACATCACCGATTCATGAAAACGTTCGAACTTCCAAACTTTCTTGTACGAATCCAGTCAAAATGTATCGTTTTGTATGCTGCAATCCACTCTATTCATTACTCCCAACGTGACAGTTTTTCGTATTTTCTTGTGCGAGATCTAATTTCTGTCGAAAGAGACTTCATTGACCATTACACAAAATAATTAATGTGTAGCGCTTGAAGACAATGCAATTTATTTAAAGCAACTCGATTCGCAACATGTACATAAGCTAACAAGTTTCTTTTTATAAGCAACAAAACATAAATCACCAACAGTCAAATTAAGACTTGATATTGGGGCAAATGTAAAATAAATATCGGAACCGCAAACATTCACAACAGTATTTTTCTGAAGTCTGAACTATATTTAAAGACAATACAGAGCATCACGAATATTATTGCAAAGAAGCGTGCTTCCATCAAAAGAAAATGTATTTCGATATTGCCATTAGTCACCCTATATGCTACTCATGACACACAAAACACATAAAGCATAACATCATCCGTATATACACAACATGCCATGTGGTACACTTGAGGTGGGAACTTCATGAAAAATCGTTACTCTACTAAGCACCAAAATATGGGAGATTGAGTACGATATCAAATATCAGGCTCTATTTAATGTGCATAGAGAAAATTGGTAAATACATTTAATGTGTGAATGGTTCGCAGCTGCTTCAAGTCCCTGATACCAAACTCTAAAATCAGCCACAAATTTGTACTAAGTTCGCTATGTAGAACAAAGGAAATCACTGAAGCTGGTGTTAACATTTTATTAGCAACAAGGTTTGTGATTGGTCGATCTAACATCACGTAACATTCATTGTTCTCATTGAAGTGTCAAAGTCAAGCACTGTTAGCCAATATCTGCAGGTGCAGCCCCGCCACAATAGTCCATGTTCTATCATTACAAAATATATGTACTGTGATGTCACGAATGCGTATCCTTGTTATACAAACAATGTGCATGAGCCCGTAACAAACACAATTTTATTTCGCTCGACATTCAGGCTGGGTGAATTGGAATAAACTAACTAATCTGTGGAATCATTTCTTTATTGTCATAATTCTCAAATCAAGATATACATAAAGATACATCAAGAAGAAACTGTTAGAATTTCAGACTTATACTCCTTCTAACTGTATGGCCAACATTACTGAAAAAAAAGACATAACACAACAATCTACTGAAGCAAGACAGAAAATTATACACCTTAGGAAGTGTGAAGAATTATTTTGGGCAAGCGAATTTACAGCACTGCGTCAGAAGTCTTATACTTAAAACTAAGACTTCTTTACACTACTAGGTTTATTGTGTACCACAGTGTATGTTGTAAGTCACGACTGTTTCCAATTCTGCCGACCAATTTCAGATCACTGCAAAAAAATGCACTTCTCATTTGAGAGGCTGTTTCACACCCTAACAAACTGAAGCAAAAATGACAGTTACAGTCACAGGGTAGCACCATGAAGGATGTGGAGGCCTCGTGGGTCTCCAGCCGGGTCTAGGTGAGGGCTGATTGGTTGAAAATTTAGACTAGTTAACCAATGAGAGCATCTGTCTTTGTGTTGTCTTGTTTTGGTCAAAGAAATTAAGCACACATTTAGGTTTACTCTTCATACGGAGTATAATAATTGTAATTATGATAGGTTACTTAGTAACACCTTGTAAGGGAATAGATGCCCGTGGTTATAATAAAAGCCTCCTTTGCTTCGTCCGGTGGTAACTGTCGTTCTCTGCATGACATTTTCAACTACATGAGGCTCGCTATCAACAGAGAACAGCAAATCAAAGCACAGCCGGAGCAGAACAGAAAACCTGGGCCTTTGAATAACCTGTCCAAAAGCCCGTCATCTACGTTAACTCGACAGTTCCACTCTTCTCCTCCGCGGCTGTTAGCGCTTTTGCACTTCGGGTCGGCTAGCCGCCGCACAGTGGACAGAGTGATTCCGTGCATCAACCTGCGCGCGCTCTCGATGACCCGTTCCCGCGCGTTCTTCTGTGCATGAGGGCCAACGAGACGGTAGCTCTGTGGTAGTGCTGGTCCAAAGTAGTGATGCAGGGCCAGGACCGGGTCGCGGAAGACCAGGTCCAGAAAGGACGGTAAAGCATTCATGCTCTTTGCCAGCATGTCCTGGTACTCCACGGTTGACGCCTGGCAGAGGAAAAAGTCAAGAAAAAATATTCATCATTAAGTTCAAACCAATCACTACATAGAGCTTAGTTTACAAATTCTCTTTTTGAAAAGTAGGGCCAACACATTCCCTCGACTTATTGCTTGACTTATCATGTTAAAGGTATATATTATTCCCTCTTCTTTCTGAAAGAGACAAGTCATAAGTGCTCTTTTATTACTGCTAGAAATTAAAGTGATAATGTGTTTATTTTTGTATTTGTATACTTTCTTTACATTGTTCTTCATAGTGACGCCACAAACTGTTCTTCTCATTCAGCGACGGCTGCATCGAAACTTTAAAAACTCATAACTTTTGAACGGATTGTCCGCTTGTCCTCTCATTTTCGCTGATGTCTTCAACTATGATAATTATAGAGATTACTACATTCACTCAATCCACATGTGCATTGGGGTGAACATTCCCATTTAACTGAAATTCCCCTTTAATGTATAGACATAGGAAAGTTGCCAGGCAATTAAGCCCTCATTTCCGTAGTCAGTTGGTGAAGGTGAAGTAAAAATCTTAGATTTCCAAAAACATCATTTTCGTTAGTTTACATCATGTCCTACTTTACCAATGGTGAAACTCGTATTACTTTCACTTTTTGTAATACGATTTCACGCTGTTTTCTAACTGGGGGTTGCATATTAATTATATTTTCACTCACTCGTGGACGAAAGAGTTGGTAGCGTTTGTAGCCCTCGTCCCTCGTCGTCTGTATATCGGCAAGCATGTTTTCTAAGCTGGGCAGGACGATATTCCCCTTGAACAACTGCGTGGACCAGCGTGCCTGCAGTTCGGCCATCGGGCCCGTCCCGCCGCGACACTCCACAAATCCGATCACGGTCAGGGTTCGGTGCTTTAGGCGGGGTGGCAGAACATGCATAAACAGCTCTAGTTTACCGAGATCATCTGAGAGAAAAACAAAACAAAACAGACCAAAACATAGAATCAATACATATGAAACTACAGTAATTCATGAAAAAATTGTCTTAGCTGTTTTAACAAGAATGGTTGAATAAATTTGGTGCGATATTATGCCAATTACGACAAACCAAAGAGAGGGCGCAAATTTTCTGATTGCGATAATCATCATGAGTCTGCCAACGCAGTTCTACCTCGGCGTATCGCAATCCTCTTGTACATAATTATCACACCCTCTTACGGCTTGTCGCGTACACTGAATTACCGGTCCGAGTAAAAAGAGTCATAAAGGTACATAAACTAAAACGCAATTTGAGTTCAGAAGATCGTATTGATTAAACGGTGCGGGCGAGACGTCACTCTTGAGGATTTGATGGTCTGTCTGTAACTCATTGTTAAAACTAATCTGCTCAGATAGTCTCAACTAAAGAGCTTTAACGCACGAACTGGTTGTGGTTATCAATCCGTGTAGGTCTTCACATGATTCACTTACCTGACTGACACATGCCGGCCATACACATACAGACATGTAATCGAACACTGTACAAATACTGTAGTAAGTCCGCAAAATACAGAAGAACAAGGGAACTATATAAGTAGCTCACGACATCTTGAAATTGGAAATTTGTTGATTTTGGTTTGTTTGCCTCTTTGTTTTTGTTGTTTTCTGATGTTAATTTCAGAAACGCAAGATTCGAAAGTATAAGGATTTCCTATTTTTCTTGAATGTCCAAACAGCCTGAGTTCATATACTAAATGGGGCCTGTACGACCACAGATTTTGAATCGCTGTGGGCGAGACGTTACGCTTTCGGATTTGTTGGTCACTCTGTCACTCGTTTTTAATCCCCCTCGTGGTGGGTACCTATATTTTCCGTTTTTATTACTTCGGACAGCGTCATTGTTTTGTTTTTTGTCACAAAGATTGAAACGTTAATGTTTGAAGAAGTAGTGATTTATCGATATAATTGTTATTTTTAAAGATCGGGATGAAGCGAAATTTGTTATAAAGAGATGGCATCATCTCATTTATCGTGTAAAATGTGATTGCAACCGAAATCTGTTTCACGTCCTTGTGAAGAACATGTGAACAGCGAAATTCTGAATCCCCTCGAATATTTTGAACTGTTTCGATTGTTTGATCATTTCTGCTCGATCGATATGAGTCCACTTGATCACATTTACAGTACGAGTATTCTATAGAAAGAGACGGAGAAGAGAAGAGGAGAGCTTTAGATTTGCGGCGCGGACGTTTGAGCTGAACGTTCTCCTCTTCCCTGCGTCGTGTTGAAATTCAAAAGTACGTTTAGATTACTGCGCCGAGCGCAACCACAAAAATGGCACCCCTGTAATATGACAGGTGCATAAAAGTAGCTCTCTACGTCGTGAATTGAGCGGACGTAAAAATAGCACAGAACGCGTAGTGAAAGCACAAGACGACGCGAGCTCTAATTAGATCGTCTTTGATACGTGATTCTGCGCATGCTCAGAACAGTTTTTCCCCCCTCTGAACGTCCCCATCGCGAAAAACTAAAGCTCCATACTTACCAGCGATGATGCTGTTGTCGATGAACGTCGCTTCGAATTGGAAACCGGTGGCGAAGATGACGCAGTCCACGTCCTCCGCCCGAGACCCGTCATCAAAGACGACGGTCGAACCGTCGAAGCGCTGGATCTGACCTTTGACCTTGACAGCGCCAGACATGACCTTCATGGGCAGGGTGTCATTGATCATGACGCTGCTGTTGTAGGGATGTCTGGTGCTGAGAAGTCCCAGTCCCCTATCACAATGTTTTAAGATGATAATTAAAATGAGATAGTTGATGCGGTAGAGTAGCAGCATAAAATGAAGATTGTTGATGTTAATAACACCTGTTCATACATGATATCCTAAAAGACTTGTATGTTATCGCGTAATCGTCGTAACTCAATTGTGTTTTTTTGTTCTTGTGAACACAAAGTGGAAATAAATTCAAATCAATTAATTAATCAATCAATCAATCAATCAATCAATCAATCAATCAATCAATCAATCAATATGTTCCTCGGCCACAGTGATGTACATATACACAGAAGCAAGGTTTTAAATCTTTAGAACAACTTGATATTTTCCAGCGTTCCCCTCCCCCCCCCCCCCTTCCAGATCCCTTTCGGTAAAGATAAAAACATATTTATGCTGCATAACAGAACTATTGAGAAGCTGCGTCATCTAGTTGTGTTACAAAAACTATACTAATGGGGAAAAGAGCAAAATGACTTTCTTTTAAGAACAAGAACGCAGCTTGAAGACATGAGAGACGTGCATGAAAAGTTTTCTTTGCGTTAATCCAGACAGCTTGACGAGATTTCCTAAGTCAATCAAAACGTTTATACGCTGAACAAACCGTGACGAGACATCGGATATAAAGGATAAAAGACGTTTGATAAGAGCGACTGAGAAGTAAACGAAAACAAGAACGAAGCTTAGCGACGGGAAAGATATGCTTAAGCCGTTTCTTACTGCTCAGATAATACATCTTGACGCGATTTTTTTTTTTTTTTTTTTTGGAGGGGGGGGGGTTGGTCAATCAACATTGCAGGCTGTGCAGGTATTGGACAAACCCTCTTGGCGTGCAAGATACTCGTTGCAGTACACTTATTTTTCTTCTTTTCGCGATCTTCAAATGGCTATGCAGCCTATCATGAAGATGATCTTGTGTGGGAATTAAATAGGTGGGCTACTGCAACGGGTTAGCACCGTGCTCTTTGCGATGAATGAAATAGAATATCTTTACGCGCGTGGGGTGTAACTCACACACGGGATCACAATAATGTTCTACCCAAGCTTTTAGTGACAGATTGAGTTGACACAAGGCATGACTCAGGAATGGAACCTGGATCATTTGGATTCGAAGGCAGACTGACTGAGGCATATCACCGTTCTGCTCTATTAGCGATGTAATGAAGCAATGCACCAGTTTGTTTGTTTTGCTTGTGATAAAGGCCAACTTCAATTCAGTTTCTTTAAATCTCGTATTTCTCAAAATAGAAAAAAAAAAACCTGTGTGATAAGCATTCAATAACATGACATAACGTTACATAACAAAATACAATCAGACTGTGCAATTTGGCAATACATGTATCATCATGCGTGTTGAAGCCAGATAAGCATACGCTGGAGCCTACAATATCCCTACAATATACGGGAAAAAAATCTCGAATAAGATGAAAAGATGTATTGAAAACAGTAAGAGGGTCAACAATACCTGTCTGGGAGAGCAGTGCTGTGTGACTTCGCTTTCACACATCAATGCCAGATAAAACGCCAGACATAATTATTCTTTGCCCAAATCTTTAAGGTATATAACCCACATGAATACACGCAAAAGTATAAAGCTACCATATTGTTTACGGTCAGCCGACACCCCCCCCCCCCCCTTCCCACTTGGGCGAAGGCCTGTCGGTGACCATTCTTTGACCTCTGAAATCATTGGTATATAGGCAGTCCGATAGATAGTTGGTTGTCGGAGGTAATACACGGCTTTTCAAAGGGAAAGTACAGTACTGGTTGAGGTGAGGATTCAGGTTTATAACATTTTTTGGTGAAGTAATGAGAAACATCTTATGAAATATGAAAGAGAACGTGATTTCAAGGATTCAACATTTATTTGATAAAAATTGGTCTTGAAATGGCTGAGATACTAATGTAAAAAAAAAACGATCATAGTAAAATTGACTGGCCACGACTTTTATAGGATCTCTTTATTTTACATTGTTTTTAGATATCTCGGTCATTTCAAAACCAATTTTCATCAAATAACTTTTGATTCCTCTTAGAATTGTACGCTATTAATCAACATTTCATATCAGTAGAGTGGCTTCTGAATATCTCGCAAAACGTCGCAAGCTGAAACCTAACCTCTACCAGTTCTGTAAAGTCCCTTTAAAGGGAGACAGTCCTGAGATTTTCAATGTACTGATAATTAAGAATAGTCAAAAATATAACCTTTCACCAGTTTATACGGGTGGAAATTAAAAACTGTCTCCGTACGCGATTTTTGACAAATAATTCCTGCAGGCGAACATGTAAGAGCCTGTAAAAAGATCCTACGCACCGAACTAAAACATAGTTGAATGCGTGTCCCTATTCCCAACATACACGAGACCGTGCAGCCAAATTTACCGTGTTGCGTCGCCATCTTGTTAGGTCAATTTTTCCATATATGGAGTGCACGCTTAGGCGCGGTCAGACTGGGCCACTGGTACGCGCGCAAGCAAGAGTACGCCGTCCAGTGGCTATTGATTATGACGTAACAATGCACGTTTGTACATGACAATGGCCTTGCGCTTCGGAGACAATAGCCCGCAAACAGATCGAGAAGTCTGGCGGAAAGTTACGTGGAAAGTTTGCGGTCACACTGGCAAAACTTCGAGTTAAACTTCTCGATCTTTTGCCAGTCTGACAAAGTCGATAGAAAGGGTCCTGAGCTCGACGAAAATCATGTGTGCACGGGCGCTGTGTGTAGGCTGTATGGCGGCTATGCGGAGGACTCACATTAGTTCTTTTAACATGTTTGCGGCGTTTTTTTTTTCTTGCTGTTGAATTTCTAGATTGCTTTATTAAACCTATAATTACATATGCACCGTAAATAAATCAAGTTTCTTCATTGATAAGCACTTTAATTTAGGCATAATGCTCGCCACTAAAAGAAGTTAGGCCCAGAGTTTCAGTTGCTCATCAAAAGCAGGCAAGATCCTGCGTCTGTCTTATTGTTTCATATCATCAGTGCTTCCACTTTTCAAGGTCAGTCCTCCTGAAATCAACACTAAAAACTCCTGGAATTTACAAGAATATCCTGGAATTTTTCAAACAGGCTACAAATACATGATTAATTGTGAGCTGGGGGAGAGGGTCAATGCATGATACTTAATGATATGTGAGAGAGCGAGCTGATTTGTGTGTGTGTGTGTGAAAATTTGCCATCAAAATAGACTCAACCTTAAGTTAAGGAAAATTATTGATATAAATTTGTCGTTTTTTAAAATTTAAATGAATACAAACATTACAGTCCTATTAATTTTCAAAATTGAAAGGGGGGGGGGGCATCCCCCAGAAAAAAAAATTGAGGGGGCATGCCTCTCCCCCACTTTTTACAGTATATCCCATTTGTACTCCCCCCCCCCCCCTCAGAAGTACATTTACCAATTTTCTATGGCAAAGTCGAATTGGTGTACATGTAAATTCTACTCATTTTGTCTGTGCCACATTCTCTCTCCCTCTCTTCCACTTTTTTTTCTCTATCTAAGTCTCTCTCTTTCTGACACATTTATCCTCTTAGTGCATTTTTTCTTAGTCTCAGCATAACACACAATCTCTACTAATGTATACGCTGTTATTTTTGCGTAGATATTTTCGCTGACAAGGCTATAGACACTTTTGCGAGACGTTTTCGCGAATTGACACCGATGCTTATGTTAATGCACTATTCACACGGCGCATGGAGACATTTTCTTTAAATCAATTGTTTTACTGCCTACCTGTACCAGAAGTAGCAGCTCAGGCTTGAGTTTAAGTTGTGCTAAATCAGTAAATGTCAAATCAACATTTTTTATCATGATTGTAAATGTACATAAATACAATGTAACAGTTGTAGCCTAGGCCTATGTTATTGTTAGATCTAGAGTAGACCATCTGCATAACGTTAGGCCTGAAATATACGGCTAAAATGGACTTCAGTGAAAAGAACGGGTCGATAAAGCGGTAATCATTCATGGATGATGCACACCGAGAATTACAGCTGTACCTATACCAATACCATTCCCTAATTGATTTATCGATCAAATTTCAGATTATGGTTATCAACACGTTAAGATGGACTTTATCAGACGTACGCCGGTACGGTACGGTTTCGGGACCACGGTTTCATGGAATTTGAAACGCACCAAAATTTGGCAAAACGAACATTCATTTGTGGATTTGATCTTAATCATGGCATCATCAACATCATCACCATCGATCATCATCATAAATTTACACATTGTCAGTGTCACTGTCGTAGGCCCTAGCTCTATCTAGCTATGGAACCTGATTGGTGCCAGGCAAAAATGGCAGAGGTAAAAATGGCAGAGGTAAAAATGACAGAGGTAAAAATGTCACAGTAAAATGGCAGAGGTAGAAATGGCAGAGGTAAAAATGGCAGAGGCAAAAATGGCAGAGGTAAAAACGGCAGAAGTAAAAATGGCAGAGGTAAAATGTCAGAAGTAATGAGAGCGATTTCGTCAGAGGTAAACGGAGGTTTTGAATAATGACCTATAGCCAGAGCAAACTGTATTTATCAAATTATCAAATCCAAATTGCAGATTTGAAGAATATTTATTGAATTATGTTTTAAAAAGATGACAGCACTCTCATTATTCTGATTTTGATTCAAGTGCAGTGGCGTAATCTGTCTGTTCAGAGGAATAATAAACCAGCTAAAAAAGAGCCTAGTACAGGCCTATGGGAAATTATCATTATTATTATCATTATTATTATTACTAAAGGGGGTGTCAACAATGCTGCATAGCTCTTAAACAGTATAATCCTATACGTTGTTTCGCCCAATGAAGTTATCACACACACAAACACACACACACACACACACACACACACACACACACAAACACACACACACACGCACGAACCCAATTTTGGTATAAACATATACTTCTATACGCAGATATACAACATTTACTCTCACATACACTCTTACACAAACGAATTCCGCTCACTTCCAGGCTAGTATATTGTCATTATTTTTCATTTTTTGAACTGTTTAGTGTAAAGAAGTGAAGGAGACATTGTCGAAGCGAACCACTAATTTTTCACGTGTTCTATGTTATTTTCTCACATTCAGGTTTCGTATACAGGAGCCTATATCTTTCTCACAAGGCCTGATCACGACATAATGTACAAGTAAAAATACAAAACGCAAAAAACAAACTACAGCTAGATGTATCGGCAGACATCAGTAGGCTCTTGCAAAATATTTCATTACATTGTTCAAAGATTTAGGAGTGATCCCTGAGGTCACTCCAAAATGAGTGAAAATGAACATTTTCACTCAATATTCACTCTTTTTTGTATTCACTCCTTTAAGAGTGAATATTTTCACTCGATTTTTTTTTTAGAGAGAGTATGTAGCACAGGAGTGTAGGAACATTAGTAGAGCATTTTGTGATACCCCTATATATATATATATATATATATATATATATATATGTATTATATATATATATATATATATATATATATATATATAACATTTTCGTGTAATTAATGATTTGTTTAACCCCTAATTTTTTTTTTTTTTTGGGGGGGGGGGGGGGATGGGACATCAAGCGCTGAGACAACCTGGAGAGAAATTAGATAACCATCATGACCAAAGTAGGATTTACATGTGCTGCGGGGAGAAATGTAATACTATGCCCTATTAAATTTCTCCCAGTGATAACAAAAACAGTAAAAGATCCCTGCCAATTTTTCATACCTGCATGTCTGTTATCAAGCAATTTTATTTTCAGAAGTTTGCACACTTATTAAAATACCTACTAACATAGTATAGGACCTACGAGATCTAAGTTTGATATTTTACTGACAAGATACCTGTAGAGCTATATGGTAGTCAATATGTCCTTTTTCAGGTGTACCGAGGCTCATACTGATATAATTGGATTGTTGACTTGCCGACCATTTTTCAACTTATATACATGAGTTTATATTTCTCCCCGTGTCCCATTTCTCCCCGGTCTCCCCCATGCTTTAATTATTTCAGGAGAAGGCACGAAAAGCGCGTATTGCTAGAAAGGTGTCAGAAACATGAAGGAAAATAGAATCTCTGTCACTTTTACCTCGTCATCTTGCATTTCTACGACTAAATTTTTATCAATGACATTTTTATCTCTGGCATTTTGACCACTGACATTTCAACCACTGACAACTTTACCTCTGACATTTGTACCACTGTCTTAATTATTTACCTCTGCCATTATTACCTCTGACATTTTCACCTCTGCCATTTTTACCTCTGCCATTTTTACCACTGCCATTTTTATCTATGCCATTATTACACCGAATTGAACATACCTCCTTGATCATACCATATACCTCCCGTGTTACCAGTGTGCGCGCGATTGATGAGGAAGTGGGGGTGGGGTGCGCGATATGACGCGTGCATGAACAATCGAAAATGAGAGAGTGGTTGGATCCACATAGCGTGCACTCCATATAAGGAAAAATTGACCTATCAAAATGGCGGTGGTAGCAAGTTTTGGTGGCTGCGTATTTCCTGGGTGAACACGCATTCCACTATGTTTTAGTTCGGTGATCCTACGTCGTTGATGCCCTACTCTCAAGTTGACAGGCGTACCTCTAAAAACCAATTCAAGTGTTCAAATGATCAGTTGTAATTTTATCACAAAATGTGAAAATATGTGATTTTATTATTTTAAACAAAATATTTCAAGCTTAGTTAAATATAATTCATGTAAATTAATATTGTAAACATACATCTATATATATCTTTAAAATCAAATATACCATGTACTTGACATCAAATAGGCACTGTCCTTTTCTAGCTTCTGTCCGTGTTGCATACTACTTTGCGTACAAACCACTCTCGCGCGCGAATTCTTACCATACTTATGTACACACAAAGAGATTTTTCTCCTCCCCACCAGTTACTGGGGAAAATCTCCTCGTGTATACAGTACTCCGTCTAGCTGAGTTTGGCGTTCAGACCGAAGATTACCATAACAATTAGCGTACGCATAACGAGCAGAACACGGCTGGGAAGAGTTGTGCCTCGGTGACGTCGGACTCTCCACCAAGACTTGCTCATTAGCATATTCACCATGCAGATTCACACTTTTTCATCAAAAAATTACGAGTTTATCTGGTGATTTGAAAGTTTGTTTTTGGTGAAAGTAGTTCATTTGAGGTACCAACAACATATTTTTTTTTTTTAATTCGTGAGGACTGCCTCACTTTAAATCGGCAAATGGATGTCGGCGAACGGTTTCGGTCGGCTTTTGTTCAGTGTAAAGAGGAGGTTTTGATGCTGATGACAAAAAATCTGCAAACTATATTGGTCGTAGTAAAAAGGAACCGGTCGCTCATTATGATTACCAACCTTGTTTTAGGGCTGGTCTTTAGTGATAGCTAGCTCCCAACATGAAGGATTGCTGTCGGTATATAGCCATTTGCTCATCAATAAATGCCAATCAACCATTTGCCAACCGGTCACCGAGCATATCAATAAGATAATCGCTATACACTTCATGGTAGATTATTTCGTCGGGTGTCGGCGTCTACGTGCCATGATGCACTGAATCCAGTGCTTGCAGCAGTGATATTCGTTGTTTTTTATTCATACACCTTTTCTAGACTCAGAAAAACGATTAACTTTTTTTCAATCCAAAAATAAAGATACAAATCAATGTCATGTTGAATGTATATAGGCTTACACTACAAAATGGGAACATCTCAGAGTAAAGCTTACAGAATATTGGAATACAGGGTACCATATTCACGAGCATAGAACAATTTAAGTCCTACAATATTTCCATCGAAATTTCCATACAATAGCAGATTCTCAGTTTACACTTTAAGATTTTGTTTTTCTTCAAACTGGTCTTATCTATAACGGTGCCTTAAGAACCCAAACAAACAAACAAACAAACAAACAAACAAACAAACAAACAAACAGGCAAACCAAACACCTACCTGTAGTCTAGGAGAGACATGCATGCATTCTTGAGCAGGACCTTCTGTAGACATTCGGGTATCCATGTCTTCCAGCGCTTATTTACGTGGGCATCCTGGGGTTCTTTGTTCACCACGCGAGGCAAAACCCATGCACCGTGACGCACGCTCATGTACAACTACCAAAGGAATTGCACACGATAACGTCAGAAAAATAAAAGAGAAAACAAGAACAATACTGATATCAGTAAACATATAAATTATTCATGTTAAAAGTGATCATGTCTTCAATCATCGTAGCTTTTTTCTTCGCTTCCATGGTAATAAGGGCAACGCAGAAGATAATCCCCTAAAAAGATTTCTAAGGACGATTTATTTTCGTTAATTTCTTTAATCCCCATTACACATTATGAAGTTTCGTCATGATAAATCCTCGATGAATAATTGATTAGTTTCCCGCTTGATGATGTTACACCAGACATGGGTTAAGTAATGTCTCTATAATCTTATGACAAAGCGAAAAAAAAAACCCAATCAAGCAAAAATGACTCCATCACAGAAGTCGAACCGCAAAAGCTTCAAAATATATTTTAAAGACAACAGAAAAAAAATACTTTCCGAACTTTTGTGTTTGTATGCAAAAGTAAAACTTCACACCATATACAGCTCAAGCTGCCGTTTAGATGTAGAAAAAAAAGATAAACGCACAAAAAACAGGATGGCGAGGGTTTCCTCGAATCGGAAATAAAACAAGAAGGTTACGGGCTTTCAAGGTTTATCATGTCATAGAAAATGTAGAAATTTAACTTATACACCAGCAGAGTTCATGTGACAGCCCCACACGTTTCACTTCTAAACCTTCACAAAAATCGTCAATAATGTTCTATCTTTGACGGAAAATCTCCCCCAAAAAATGCTTACTTCGATAACATTTTCCACTTGCATTGTACACGGTACTGTAATTTATATAGGAGGGATTTTTGGGGGGTTTTGGTTTTTTGGTTTTTTGGTTTTTTTTTTTTTGTTTTTTTTTTGTGGGGGGGGGGCTCCAGCTGGTGAATCAAAACATGACTTTTCCGTTATTTTATTGATCACATACGAACGGGAGAGAAATGAGTTGGTAACATCATTACCTCAGATAATTTGCATAATATGGTTGGGACCAATATAACTATAATCGACGAACAGCA
Source organism: Diadema antillarum (assembly GCF_040938485.1). NCBI lineage: Eukaryota > Metazoa > Echinodermata > Echinoidea > Diadematoida > Diadematidae > Diadema > Diadema antillarum. The sequence goes on along the minus strand of NW_027270906.1, from coordinate 5,017,063 downwards.
TATGAAACTTTCAAAATCCTATGACATACTAATTTGTCCTGCCCGATTTCTTAACACTCCGTTCGCCTGGTTTTATTTAATCTACTCATTGATAAAAGCACATGAAACTTTAAAATTCCAAAACCTTTGTCTTGTCATGTCCTACTTTTTACCACACTGTTCACCTGGTTTTACTTATAATGTCTACTAATCAACGAAAGCAAATGAAACTTTAAAACTCCGTAGATTTATTTTGTCATGTCGTATCTTCTACAACTCTGTTCACGTCAGGTTTTACATCAGCTATCAAACTCAGCTTGATCATGGTGTTGAATAGCATTTCAAGAACACCTAAAGTGTCAAACATTGGATTTTAAGAGTTTTTTCCCCTTTCCACAATTCGTTCTCATCAATTGTATCTTTTCTTTGTCTAAGATTATTTCAAGTTTTCATTTGGTTGTTTAATGAATGCTTCATTATTTTGAATTTCTGGTAAAATATATAGATTAGGTTTTTTACGATATTGTATGTCTATATTCTGCAAACACGGCAAAGCATTTATTGTCGTCATCTTAATTCAAATATTTGTGATGAATTTAATCTTTTACGACTTTGTCGACTCTCCTTGCGATCGGAATAACTCTGCACATTATCACTGCCAGCATTACATAGTTTCGGATAATTGTGACTTCACAAGTCTATGAACTCTTGAACATTTTTCATAGGAATATACATCAATACCACAGTCCGAGCTACAACACATGTGATCAGCTTAAATTATCGGAGACTGTCTCTACAAAAGCTGCTTTCCATTTTAAAAGCGCTTACATTCTTTGTTCTGACAAGAATATAAAAACATGTATCACAGGCAATCATGCATTATTTCGGAAAATTGTGAACCGTCATGTTTGTGAAGTTTCCCTTAGACATTCTTAAATTTTCTATCCGAATCGATAAATTGCAACCTGTAGTACAGCAGTGAAAACCGACATTGCTTCTGCATCTGAAACAAACATATTGAGCTAGCGGCTGACTTTATTGGAAATTGCTTTGACAAAAGAACAATTCTACGAAAAGGTCACTATACATACATATATAATGAAAAAGGGAAAGACTGATCAGAATCATTGATTTATTAGTGACAACTTTGAGCAAACTTATGTATGTGTGTGTATGTATATATAGATATATAGACATTTATATAACATGTCACCTGTTCTTCTTCATGAAGTAGCAAAAAATATACAAAATAAAATGTGTATTGAAAGTATTTCTCAGGATAAAAGTCATTCACTGTATAACATTACCAGTCATGATTCTTTTACACAAAATTATCATCATAACATGAAGTCTTTGACTCGCTACAGAAGGCCCACTCTTGGTGAGCTAAGCAAGCTATGGATAGAAAAAAAGAGAGGCTGGTTATTGCATGGAGTTAGTGAAACCACTGCAAAAGTGTCCGTCAAGCAAGATGAACGTACGCCATGACCGACAGTGCGATAATAGGGAGCTTTAGATTTTAGACGTGCTGACGTTCAAAGGGAAAAAAAACATGGTCTGAGCTTGCGCAGTAAGTTAACGTGCGCTACTGCGCACGCTCAGACCATGTTTTTTCCACTTTGAACGTCCGCGCGTCTAAAATCTAAAGCTCCCTAATACTACGGAGTGCAGCACTAACTATGGCATCATATCGAAATAGCCAGGTCTAGAAATACGAGACGAAAACGTTCTATGCAGTAAAAGTCAAGCAGAGGTTTAAAGTGGCCTTAACGTCTTCTGCTCTATAAAATACAAAATTCATTGTAACAGTATAAGTGCATGTCTCGTGGATGGATTATATCTCCTCACTCGTTCGAATGACAAAGACTCTTTAAATACAGCATTCGTTTTGGTATAGGCATAAAGTGTCAGCAGGAGAAACTATTCACTCTTATTTTGGAATTTGGTTTGACACAACGTGGCTCTGCCACTGCTTGGCATAGGGAAGTAAAATTGTCCCAAATATCAAATAAGATGTACTTTGTCATTATCTGATTTCCCTGCATAATCTTCACTCCATGCCTTGAATAAACCGATCAATATACAATTGGAACAAGGCATCAGTAGTTGAACAAGATAATGAAACCACGCATAAAATTGCTTCCGACTATCCATTGATATGACCTTTTTACAATGCTGAGTATATAACTCCTGTTTCAGTGTCTTGACACGGTCTGCTTAAAGATGCAACCATTTTCTATAAATTCACTTGTGACACTCCAATGGTGGTATATTCTCCAGAATATCATAATTCATAAAAACATAAAAACCTTCGGAAAAGTTTGAGAATTAAAAAAAGCAAACAAACAATAAACAAACCGAGTATGGCGAAGTAGAAGTTTGCAAGCAAGATTTCATCCCTAAGGAAATCAAAGCTGGACAGCGCAGAAGCATGCAAAAGACATACCAATAGTCCCCATCTGATATTTATGCATACACTTTGGCTAAGCTTGGTCAAGTTATAAATATTGTTTGACAGTCTTTGCGTAACTGCTGCCCCTTACATCAAAAGACAATGGTTCAAGGTTATCATGTACCAAGCCCCTCTCGCATATCGACGGCTCAGACGGCGGTTCATGCCGGGTCCCGACCCGCTGAGCCCCACCGAGGAACAGGACCCGGTCATCCCGTCTGGATGATTCGTGAGGATCACATAAACCACAGCATCTGGTCGTAGCACTGTTGGCGGTTTAAAAAAGTCATGAGCTTTACCGTTTACCGAGTAATGGACTCAAGCTTGAATGTTGACACCTAGACATCCATAGCTCTAATGTTACTCCGCCGCTATGCGTCAATCATGTCAATCATAATTTCTTCCAGGACCGTCATGCGACGTGAATCTAGTTATAAGTCCTGCCATAAGGTGCTCATTGTCCAAGATAACAGGAACTTTCTATTTCTGTTTCTTCGAGTTTAGCTACAATATCTGCAAAGAGCAACGACACTTGATTATCTTGCCCATGAGCAGCAGCTCTGTAAACGAAACGTCCTCGGGTGACGGCTCAAATTTTCTTCTGTTCTATAATTATGGACATCATGCAGAGAGAGGGAGTACCATGTAAGCTACAAAATGTCAGAGGTTCACCCGACGTTGAAGGTCCTGTATTGACTCCCCTCCCTTCAGGGAGATGCTCCGTGACTTTCAAACACATTTCGCGTTGCTAGCAGTGTATTAGGGAGTTTTTGCAAGCACGACGCGGCCCGGCCGGGAGTTGAGCGTGCCGTGTTCAAAATTTGCTTCTGGCATGATCAAATCTGAGAAACGTCCCGTCCTGGGGATAACGAGTACGGTACTCGGCCAAATACAGTTCGGATATACGATGCTGGGCAGGAGTCAGCCAGCCAGCCAGCAAATCAGCGATCTTGTCCCCACGCCTCCGTCCTGTACAAGAAAGCGAAACTGCTTAATGGGGACGGGAGCCCGAGTACGGGGACTGGTCTCGGTCTTCACGTCGTGTAGCGGAAACTCCCTACACTGTTAATCCGCACTCCCGCCGTCTTTGCAACATGAAGAGAGGGTTTTCTGACCACGTTGAAGGCCCTCCGCCATCCCTTGGACACGATTCGCGGCGGTATGTGAACCGTCATGACCGGCTGTCTGAACCGCCGATATGTGAAAGGGGCTATATTTAGAGTGACCGTTTGAAATCCCTTCTAGAGCATGAAAAGGGTACAAATATGTACTAATCTAGACGTCTAACGGTATTGGTGTATCTCGTCCCGTTATTGTTCTGTGTCTCTGGCCCGTTGGGTGTCTCGTGCTGTGGACTATCTGTCCTTCCGTTTCATGAGGTCTCTTCCATACCAGACGAAATAATTTCATTGATATATATATATATATATATATATATATATATTCCTACATACATATACTGTATAATTAAAAAAACACAAATTAAATCAAACATAAATCATAACATAATCTAACGGGAGCAAAACACCCATCGCTCTCAGTTTAAGTTGTGTTTTTACATTGCGACTTTCTACCTGATAACTTTAGTGCTGTGGCGGATTAAAAGCAAATTTTGTCCTAGCAAGAACCAAGCCAGATCCATTAACGCTTAACAGTTTGAACCAAAGTTTTGGCTTTGTGACTATGAATTGATTTGTTTCACGTGGCCGTTAAGAAGTAATTAATGCTTGAATGCAGCGATTTCCTCTTGAAGGAAAAGGAAGGATTGGTTTGTCAAAAATCATGGGTAAAACTGAGCGTCTGGTGTGCTTGCAAGATGGAAACTGGTTTGGGCATTTCGACCCTACAGTGATAAGGTTAATAGCTGATAAAATCCAATGTAAAAGAAAAATTCAATTTGTATATGGTGAAAAGTATCAAAGGCCTTGTTCAAAGGTCATTGTTCACAGAGATTTGATTTGAAATGAATAGATATACATTGCATATATATAAAATACGATAAATTAGTGTAATCACCGCAATCGGGCCAGATGCACATAGCTGAAATCCAGCTGAAAACATACCATTTTTTGCACTGAGAAAACCCGTATCGCTGGTCTTGCATTCTCATCACTCACCCTCTCTTTCTCTATATACGAGTACCTCTTTCTCGACCAGACTTGGTCGATGTTAGATACGATACCCACATCCGCTGACAGAAGAAATCAGAGTGGCGGTTTTCCCCCCATGGTGGGGGAAAACCTCAGGGAAGCTGAAAGCAACACAAAGCGGGTAAAGCCCCAGCCACAGCGAGCGAGGACATGGTCGGAGGGGCAGGTCGCTGCGAATTACCTTCTCGGCATGATCGCAGCACAACACGCACAGGTCCCCAGCCGACTGACAGGCTCCTTGAAGAAAGAAATATATCAGGTGACAAAATATTCCACTTCCAGGTTGTTTTGATCTGTTGTTCTTTCTCCCCTGAATTTCTTGAGTGTTATAATCTTCATGAATAGATTAGTCAGGATTTAAGAAATATTTGCTGATTTATTCAAACTCTTACAGGAAACTAATACCTTTAGCACAACTTCGTTTCAGGAATTTTTACATTGTGCACTGTAGTAATAATCAAAAGGAATTGGGCAAAGGGTTATGGAAGAATTTTTTAAATAAGAATTGTTGACCAATATAAAACAGACGTTCATTTTACACTTTATGTGTTTCTTTTCAAGTTCTGTTCGAATCGACAAATTTTGGCAACCAAATCGACTCAAGGATCTTCACCTACGAAGTGTTTCCTTGAAATAACAAAGCTCTATGGGTTGCATTCTAGCAATTAGGGATGCTGTCCATCTCGTAGAACCGAGACGTATTAATGAATAAAATGTGATATACATGGAGAATTTCCTTTCTTATCTTATTTCACGCAAGGGACAACCGAGCAGGGAAAAATGTTGTATTACTGAAGTTGAAACAATCTAGGGAAGGCTGTATGATAGCATTGAAGATCTGTTTGTTTGTTTTTTCGTCTTGACATTATTTTAAGTCTCCAGGCAACGATTCAGAAGGTAAAGGTAGAAGGGCAAAGCGTGATGACTACAAGGAGAATGTTGGACACGAGGACACTAACGTACAGTTTGGAAAAGATGGGGGTAAGAGGAAGTGCTATCATCGGTTCTAAGGGTTTATACGAGGGACATGCGTGACTTATAAAGTTTTGGTTTTGTTTAAGGACATTTTTCACATTGCCTGTAAAGACAAGTATTGTCATCCCGTGTTAAGACTAAACAATGACTATGCCAAGTAATACTATTAGAATTGACAGTCCTGTAACTATTTGACAGGGAAAGAGAATATTCCAAAGTATCACGGCAAAAACAAAAAGAAAGAAAAATTAGGTCATAGTGTTGTATCAGCGTAATCTGAAGTGATTAAAAGAAACAAAGTGTAAAAAAAAAATCCTGTTATATTTACAGTTTTTGGACTTTGAGTTTTTGGCCTTGGAAATGACAATGCTTAGGTGTACTAGAATGAAAGTAAAGGGATTAATTGCCAGATTCAAGGGCTTCCACCCCCCCCCCTTTTTTTTTCCTCGCAACATTTTGGTGTCTTGAACTCTGAGTTAATCTCCATTGATCGAATGTTTTGTTTTGGTTTGTTTGTTTTGTTTTGTAATGTTTTAGTTGAGTTAGGTTCTCTTAAATCAATGCAAAGCTTCCTTTCCCCCTTAAGTATCCTTTGTGGACTAAGTGGACTAAAATGACTATCCATAGGGTTGTCATCTCTCTCTCTCTCTCATATACATACACACGCACACACACACACACACACTTGGTCGAACTGAAAACAACAAGAAGTGGAGGTCTTAGCAAAGGTTCGACATCAGCCATAGGTTTCCATGCGATCCAACAGGTAAAACTACATGACATTTATAGTATCCAGTTATAAAGCGTGCAGTCGTTCTCTTATATTTCATAACTTTAACCCATCAAATCCAAGGGACTTTATTTCTGTGCTTTAAATATGTATTAAAACTGTTTGCATAATCTTTATCATTCATTGTTGGTGTTTCATTAATCGGTAAACAATATTCTGTCATTTGAGCGTTGTATTATTCATATTAAGCCTCTTTGTCCAACTGAAGTATTCTAAAGCCTCCTAATGCCAGGTCGATTACCAGATCTCTAATTGTATCTCAAATTAGCAATGCATATTAGAAGCCGAATAGTCTCACTTTTTCTCTATAATCAGCAAATTTGATCAAATTTCTCACCAATTTGAGCAGATTTAATGACTTTCACAAGTTCCACTTGTGTTCTTTTTTTTTTTGTTCTCAAATAATTCATAAGACGTATAGCGACATTCAGAGGTGCCAATCAAATATGACATGATGATGATATATCTAGGACAGGTAAAAGGAAGGATAAAATTCCCTTCTAAAGGATTTGATGGGTTAAGACAGCAAGAGGTACAGAGGGGTTGACGTACACTCTCTTCTCTCAAGGGTGACAAAAACTAAGCTGCCTAAAAGCAATTGCTATGTCAAGTGATTTCTATTCGAAATTTGTAACGGCCAAACAAACGTGATTCGCTTCGCAACGATGGGCTCTTTATATATAAGTTATAGCACATCGCACATATTTGAATGGAACTTAATTTAATGTTATGAGCGAATTTAAATCCTTCAGTGTGTATTGGTCTCAAAAATGACTGAAGATTATTTTGTTCTATATTGGGAAGAATTTGCAAATGTCAAAAAGAAAATGTGCCGCCAAAAGTATGGCACAAATTTATTGCTTTCAAAGTGATTAATCATTAATTTCCGGATAATCCGCAAACGAACGGTCTGCCATAAGAGTGAATAAATCAGTGAATAAATGTATCATTGGTTCTTTCGAACACAAACAATATCAATTACGCATTGCATTGCATACATATCAAGTATATCTAAGATTTAATTTCTAAAGCAATTTATTTCGATTGCACTTCTGTTTTGTGATCCTTTATCAAAGGGCGTCATGCTTAAGTTGGCAGCCATTAGCTTGAATTTGTGTTACATTATCAAAGTGATGAGGTTAGCCAATCTTGAGTAGGTAAAAGTCTCAAATAAACATTAAATAGGTGACTGGAAAAAGCGTATATATATGTGTGTCAAAATTTCGTATTAACAGATTTATAGGAGAGATTGGCATTCACATGAAAGGATGGAACCAAATTATAAATCATCTTCCTCTGATGGTTTTGATCCTAAATGAAGAATCTCAGACAAAAACATAATGCGTGAGTCAAAGGAAAGTTCACCGTGCACTTGTACTATCCTAATGTCAAGTATGACTGAATATCACTGTAACTATAACAGTCGTCATTCGTAAATGTTTCAGTACGTTATCATCACCACCATCTTTATCACAATCATACATTCTCTTAAGCATGAGATATTACTGAAACATAGCATTGTTGTTGTACTCCCTGGCACAACATTTAAAGTACTCGACAATCTATATACAAGGATAGGGCGCTGTTGGTAACATACCAGAAGCATCCTTTTCAATGTTGCCGCTAATGTACAGGAATGTAAAGCCAGAATTGGACGCGATACTATTATGATAATAACAATGGAAACAACGGCAACTACTGTCTTTCCCCTTTTAGACCAGAGAGGAGTATTTTCACTGTTAAAATGAAAGGATACATTCCCAAATGTCTTTTTGTATATGACCAAAAGAGTCTTAAATTTGTCCTATTTTGGTGTTCGAAACCTGTCTAGAGCGATTGGAAACCAGACAGTTTTGACACCCGACTGTGTAACTTTTTTAAAATCATAATTGCAATCTCTCTAAAGTGAAGTTTACATTGATAACTAGTTGCACTGGCATAGTATGACAGCTACAAATTGCGCTTGAGGATGATGTTTTTGACCTTTTTGTGATACACTGGCAACTTTGTATATGTATAAAGAGTAATATGCCATCTTTGTATCTATGTATAAAGAGTAATATTATCTGCTAACTTGTACAATCCAGAAAAAAGGGTGATGAATATTTTGAAATGTCGCAGTCCAAGGAGAGTATTTCCTAAAAAGTTTCTATATTCGTTTTCTTGTTCTTTCCTTCGAGTGGAAGCTTGTCTATAACATCAGGATTCCTGGAGTTTTAAGAGGGTCATAACCATGGCATAAGTCTACTTCTTAAAGAGATGCCTGTGACGTCCTCTGCTACAATATTTCCAAAACGTATTAGTTATGACTTTTTAGATAATCATGCTCTTTACAGGAGGTTCTGGTTCTGCATGTGATTCCTGTTTATCCATTTCTTTGACCGTTGTGCTAAAACGTAACCAAGAAAATAATAAGCAGAGACTTACCTACGACGACCACTCGCTTTCCTTTGAACTCGGATCCTCTCCGAAATTGGCAGCTATGGACCACCTCCCCTGGAAAGTCGTCGAGCCCAGGAAAACTGGGAATGAAGGCCTTGGAATAGAGACCGGAACACACCATCACGGCGTCGAACTCCGTGGTGACCACCTGGCCTTCTTTCTGTTCCCGTGTGTGCACCAACCACCTGCCCGTCGAGTCATAGTCTTTAGCCTGCTCGATTTGCAGCACCTCGGTGTTAAACTGGATGTACTTTTCAAGGTCAAAGTGAGCCGCGTAGTCGCGGTAGTACTTGATGACATCAGTTCCCTGCAAGTCAGTCAGATAGACGTTGTTAAGTGAGCTATTCAAATAATATTTTGTCACTATTTGTCTCCGTATAACAAAATTTAAATACATGAATTCAATACATGCAAGTGTTTATGTGTATATCTCATGCGCACCAACAAAACAGTTTCATGTATTTATACGCAATATCATATCATAATATGATACATTAGTGTGCATATCAATTATACAGTATTCAATTCATTTATTTATGATTAGTTTATGATATTGTATAATGATATCCCGTCACATACTATGATGTAAGATTAATTTCAGCCTATTGCCTCTATATCTAAGGTATATGTGTGTATGTATACTATAAGTATACACGTATATTATAGATCATATGCACTGTACTACGATAGACACATAGGTATAACTAGGAGTTCTACATTTCTAGCTCGCTCTGCAAGACGCAGTCGTGATGGTACCTTAATGAAGGGCGGGGCGTCGTCGGGGAAAGGAAAGTCACTGTAGGCCATCATCTCCTTAGAGACGTTGATCAACATTCCTTCGTAGATCCGAGGCGAGTTTAGGGAGCGGTCCTTCTCACGAAACGTCCATGTACCGCCTGGAAGCACGTAAAAACAACAACAAACAAAGGGAAGACAAAGAAAGAAAACATGAAGAACTGTTTTTGTCCTAATGAAAAACAGGCACGAACACTGACTACGCATGTGCATACGCCCAAATATTGAATTATTTTACTTTAAGATGCCACAATCATCATTTTGCAATGATAGTTTCCTGCATTTTTTATATGAAATCTTTTCCATTTTTCTGTCTTTAAGATTACGACATGTATCAATTTGTATCGTAAATATAATTACTTTAGATAATCTTGTTACATGAATAATGTATACGATATATTTTCATCTGCTTTAAAAAGAACCAAACAAACAGATGCAGAAGCTTATAGTTTAGCCAGAGATCCACGAGGGTTGCTCCGCTCATCAGGCGGCTGCGCGTCTCATTGTTGCAGTGCCCATAGCTGAGAAGACTTACCGACGTTCTTGGGACGATCAGGAAGGTGGTCCCACCTCCCTGGGACTATGTATTAATTATAGGTGTGCTGTGGATATAGAAGACAGCTAGGAAGTGGAAAGAAAATCTGACGAGGATAATCCGTCTTCTGAAAATCGGCGTGGCGAGAAATGGCCAGGGGGCCGGCAAGGCGACGCTCCGGGTCGAATTGGGTCAACCAAACATCGAGGTGGAAAATGATACCATCCTGTCCACTGAAATTGACCATGAGGATACAAATGGTCAGTAGGGACAGCGTAATGGTCAGTAGGGACAGCGTAAAGGAGTTTATCTCTTCTGCTGAGCCAGTTATCTACTCCGTGGTTCGTCACCCTCATCTCCGACATGAGTTTTGCAAAACATCTATGAGGCTCTCAAGGACATCACTGGGAAAAAGAATTAAACAACTGCACTTCAGAAAAAGGTGAAAAATCTGGACAGATCCCTTGCTGATGATGACAAAACATGCAGGACACAGGAGGAAGAGCAGGTACAGTACAAAGTCCCCCAGGATGTACGGAATACCTGAAAAGCCAAATGAGAAAACAGAGGAAGTAGTCCGTATAATATACCATTGTGGGGAAAAAATAGCTGAAAATCGAACTCCCCCAGTCTAATATCGTAAACAGTCAAAGGATTACAACAAAATCAAGACAGGGAGCCAGATATTAAGATTAGCCGATGTCACAGTTAACCCAATTAAATTCAATCCAATTTACTGTCCACTTTGAATTTCAACTTTCTTTCTTTTCAAGTCTTACACTTTATTCAAGAAATATAATCATGAATCACATCAGGACATGCATCATAATCATAACAATTTATATGTAACATTATAACATCATGTGTAACCAAAAGTCTGACTTGAAAAAAGTTGGAAAAGTACACGTCTTTCTACAGCTCATCTTGTATAAGTGAGGATAGCGAAAAGAAATTACCATCACAAGGACATACCTTTCTTAGAGAGTGGCTGGTCATTATGCAGTGAGACATTTGAATCAATACAATTATATCTTCCTAATCTGTGAGGAAGATCTATAATTTGACACATGCATGCAGTACTGAATGGCGGTATAGAACATGGGTTCAAAGGAAATAAGACATTTGAGACACTTATGTCTTGAATATCCTTGGAAAGGCCATGGGGAAATAATAGGGGTTAGGTAATCTCTTCATCGATCAGTTTCCACACATCTGTGACAGTCGGCGCAGTGCTCAAATGTGCGTGTGTGCATTTGCCGAACACGCTATAAAGGATTTAGCAAAATGAGAACAAGCCAGTTCATTGTTCCACTTTGCGCATCAGCAGAAAAAGTTCATATTTTGCAATAAAAAGGGTTATCGGCTTTTAAATTCCCTCAGATAAGCATCTGTAATTTTAGGATTATTCTTACAATCCTTTATAAATGGTACTTGCCAGCATGTCCACTGGACAGGGACAAAGTGTCTTAAAGCCTGTAGTATTTGACCATTGTAATAGACGGTGTTTGTTAATATAGGCCCCCCCCCCCCTAATGCATTCAACTCCAAACACTAAGATGGTGCTTCCCGTAAGTGTTACTAGTATTTTGGCGGGCCGATTACTCAGTACGTACCTCTGGTCATCTGTGTACGCTACGGTTCATTGTATTTGTAAGCATGAATTCCATATTGGTACGTCTGACAAGCTTATGCATTATAGTGCCTAACCAACTCATGAGAATAGCGCACATGGTCATTATGCACAAGTGTGCACATGAGGTAATTACGGACCGGCTAATTGAACATCGGCTAATTGAACATCGTCTGTCCGTGCGTTCTGTACCAAGGCGCGTAAATGACACTGCCGGGCGGGCACCTCGAAATGTCTCGGGTCAGAGGCGAGATATACAGGGACAGATGGTGTTAATGGGAAACATTCCGCCACACATGGCGCTATATGTATAGCGAGTTCCTACAAAGCGTGAACAGGCTCTCAGAGCTGTGTACCCATCCAGTCAAAGTCCCACCCCCCTCACCCCCCCCCCCCCCAAAAAAAAAAAAAATCAAATATATATTTTAGACCAGATAGTAACCATGCATGACACCAGGAGAGAGGGAGAGATAATATAACCTTTGCATGCACCCAGTACTCTTTATGTGTGTTTGCTGTGATGATTTCTTGTAGTCTGCCAGCGCATTCTGCATGCACGCACACGAACTAATAGTTAATACTGGCGTCTAGATATTAAAGTCTCAGAATCGACGTATAAGACAACGCAGTATATACATACATTTCACCACACATGGCGGTATACTACTCAGTAGTATATGGCGCGGGGTTTCTAAACGGGTACTTGAGCCGTTTACTTTCAATACCAGACAAAGCCTTGAAGTCTCACCTAAAATAGAATAGATGAAATCACAACTGAAAATCAAGAAAGACTTGAGTCGGATAAGGGGATAAAACATAACTTTCCATCCAGTGTTTTATGTGAGAAATATTGAATAGAATATAGGCCTATAGAGTATAGTGTGGCGGTGAATTCCACGTATATGAACAGGAAGTAATATCGGCACTCGAAATGTTGATCGGACTTAATGCCAGCCAGTAGGCCTATACAGCGTACAGATAAGACTTGGTTTAAAGGGAACACTCTCCAACATTATGACGGTAGAAATTGTAAGGGATTCCTGTACAGATTTTCAGAGCGGTTTCCTTCGTCAAAGCCTAAAAGTGTCACATAGATAGTCTTACCAATAATTAGGGAAAGTTGCGAGAAAAAAAAATACTAAGATAGTTCAGTGTAGGGTGTAAACGTGTAGGCCTACACAATTGTAATATATAGCAAACGTATGGGCCTAAATAGCAAGTATATACAGTTTATATATAGGCCGCTTCAGCTGTGTATGGTGCATTGTGTAATTATTGTTTCTGTGTTTGTGCGTAGGTCATTTGCGCATTTGTATTCGTTTGATTCATTTGTTTTACTTATTTACATATTCATGGATCCATGATTATAATTACAAGAGACTGACACAACTGCATGCAAGCGAAAAAAAAACACCACAAAATTAAAACAATTAAGCAAAATATAATAAGAAAACGGTCAAGGAACAAAGGATGGGACATGAATGAATGACTCTTGGTGTCAATCAATATGTAATGAGAATGACAAACTCAAGAGCTGAAGTGTACGGAAACCTTCCAAAATAATGAGCCAAGATTGAAACTTTGAAGTCATGCTCAACAGTATCCAGAGCTACAGATATCACTCCGTCAGTCTGCGGGAGCCCCTCAATGGAAATGTCAGAATAGGAAGACCCACGAGGACAATGATGTCATATCGACTTATTGAGGATGGGCAGTGGTCTTCAGCAGACACAAAGACATCGCTGAGATAATAAAAGACAAAGAATGCTGAAGAGAACTTATTTATGCTCCTCGCGAGCTTTATCCGACTTGGTTGATTGATTTACTATTCTTAGGCAAACGAAAGATTGCTGTATACGATAGGTACGTGGATGTTACAATTCATTGAGTGATTTGAATACTGATGGTGGTGTTGAATAGCCAGCTTTCGTCACGTCATATTCAAATTTTATGCATACCTTTTAGAAAGAGGTTGTTCTGACATTCCTGATAGCTTGTCCGAGGCTTGTTCGACAAGTCACCTTATATAGCAACAAGTAGCATATGCAAAATGAATTAAAGCAAATGAATTTCATTTAAGAGGAGCAGATTGATGTAACAGCTCGTCTCTGTGTTCCCTGGAATGAAACATACATAAATTGGATACACTGCGAAAAAGCAGTTACTTCACTGAATCAAGATATGAGTGAATGAATGAAATGAAATGTTCCGTAAAAAATGGTAAATTGTTTGGATATCAATTTACATAAACTTGTGTATAACTTGATTATTCGAGTTCAGTCTTGGGGAAATTGCTGTATTTAAATTAGATATATCATTTATCGTTTACAAAACAGGGCAGCATAAATCCTTACATCAAACTTTGATCACAAAACTGTTGACCGAAAGGATCTTTTGAAATTACAAGCATCATAAAATATGAGGAATATATATATATATTTTTTTTTGCCAACGCTCATGTTTAAATGCATATGGACTTGCCCTATAGCCGAATGTGCAGTAATATTGAGATGGTTTTTGACTGGCATGCTTTTAATACAGGTTGAGCAGTTAATTATTTGAATGTGGTACCATCTGGACTGAGTGTTTACTGTTTTACAAGCTACTTGAGACATGCAGGAGGTATAAGGTATAAAATATGACACTTCACTATACCACCTGTCTGAAAGAAATTACAGTTGTTGCCAGCTTTCAAAGCTTTTATGAGAAATGTGCTTTCATTAGAATCAGAATAAATATTCAGAATCAGAATCATTAATTGATTTTCTTAACACCCCGCTGTGGATTTGTACTTTTTGATGTTGTGGGGTGTTCTTTTGTGTGTGTGTGTGTGTGTGTGTGTGTGTGTGTGTGTGTGTGTGTACATTTGGGGAGGTTCTAACAGCAAAACGCTTTTCTATTTCTTTTTTTCACTTTCGGTAGTCACCTGAATTTTGTGCACGAATGATCATTTTAGCTTGTCAATACCTTTGTGTGGTGTTTGCGTGCAGGTTTGTGGCATGCCTTTGTGCTATGGATAAAAGCTTTCTATCGTTTAGTTTGAGCCATATAATAATACATGACTGTATAGTCATCTATACAGTGACTTATGGTACAAACAGTAGAGCAGACTCTAATATGCATTGGCTTTTCTGTTTCTGACGGTTTGTAAATTGAAGTTCCTGGCGGGTAGAATTATAAAATTTTCAAATTTATATCGCGATGGCTTTGTTGTATAATGTGCCATGTTTTCATATTATTGTTACATTCCTAAATATACAACTATTTTACCTTTGGTGTCCTGTCATTTTCAACACCTGGTTCTAAAATGTATTACAGATTCAAGCTGAGCATGTACTCTTTATGAAAGGGGGTGTACGCGTACAGTACTGGTTGAGGTGGGGATTCATGTTTTTTACATTCCTTAGTGAGATAATGAGAAAAACTCTTATGAAATATGAAATAGCATGTACATGTAATTTTAAGAAGGATTAAACGTTTATTTGATGAAAATTGGTTTTCAAATGGCTGATATATCCAATAAAAAGTGATAATAAAAGACTACAGGCCACAACTAGGATCTCTTTGTTTCACCTTGTTTTTGGATATCTCGGCCACTTCAAAACCGATTTGCATCAAATAAACTTTTGATACTCCTTAGAATTGCATGCTCTTTGACATCTCATATAGAGTGGTTTCTGAATATCTCGCTAAACGTTTAAAGCTAAATCCTCACCTCGACCAGAACTGTAAACACCCTTAAATTATTGTTTGTTTTTATTTAAATCTTACGCGATAATTAAAAGTCATTAATATGAAATATTAAAGTACATACAGCTAAGAAGAATTTAAAGTTTACTTGATGAAAATCGGTTTTGAAAGGGCTAAGATATTCAAAAACAAAGCAAAACATAGTGGTCTTAAGAAAAGTTTGTGCATGGTCCCACGTTTTATAAGGACCTCTATATGCTTTTGGATATTTCAGCCATTTTGAACCCGATTATCCTCAAATAAACTTTGAACTCAACGTAGAATATTGAATGTTCTTTAAAGTAGTATTTCATGTAAGTGGTTTCTAGTTATCTTGCAAAAAAAAGATGCAACCTGAATCAGCACCTCGACCAAAACTATATACCATCCCTTTAAAGGACAAGTTCACCTTCATGTACATGTAGATTGAGTGAATGCAACAATATTAGTAGTACACATCAGTGAAAGTTTGAGGAAAATCCGACAATCCGTTCAAAAGTTATGAATTTTTTAAGTATCTGCGCAATTATTGCTGGATAAGAAGACTACTACAGTGTGTGATGTCACATGCGTCCAACGATATAATGAAAATAAAAAGAGAATTTCACAAAATTTTACTTTTTGAATAAAGTGCAAATTTTTTGGACTTGTTACTGATGTATGTTAAGGATAATATTATTCCCCTTGCCTTCTGAAAGAGAGAAGTCGAGTATTCTTTTGTTATGCGAGAAAAGTGAAAATAAGGTGAATATTCTTTATACTTTCTTTATACCGTTGTACTCATGTGACATCACAAGCTATAGTAGTCTTCTCATCCAGCCATGGCTGAGTAGAAACTTTAAAAATTCATAACTTTTGAACGGATTGTCGGATTTTCCTCAAACTCTCACTGATGTGTTCTACTAATATTGCTGCATTCACTCAACCCACATGTCTCTGAAGGTGAACTTGTCCTTGCTCCATGCTCGTGAAGGGGATGGCGTGTTTTTCTGTGCTCTTGAGTGTCAAGCTGTGTTGGCGTGCGTCTGTGTGTGCGTGTGCACGTATATGAAATATTATGATAATGACCGTGTTTCGTTTGTCGGTGCGAAGCACTTATCACGCACTCAATGGACAGATGTAAATCTCCTTGTTTTAATGAAGGAGGTAGACCTCCTTGGTTCAATAGATGTACACGCTCTATAATGAACAAGTCGTCTAACCAGGGGTTTTGTGTTTCTGTGTAGTGATGCACTGGTATAATTCGTTTCCTTTACGATCTTTCAGAAATTAGATTGTAGGCCTACTTTATGCATCTACCAGTACCTTAAGTATATAGTTTAGTGAAATCGAGATACTAGGCTCGCCTTGTACCTCCTTGCATGGTGAAACCAGTAAACGTTTTCTTTAAACGGGTGTTGTACACGGCCATGTCAAACACGTGACTACAGAATGTCACGTGCGTGTAAGCCCACGTGACGTCATGTATACAAAATAAATTGCGCCCCAGTCGACCTCAAAGCTGATGAACTTCACAGATGTAGGTTTATTCCACGTCTTTAAAATGAAGGGGGAGGGCAGCGGACGACATTGATCTTAGTGCCCGCAGACCCTCCACTTTTAAAGACGTTCCGAGGCCCCTGTACTGGAGCTACATTCACAACACGGATATGCCATCAACCATGGAGCTACATATAGATAGACTCATGCATCAACCATCCTCGAAACTTATCAAATTGCTCAAGTAAATAAGCAACCCTTCTCTATGACTGACGTTGAGCAATCGGCACAGACCGACTACATTCTCTCTGTGTTTGTTCTGTACGTGTAGCTCCATAGTGTAACAAAGAAATGGCATGTGACGTCAAGAGCAGCTCTTCCAAACGTGGTCAGGAAATATCAAAACCTGAAAGTCACCTTGAATATCACGCATGCGTCTCTTCATGATTCATAAGAGGTTTATCATAACACTGCTTTCAGTATTTTCCAGCTATTTCCCTCATAACGAAATATTAATCGTGAATCAAGATCGATGGCTTATTTTACTCCGCGCAACACGTTTCCTCGCTATATCTCTATATAGATGCAGGATAATATACTAGCTATTATCTGTATTATATCATGTATACTACAGCTATAATGCCTCGAGCTTTACTTTTCTGGCAACAAAGGGTAGGATTAGGTTCAAGTTATACATTTTCTGGAGAATCCATTACTTTTCTGAAAAATTGTGATCAAAGAAACAAAAGAAAATGTTGAGCGAAGGTCCATTTTTACTCCATGGGTCGGATAAAATGGACCCAGGTGCACGGGCAAGACGGACCATGCACTGTGGGCCGTCAACATCCCTTACGTACGGATTTTACACTGATTCTGCGATTGAGTGATTTACCTGGGGCCCGTTGCATAAATGTTACAATTATGGTAACTTTGCCATCCAACGGTAACTTCCTTGGAATTCTTGATTTTGATTGGCTGTTGAGTATTGTTGCCATGGTAGTTACCATTGGACGGCAAAGTTACCATAATTGTAACTCTTATGCAACGGGCCCCTGGGCCCTGTTGCATAAAACCCTTACCGCTGGACTTACCGCTCCTTTCTAGCGGTAAGTCTTCAAACTAGCGGTAAATGTTATAATCCTCGATGCTGATTGGCTGTGACGCCTAATTTTGACGGTAGTTACCATTGAAATTCAACAGTAAGTTTTATGCAACGGGCCCCAGGTGTTTGCAATTTTCTTTAACTTAAGGCTCGAAGTATCGTATATTAGCTAGTATCGAACAGCCTGGATTTATGTTTGGATGATAAAAAGAAAATCCTTGGTAAAAGAAATGGCAGTCGTAAATGCCGATAGTAGTTTCTTCGTGGTCTTTTATCGTCGCGTAAGTCGATAAGACAAAATGATCTCGATAAAAAAAAAATCTGATTTAGATAAATGAATACATTCATACCCTTTTCTTTACCATCTCGATCCTCTCGCATACAATGCAACTTCCAAAATATAAATTAATCGTTCGTTTTTAAATACCTTCTACTATTTTACTTAATTATACCAGTTTTTCTTTTACTTTTAAGCGATTGAGGATTTTCTTTTTTCACAAGACACGTTACTATGATTGAAGATGAAGACAGTGAGGAACATGAATGCGAAATCTGCATACCACGATGATGTTGAAGATAAATGAATGAATGATTAATATTGATCGCTCAATGCACAGCAGTAAAGAAAAAAGAAGACTACAGAGTCGTGATGGGGTTAGCCTTTTGACAAGTCCTATAGTAGAAGCTGAGAATTGGAAAAGAAACTAACTGCGAGGCAACGAGAAGCGAGAGACCGAGTGACGCAGCCTCGAGGCTTTGAACCCTGGTATAGTCGACCGTATATATTATAGTGTCTGGGATAGACATGTGGGACTCAGGGAGTACCCTGGGGGGAGGTGATCGAGACGCCTCTCTCCCTAAGTCACTTCAACGAGTTAACACCAAAGAATCTCTGATTAAATCCCTCTTTGCGATGAATGAAAATTTTATGTTCTTTGGTTGGAACCTTTTGCATGCATGTAATTCCCTTACACAAGAGAACTGCGGTGAGTTGGCTCAGTCGGTAGCGCGTTTGCCTCCGACCCAAGCGACCCGGGTTCGGACCCAAGCGACCCGGGTTCGGACCCAAGCGACCCGGGTTCGAACCCGAGTCTGGACTGAGCATTGTTGTGTGTTATCATATCATTATCGTCCCCTAAAGCAAGAGACAAAACACTCTGTCCCTCGGATAGGACATATTTTAATGGAGGTCCCGTGTGTGAGAGTCACAACTCATGCACGTAAAAGATCCCGCTTCATTCATGCATCGCAAAAAAAAAAAGAGCAGAGTGTTAAACCCGTTGAAGTGGTCCCGCCTCAGATCCAACTGGACCACATGGAAGACCAGCCTAGCATAGCTGAACATGGGCTATCCAGCCATCTTCTCGGATGGACAAACAACTAATATCTTATCCGAGGAAGAGAGCGTCCCCCCCCCCCTTCCTCGAGGCAGCGGCATGATTACACAATGGAGTTACAAGACAATAGGTTTATTGGCTCAGTGGGAATCGATGACCCGATTCAGTTGATTGTGAAGCAGATGTGCATGGCAGTTTGACTGAGCCACATCGCCGCCCTTACTTGATATTATGAATAATTCATACTGTCGAGTACGTATCATAGAAAATCTGCACGGAAAACCCGGGTTTCAAGTACTGAGCTCAGTGGTTTCAGGGCCTCGCGGCTGGACATCTCGTGCAGTAGTACTTCTCGACGCCCCTGGCGCGCTGCTGGGAGTCGATATCAACACTTGCTCCCTCGATGTCGAGGGATACAGAATCTATCCCTAACAGCGCCTCGACCGTCAACAAGATGTTATAATATACGTAATACACGGTGTGGCAAGTAAGATGTTAGTCTCATTCCTCAACCACGATGCCGTGTCAAAGGCTATGACGCGGTTGGTGAGTTATCCGGCGAAAGCACTTTGTAATTAATCGCAAGTATTCATCCGTTACCAGAGGGGTCTCACCTGCATGCCTATCCGTTACTAATGGCAACTACACACACAGAAGAGCGCAAACGTCGGTGCCATTACCCCGTCGTGGATGGATGGGCTAAGTTACAACGCCTTTGAAATTCTGGATTGTTAATTTACTTTCAGTTTTATCTCAAAACCACCAGACTCATGATGGGGAATGGCATTATGTCAGATTTCTCTCTCTTTCCTAAACTAGAAGAACCTCGATTTCATGGTCTTGTCCATAAAAATAATGTACGATGATAATAAGGAGACGTCGCGGAGACGTCTCTGAGACTTCATGGAGACTAGAAAAGTCTCCGGGAAAAAAATCAAGCATGTTTGTTCTCCTGCCACTCCCCGGGGACTAGGCTTGTCTCCAGGAGATGTCGCGGAGACGTCGTGGAAACGACGACTTCTATAGCGCAACAATCCATCCAAGTTATGCAATAATACTTTTCCGTGATCAAAGATAATCAATACGATTAAATGCGATTATTAAGATCACTGGTAATCCCTGTAAGTGGGTTTTGGCTTGGAGACTATAAGCCAGTGACGACCAGGGGGCGACTCGAGTCTCGCTGGTCGCGGAGACGTTTCCACGACGTCTCCGCGACGTCTCAACAAGCCTAGTCTTCGGGGAGTGGCAAGAGAAAAAACATGCTTGATTTTTTTTCCCCCGAGACCTTTTCCAGTCTCCATGAAATCTCAAAGACGTCTCCGCGACGTCTCCTTACAATTGCAGCCAAGTTCCAGAGACAAATTTTGTGCGCGACGTCTCTGATACGTCCCGCGTCCTTGCGGAGACCCATTGTGACCTAAAAGAGACGTCGCGGAGACGTTCCCGCTCTTTCCCTGGTGAATGAGTTGGTACTTGTTTCTAGACGTCTTGTTTGAGACCGCACGCGATTTCTTGTTTGTTTGTTGTTGTTTTTTTCGGCGAGTCTCAGACTCGGGGCAAGCAACTTTATTAAGATGATGTATTCAAATTATTCCCTGATTAAAATGAAAAAAAAAAAAAAATCCAGATGCAGTGACGTAACCGTAACGGCATTAATTACTTTTCATTTCAAAGTGGTGTTTTCTTGTGTGACACTTCATTTAGGAACTTAATACACCTGTATACCTGATTTCATTTCTGCATTTTATTTTACAAAATTAATATGATATTAGTTATTACCAAAAATATCTTACAAAAATTAATGGGAAAACACGTATAACAATCATACAGTAAATACCGTATAAATGCACGTAACTTTATTGTATCTATAATTGATATGAGACTAGTCATTTTGGGCCAACCACAGAGGGCAGTGACGCTATAGAAGGGTTTTCTCCAATTTGTGTGAAAACAGACACATCAGCTGGTTTCAAGAAGACTCTCTGCATTTATTTTATTTAGTCTGCTAGATAGTTGGGACAGCCTGTTGGAATATCTTCACGAGGAACCAACCGTTGACAACTTCCACTAAGGACATCCGTTTCTGTGCTTTGATTATGCTATGGCCGCTGTATCACAGCATCCTCTTGCCAACCCCCCCCCCCAAAAAAAAAACAAAAACAAAAACAAAAACAAAAACAAAACAAAACAAAAACAAAAACAAAAACCAAAAAACAAGCAAACAGAAAACAACAACAAAAAACTTAACTATGAGGTGGATGTAGATAAGATAAGTTTATATCATATAAAATAACAAAAAAGATATGGCCATATTAATATATAACGCGTATTCAAATGATTTCAATTTCGTGAATCAAATTAAAAAAAACATATTTTAGATCTATTCATATAGCTTTTACTCTATAGTCTACTATCAATGTGCACCTGTCATGGTCCTCCTCACGACATAAATTGCACTTTACTCTGCAAACATAATTTGCTTCACAATGACAAATAGGTCTTATTTACGACGCTGTTTTATGAGCTAGACAGAAGAAAGAAATGACAGTTGAATCCGCTATTTCTTTCGATTGGAACTCACTTATGTTTGTTTGATGACTGCATGGCTCTTCAGAAATAACTGTGTTTGTTTGTTTGTCTGTTTGTTTAGTCCACAAATATTGGATGACATCATTATTTCACACAAAGGAATGAATGTCTCTCACTCTCTCAATTTTTTTTAGTGTTTCACACACTTCCACGGATCTGATTTTATCAATTTCTCAGTAGCAGCGCTGAAGTAAATTATGCGAAAATTCTGCACAAACTAAAATCTCTCTACTTAAATCAATATTTTCTATAGATTTGACCGTCCATTGTTCCAGTACAGATCAGAATGAAAATAAGAGTCAGGTATAAGTAAGTGCTTTTAGCGCATAAACGTTGGTTACCCTGTCGGTCCATTCCCTGACATATCAAATAAGCCCGTTGACAAACTGATTGACCAGAGCCACGTGCATGGAACAGCTCTTTGCTGATTATGACTCAATCAAGTGTTTCATAAAACACGGCTAGTGACTTACACAGTCTGATTAAGGGGACAAGTGCCGGAAATCATATTATATCTACGGCTCCAGGTTTATGTGTCTTTTGCCATGAACATTAACTGCCTGAGACAAGCAAGCGGGTTGCAGTTCTTGAATATGTCTATGTGATGTACAGACTGTATCACGTTTTCAGATCCATCTGTCTGAAGACTTGTTCGGCCTGAAAATCGGCAAAACTTACCGAAGAATGCTTCCTTCTCAAAGCAAACAGGTTCAAATCCCTCTTCGAGGCATGTTTTAATCGCGGCCAGGCCCGACACACCACCACCAATTACGGCAACGCGAAACACCATCCTTTTTCTACCGGTATATATTGAGATGTGACATGTGCAGAAGAGATTCTAGGGGCGTCTGACCGCAGCCGAGAAGCAGTAAATGCTTTGTGCGGTCGTATTGAGAAATGACAGGAGAACTACGATATTTCTGTAGTCGTACGCGTACGCGCACGCCAAATGCAAAGGGGGCCACCGCGGCCCAGGACGTTGCATAGCTTGCTACACAGGGGCATTATGCTGAAAGTGTATCATTAGGCTGCGTATGTTACGGTCTTAAAGTGTAACCCGGTCTTAAAGTGTAACTCGATGCCTAGGCTTTTGAAAATGTGTCAGAGCGATGCGTAGGCAGCGGTCGAGCACACATTTCGTTGTGCCAATCTCCCATGGGAGAGAGGCTCAGTGCCAGTGGTCCTGTGGTGCAGACTCATTTACGACCTACAAGGGTGTGTGCCTGCAAACTAGCGGTATATCATGATAAAAAATACATTTGTCATAGTCAAGCACGTTCATTTCAATTCAATTCAATTGAATTCACTTGTTCCTCAACATGATATAAATGAAATCTTTAAAGAATACAAACTACATAAAGGCAAAGGACCTTACCTTGTCATCAACGAAATAACAAAATTAATGTCAAACTATTGCAGATTAATAACACGTACTGAAGAACGTAGGAGTTCACTAGAAAGCAATAGCTTGACATGTACTCCTCAGTATAACCTTTCTAAAGAAATAGATTAGAGGGCAACTGGAGAGAGGAAAAGAAAGGAAACAAACTTCTTCTTTGTTTTGCACAAAGAACTAAGGAATGAAAATAGTTACTATACAACGCAGCACACAACATCTCGAGACATACGAGCACGGACAATATTAGGACAAGATGCCTGTACTTCAGAATAATCATTATAATAGGAAGGGGGATGCAGACATGAGCTATAGGTTTGATACATTAAAAGAAAAAGAACAAAATAAAGAATAAAGAGCAAAATCAACGATAAATAGAACATTTACGATTTTTTTTCATAACGTATTTCTTATTTTGTTTGTAAGATTTATTAATTTTTCTTCAACATATTTTGCTATTATGAATCAAAATCATTTTCAGCGTTCAGCGAAATCTCAGAAAATATCAGATTACTATGTACATGATTTAAAGGAAAAAAAAAGAATGAATGTGCACAATAATTCTATTATCAAAATATATTGCATTACCAAAATTAATGTGCAAATAATTACATAAGAAATTATGGATTTTTTTTGTATACCTTCTTTAATAATAAGAACCAAATGATAGAGCTAGGCAAATAGTATAGTTAAGTTAGAAGCTTCATGTTAGATTATGGCGGTATCCAGGCGTGTCCATGGTAGGGGGAGGTGGAATTTTCACAGTTCCAGCATCTTCTTGAAAAATATAATTATGACATATACATCTCCACTAAACTTAAATTTGGGAGATAGCATCCCTGGGTAAAGGAATCTCACTTTGTTCGAAGGGGCACCAAATCCAAAGACCTCAACATACGGGACTGTTTGAACAAAATACACCCAAATCTTCTCCAGAACCAGAAGTAACAGAGCTGATGCAATGCATAGAAGGTGAATGTATGAATGATTTCTTTTTATTTGCTATGTCGGATGGGGGGGGGGGGAGGAGGAGGGCGGCGTAATGTTCATATTTTTTACATCTTCTTGAAAAGATTTATACTTCACATGGCAGGTAGCATCCCCAGAGTAATTCAACACCCAACACTGTATTGTTACATAAACAATGTAACGGTTTTGCTGGCTTGTAACTTTTTTTGTGGACTTTAATTGCTCAATTTTTGCCTATAGCACATTTCTGACTGTTTTACATCCCAAGATGAGGAAGGTCCTCTGTGGTTTTTCACTTTGAAACCCCAGATGGTGGCTACTGATTCAGCGAAGGAGAGTGATTTCATCATTTTTATTGTCTTTCTTTTTTCTCTGATCGGTGAGGTATCTACTGCTTGTATGGTAAAATCCACAATTTCATCTGGAAATGCAAACTTCATTCCCCATGCTTTCACTTTTCTTTTTATTTTATCTATGCTTTCTTTCTTGATGATTTCCTTATTTCTCATTTGCAAAGTTAGCCATGATTAATGGTGAACAAATAAGTATGTTTTCGAAGGTGTTTGTTGATACACTATACCAAACAGAAACAACAATAAATGATAATAATGAAAAGAACTGCTCACATAGGACCTGACGTGTAGGCCTACATATTGGTATCTGCTCCACGTAATGTGCGGTTTATTGCACATGATTGTTCTCGAAAACACCCCACAAAATATCCTGCATATTATACAGAAATGATCATCCCTATTGTGATTATTAAGTGTACAAACATTTTACAAGTCACTATGATAAGGAAAAGTTGCTTGGTATATCAAATACTATTGTAGAGGTTTTAACATCTACACGTATCATATCGCTGCTTAAGGTCATACAAGACACTCGCACATCACGCGTTAACAACACACTGACACGAGACACTCACATATATTAAGTTATACATAGATCAGCTACCAAACCAAATTGTGAAAAGATAGCAATTTTCACTTCTTAAATTTAGGTTGCCAGTATGATGGTTTGCACACATACCTGTCTTTCCACCCCCCCCCCCCCTTTCAGTGCTATTTAATCCGTCATCTCCTCATCTGTCATCCACCTCTTCATCTATAACGCCTCTTAAGAAATAAGCGCACTTCATATAATGATGGAATCTTGTAAGTAGGGAAGAAAATTATAATATTTCTTTATTTATGACATGTTGAAATATAGGCATGCAAAATAAATGTACTTTTTCTATTCTAAAACCATAGCAAATATAAAAGTTCTGATAGAAATGAGTTGGTAAGCTATGAAAGTATAACGTGATTCTGCTGACAGTCGCTTTATATATACACACTGCACAGTATACCAAATCCTTTCCGAGCAATACAATATTAAAATGTATCTTGACATGACGTGCATCATACATAAATAAGGTTGGTCACCTCAGAGTGACAATATGTACGTTATACAGTGTGCAATAATCTACTTTGATAGTTCAAGGGAAACATTGCACACACGTATGCATGGAGCCCATTTCACAGTCCCCTCCTGAGCATTGTTTGGGAGGGGAGGATTGTCACACTATTCTTTTGAATTACACATCGACAGTATTGCGACATAATCCATCACTGATAATGCCCTTTTCGACAATGCAATGCATATTATACATGTTATATGTTTCTAAATCTGCCCTCAAAGGCTCTAATGTGTAAGATTCCATTATGATTACTCAAAAGCTGAGAAAATATCTTTAGCGAATATTTATTAAGACACTGAGAACAAAAAGAGCAAAAACCCAGTCTATTACAAATTCCGAATTTGCTTGTGTCTAATGGTAACAGTGAACATTTACATAGTACAATATTTTTGCACACTAATGCATCAAATTAAAAAAAAGGAATTATATGGATAAACGAATACTTGCTGATAAAAGGCTGAAATACCCGTGAAATCGTGAAATAAATGACTATAGAAATGGCAAGATTGAAACCTTGTCACACTCCCAATGACTCTCCAAAGTAGATATTTAACAAATGTTTAAATAGAAAACTTTTCATAGAGGATACTTTGGCAACTGAATGCAACTTACATTGTAAATTTTGACGATCATAGAATATGTACAGATTATTAGTTTATTTAGATACCGTCACACACTACTACAACAAATACAATACTACTGCTTGGAATACCAGAATGCTGAATAGGTCAACTGGCAGAGGAATAGCTGGAATGTAATTAACATATACATGCATGTATACATCAGAAATGGCAAGATTGGGAGACTTGTTACAGTCCCAGTCAGAATGACTTCCTAGTCACAGAGGTTATTTGGCAACTGAAAACAACTCAAGGTGAACAATCATCGATATGATTATAGTCCTATGTACAATCCATTGCTTTTTATATCATCACACACTACTACAACAAGTACAAAAAATGAGTCTGGAATGCTAACGCTGAGTAGGTTGGATTTGAAATACTGCAGCTGGAATGCCAGCATCACCACTGCCTCGACACGCAAATGACTGTCCATCTTCTTGCCATTCGCCGAGCCTTTCTTCGCCATCATCATCTGATTTTCTGCCTGGACGTGGTTGACACTGACACTCAAATAGCGATGTAAACAGGAACAAACACCACAATAGCAATACTCTGCAATTCATTTTCGAAACTTTCAAGGTGCAATTCTTATAGCAAGCGAGCGAAAGACGGAAAGAACTGGCTGACAACGTACTCAAAACCACGGATGGTGTGTGAGCAGACGACAGAAAGAACTGGCCTATAAACTTATCCACAACCACAGGTGGCGCTCTATATGCGAGACACATTTTCAGAAGCCTAGGCACCGAGTTACACTTTAAGACCGGGTTACACTTTAAGACCTTAACATGCGTTCACATAGAAGTATACTATTCGGGTATTCGGACTCGTTTTTCGAGGGCACGCGAATAGCTTGAATCGAACGACAGGATTTCCTCACACCGGTTCACATAAGAGGGCACTATTCGAAAGTACCGAATACCTGCGAAAAGTATAGCAAAGTGGGAATCGAGCTTGTTCGATTTTCTTGCAGCGTATACCGTCTCTCGTTTATGAAATAATGACAATTTTGGTCTGGCTTTGCCCGTTAGCAAATATAAGCATGTAGACTGACATTCTGATGCAGATTAGAAATTGTTAATAAGATTTGCTGCGATGTAGGAGGAAGAAATCCTCACTACATGGGATGGTGAGTTGACGGTGCGGGTGATCAGGGAGGTGGAAGAGTTCTTCCACCTCCCTGGGGTGATGGTGTATTCGGTGCTCGCATAGCGAATACCGAATACGAATACCGAATACCGAATACTTCTATGTGAACGCAGCTTAATAAATACACGTTTACGAATATGGCATGTAAAAGGAGGTTCAAGAGATGGAGTAACAACAGTGTTTTTCCCTTTGATCCCATGTTTGATGCCGCCACTAAGAAATATCTGAAATATGTGCTAAACTGGAGCTGCGTCACAGATAGGAAGACAATTGATTCATGTGGCACTGAAGTGACTCGTCACTCTCAATGGAAGATGTCTTTATGATGGTACTTTTCGCTGTCCCTTCTTATGAAACATGAGCGGTACATCTTCTTCTTCTTCTTCTTCCAGTAAAGTAGTGACAGACCGCCGTTGGCGTATTATCGTACTTGTGACATAAGGGTACAGACACAGGGATGTGGAAATAAAAATTCCACAAAAGAAAAAATTGATGACATAAAAATTACAATTACCCGACTTTACATGTTTTTACACTAATCTAACATATAATTGATTTTAAAAAAAATCTACACTTGAAGATTATACCATACCAGTTTCATTTGTCGGAAGTGATCTGAAAGATGATAAAATCGACTTTCCAGTTATAGGGTGCAGTTCACATATTTTTACAACGTACGGCTCAGATTTACACTTTTTGACATAATCCTGGACAGGAGTTACTTTCTTTTTCATGAATTATGTCTTATCATTAGCTGAAATTTAATCCTTTAATACAAAAACAAACAAAATATAGCATGAATCATCTCTTTGCTCGGAAAGACGGTGACATCGAACCCCGATCACCAAAGTCACAAATGCACCTGTGCACTGCAAAAAGTCCGGTGTTAAATAGTGAACACCGAGCTGGTGTTAAATTTTCGGTGCTCATTTATGGTGTTAAATTAACACCGCCGGGTGTCATTTCCAAATATTAAACTGTTTTTTGAAGAGTTTCTTAGTAACTGCACTTCTTGTTGATTTTCAATTACAAGGAATTTATACCAAAGTAACACAAGCTGGTGTGGTCCCTTATTGAAGCTGGACGGGTGTTAAACCATTGATATTAACACCAACAAATATCAAATCAACACCATGTGGTGTCATTTTTGAATTAACACCAGTACAGTGTCAAAATAACACCAGGTACAGTGTCAAATTAACACCACGAAGTGTCAGGTGAACACTTTTCAACACCATCACAGTGCATTTTTAACACCTGTGGGTGTGGTCCTTTATTGAAGTTTGATCGGTGTTCGATTTTTAACACCCGTGGTGTTAAATCTAACACCCATGTTTTTACAGTGTGGAATTCTTTTGTACGTCAAAAGAAAACTGACAGTTGTTTGAATGTTTACAGCTAGTTAGAAGTCCATTTCTCAAACCTCCTTGGTATACAACACTCATAAACATAATACATATCGCAATTATTCTCCTCTCTCTCTCAAAAAAAAAAACAACAAAAAACAAAAAACAAGAAACAAAAACCCAGACACTCCACAAAAGGAAATCACATTGTATTCATGCATCTTTTGTCGGGTTGACGTTCTGCAACGAAGCCACTCGCATGTAACTATATATACTAGTAATATGCATTCCAAGATGCACCCAGCTGCAACAACCAGACATGCAGCATAATTTGCACACGTCTCCATACCTCCTCTACTCTACATAATATGTACAGGGAGGTGTGAGAAAAGGAGAGACAACCTCATGCAAACACATGTTTGGGTTCAAAGCGTTACAATGGGATGTCTAGCATAAGTCTGTGAGATGATAATAGACCAGTTCGTAATCCCACTTTGCGCATGAGCAGAAAAAGGTCATTTGTACCAACAGGCATTTTGGTTTATTAATTCACTGAGATAAGTATTTGTGATGCGATGATTATTTATGTGATCCTTATCTAAATGGTGCTTGCCAGCACATCCACCCGACAGCAAGAATGGAATCGCAATATGAAAAGAAATAAGCTGTTATTGCATTCAATACAACACAATGAAATGGATGCCTGTTAAAATGTCAACTGAGGGACTATTCTGGTCACCATGGTCTGAACGCAAGTTCATTCTTAGTTTGAAAACGAATTCCATAAATTGCTACGTTGGGCAAGCTTATGCATTATTCCGCTGCCGCTGTGACAACGAGCGAAGCGCCTAACCACCTGAGAAAAAGAAAGGTCATTTGTACCAATCTGTACATGAGCTAATTACGAACTAGCTTATTCCTTGCTGAAGTTTGTATGTGCAGGGAGGTGAGCCTCCCTGGTATGTGTGTGTGTGTGTATAGGTAAAGGTTTTCAGGGTTGGTTTTTATAGACGATGTCAATTTTGTGCTCGAATGACAGGGCAAGGTATTGTGAATTCTGAATGTGCATTATATTGGTGTATAGTTTGCGCTTTTTGTGAATGCAATGGTTATGTAATAGTTGCCTTTCACGGCATTATTATTGATCACTAACTTAAGACGAAGAAGGACGAATCAGAGAGAATTTCTATCATTGATGAGGAGTGATCAAATTTTGGAAAAAAAATCAGGACAACATTTAAAGTGAGCAGACGCACAAAAAAGAGGAATGCAGACATGCACTCAACAGAGCCTATTATATCTTCGATATAATAGCCCCCTATAAGTAGGCTAGAACCTTTAATGGGGGTTCACACGTAAAATGGGCCTTGATCAAACCCAATACAAGACAGCAAGATGTATCTATAAGCGCAGCGACCTACATAGCAGAGGGGATGGGGTGGGGTAGTGTATATTGGAGGGGAGGGTGTGGAGGATTTATGTTTTCTAATGCAAATATAGGTACAATCAACCTCAACACAAAGAGTATAGCCTACTATGCTATCTGTACGTTATCCAGGGGATTAATGTCTGCCCTTTTTCAACCCTTTGAAGTGCATTGTGATATAAGTTATACTTAGTTCTGTTCTTATCAGATTTTTTATGACTTATTTTCAGTATTTCATATGTACAATAAAAACCTATAAACATTCAGTTGAGCCCTGTACTTTGGTCATAATCATACCGCTGTTTTTTGGGGGGGTTTTTTTGTATCTTAAGGATTGCGAAAAAAAATCTTTATAGTTGCTAAGATTCTGAACTTTTATATGGCAACATAAAATTATAAATTGATCGCCTAAGACGTTAAGAGCCACTTTTAAACACTTTAAAGAAAGTCCATCACCAGACAGAGCAGAATAAAACCTTTCACAAGATACCTCACAAGTTGCATGACAGGGAATATCCTTGAAATTATGACCGGGAAAAATTCCCACATTTTCTTATTATTTTTTTTTTTTTTTTTTTTTAGAATCCGCCGCCTTCAATTCTGAAGATTACAGTCAGATATCGCCAGCCGGATATGTTTCACCATGCACTTCATCGGGACTTCAACTTGTTGTCATGGAGCTAAGTGTAGCTCCGCGCTGCTCTTAATACGAAAAGTGCAGTGGCTTCTTTTACGTGCAAAGGGCTTATCCCTCCCACACCACACTCCCACACAGTCATATATTGTACAAAGCAGCTGGTACAAAATCGTCTAGTGAGTTCAAGGTCTTAACAAAAACAGCCTGCTATTATAATCAAGTGCGGCGTGGTTTAATTTGTTTGCACGCTATAGGAATGCGTTAAGACATGCAGTGCATGTACAGTGACCGACTGAAGTGGGCGAGTATTCATCTGCCTTTTTAGGTTGTTCACAAAATGGCGATATCGTGAGACATGCAATTTGTAATACATGTGCTCCTACATAATACGTATTATGATTTGTAAGGTAAATAATACACCTTTTATAGTATTTGTTTTTTCAGGTGAACATGGCATAAAATTACTGCGGAAATAAATGAGTCACAAAGCGAGGCATTGCAATGGAGACATTGTTTATGACAAATTTGCTCTCAGCCAATCAGATGCAAGGATTTCAGTAGCTTATAAAACTGGTTATTGATTGCAAGTTCAATGAAACAGGGCCCAGTCTTATATCACAGCACAAGGGGGACGTGTATAATGCAGACAAGTAAGGTTATACAAGTAAACTAGACCTCTGTATGTCTGCTCAAATAAATGGGACGCTAACTCGAACGGATGATTTGTTTAATGGTCTATACATTTTGTTTCCGTGTAAAACCATCCCTCGTCATTATACAGCCAGCAAAGATGCATGTTTTGATGCCACACGAAGCCTGTTAGGAAGTGTAATACGCCGATGCAAATGACACACAAAATCTATAAAAAAAAGCTGTAGTTTGCACGAAAATTATTGTGCTCTTGTATTCTTATTTTACTGAAATGTGAATGAGCTGGGTAAGTTCAGTAAAGGGTTGACATATGGTATGAAGGAGGCCTACTACACTATCATTCTATAGTAATTCATCTCTGATGACATATTCATACGTCACTTTATATATGATAGATTAACCTGTACACAAGAAGTATTATCTGCGGTGTTTGAAGTGTTTATCGGAGTGACTTATAAACAATAAAATTTACCAGACTATAGTGAGCGTGACTGTGCTCTTGGGTTGCAAGTATCAGGAGTGATTTGATTTGATTTGATTTGACTTGATTTGATCTTTGTATGGCACGTTATTTACAATTCCTTTTTCCCCGCCACCAATATCATCAAACATATATATATATATATATATATATATATATATATATATATATATATATATTTGTGTGTGTGAGTGTGTGTGTTATATGTATATATATATATTTGGATTCAGAAAACATATATATATGTGTGTGTGTGAGTGTGTGTATGTATATATATATATTTGGATTCAGAAAACAGCATAGCACAACTCACGCATTATTAGTCTTCATTGATAAAGTAGCTCATGCTTTGATGCTTCCCACACCATCGGTGTTTTTCTCGATTTTTCGAAGGCTTTTGATACCATTGACCATCAAATTTTGCATTATAAGTTAAGCCATTACGGTATCCGTGGGAGGGCTTTAGAGTGGTTTAAAGACTATCTCACAAACAGAAAACAATTTATTTACATAAATGGCTATGAGTCAGGTATGACGTCAACTTCTTGCGGTGTCCCCCAGGGTTCTCTTCTTGGCCCACTTTTATTCATCCTGTACATCAACGATCTCCAAAATTCGTCACAGATTCTTTCTTTTATTTGTTTCGCTGATGATACAAATCTATTTCTGTCTCACCGCAATCCCAATACCCTTGTAAGTATAATGAATAATGAATTGAAATCTGTTCAGTCCTGGATTTACGCTAACAAGTTATCATTAAATGTTGATAAAACACATTATATGTTATTTAGAATTCCTTGCAAGTTATTTCTGATGATGTTAAGATTAATGATATTAACCTAACCCGAGTAGATAGTACAAAGTTTTTGAGGACTTTACATCGATAGTGACCTTTCCTGGAAAACTCACTTTAATTTTTTAAGTAAAATTTTGTCACGAAATACAGGAATCCTAAACAAACTGAAACATTTTTTGCCCAACCATATCTTGCAGATTGTATATTCAACCATGATTTCCCCATATCTTAATTATGGAATTCTTGCGTGGGGTAACGCATCTAAATACTTACTGGATTCACTTTTTCTTCTTCAAAAGCGAGCGATCAGAATTATTAACCATGCTGGGTATTTATCTCACACTAACGCCTTATTTCAGAAAAATAAGATTTTAAAACTGATAGATTTGTTTGGTTATAATTTAGGTATTTTTATGTATAAATTTTCCTCAAAAGATCTTCCTGGTGTCTTTTTACAGATGTTCATAAGAAACAATTCTGTCCACCACTATCCAACTCGCCAGAGTGACGCTTATCACCTTCCATGAACTCGAACAGTTTTCGCTAAAAACACAATTATGTATACAGGTCCTAAATATTGGAATGATCTCCCAACAGAGGTTAAAAGCTGTCTGTCATTATCATCCTTTAAGCGTAAACTCAGACAGCATGTATTGAATAGCTACAACACACAAGTGCACTAAAATTCCTTTTTATTATGCTGATGGCTGCTCTGTTATACTACTCGGTTGTTGCCATGTGAACAGACTCATGCATATACATTTTAGTTGCATGCTCTCACAAATTCCTTCCCATCGGTGTTCTTCCTTCCACTTCTAGTAAGACCTTGGTCGTGTCGCATAGTTTTCCCCTCCTTTCTTTCTTTGCTTTCTTTTATGCATCATTGCAGCTGGCTGGTATATGACATATAGGAATTGCAATTGATTCATGTTCTCCATTTTTCAAATCTTTCCCCGTGTCTATGGAAGCCGGAATGTTTAAACCCTAATAGTACTTAAGTATTCACGTCATTATCACTCCCATGTCTAAATTGCTATTAGAGCAACTGCTATAGTGTGCAGCATGTGGTTACTTGTTCTCATTTTATCACACACATAAATGCATGTGAGAAGAATCTTCTGAGCCCCGAGTAATAGTCATTCTCTTTTGTTTATCCTTACTTTTGGTCTTAATTGTACCCGTGCTCCTCATCCTGTACCCCTTACTAGGCTTTTGTTGGGACCTACACTCAACAAGTTTTGCTTTTTAGTAGGTTCCATCGTATTTCTCTTCGCATCCTTTGCTTTGATTGAAAATGACACATCGACCGTTATGTATTACTTTTGTATTCCTATTTCTTCATGTATATATCCAAGCTGGACATTCTGTATTATATTTTGTTATAAACCATGTATTTTCCATCGAGAAATACGAAAATAAATTGAAATTGAAATATATATATATATATATATATATATATATGTATATATATATATATATATATATATATATATATATACATACATACATCAGGGCTCGACACTAACGGTGGCCCGGTGGCCCGGGGCCACCAAAAATGAAAGTCGGGCCACCAAATTTCAAAAAAAGGCAAATTTGGTGGCCCGCCTCGGGCCACCAAAATTTTTTGAAAAGTATGTCAATAAATTCGTCACTTTTTGCGACGGAAATTAGCAGTTAAATTTGTTTAAAGGATGGATAAAAAGGACTGAATGAGTGCCTAAGAGTGAGTGTTGCAAGTTTGAGTCGATAATTATGTCCAACTTCTAATTCTTACTACCATAAAACTGAAATATTTGACTCATTTAAAAAAAAAAGGACTTTTAATGTTTTTTATTGTTTTTTCGGGACACCAAATTTTTCTCTCGGGCCACCAAAAATTTGAAATTTAGGATTTTGGTGGCCCCATCGGGCCACCAAACAAAAAAGTTAGTGTCGAGCCATGCATACATACATACATACATATATAGTACTATCAAGGAGGTACTAGGCGAGCTCGCCTATAGTACCTCCTTGGTACTACACAACATGGCTATCAATTTCTGCAATTTCAACAATTTTCATTACACACGAATCTGTGACAGACTTACATACGTTATATACAGAACGGTTGCCAGCAATAATTTGCTTTTTGCTTGACCAAACGCATCGATCAGAAGAGATCAGATGGGATTTTGTAAAGATAAAAGTTCGTTACTTAGTATTTCATAAACTTAAGAAGATGAGAAAAGAAAAAAGAAAGTTGGAGGGAAAATATCGTAATTTATACAAAACTTGATACATGAGCAAGGAAACGATGTAGTTCCTTCAAGAAAAAGAAACGGCTAAATTCCTTCAAGTCAATTCAATTCAATCCAATTCAAATGATTTATTTCCACATAGAGTGCATATACATGAGTACATTAAGGAACTTTGAATCACATAAGTTTCAACAAAACATGGATACAATTATAACAATATCAACTTCGTTTTGAGATAAATAAACAAGTAAGCAATACAATTTTAATTTGTACCTCTATATGCAAAAGAGGAATTCACAATCGGATTGTGATACACATCTAACTCATATCTATGGACACGTTCATGGTTTTTTTTTCCCTGCAGGATTGGCATGTTCAGTTGTACAAAAGTTTTCCACAGGAGCCGAGAGCAGTTTTACAACGATTCTATACATCAACATGGAACATAATGTAAGACATGCATTATATGTACATCTGTATCAAGTTATATGCACATGGCGAGGATACATCAAGCAATATACAAAAATCATATAAGATATGTGCAACTTTTATCAAAATATTATAATGGAAGAGGAAAGAAACCCCATATCGACGTGCGCTCAACTTATAGTCAATGCAGAAAAGAATAATATAAGGAAACGCGAAACCTATCCGCCAGGGCCCATCCGCGTGCACACGTTGAATGCACACGAGGTCATAAACGCCCGCATTTCATTTCATTTAATAACTAATCTCATCAATTATTAAAGGCTTTGCAGTATATTTACAATTTTGAAAGTAGATGGAGGGACGTTCAATTTCGAACAATACACTACTGGGCCTTGGAATGTATTGTTCAAGATAACAAAACGGAATATACGTAAGTAATTTTCTTTATAGTCTGTCCTTGGACGGGGTATTAATGAAGGGGGCACTTTATTGGATATTGAGTCCTGAAGGTTACTAGTCTCTTTATCGGTGATTCCAGTTAGAAAGGACACAATATATCATTATTTGATAGGCTCTTTCATTGATTGCCTTGTTTAATTTTATGCTTTGATCTAAGATAATCTTAATTCATTTTTTTTTTACTGAATACTTTTTCTGAAGTTTTTGTGTCTTATTCCTACTGAGTGCAGATACCTCATAATGCACTGCAGTACAGGAATCAATGTAAGGAAAAAATCATGTCAAGATTTTTTTTTTTAAAAATCTTCCATGTTTTATTTCAGCAAAATTGCTTGATTCTCCAAATCTAACCATCTTCCGAGAGATTTCACAATCAATACTTGAATCCTGTTCTTCTCATGTCACGTCAGAGTCAAGCGAAATATCCAAAATATTATATATTGTTTCAAAGTTTTCTATAGAGAGGTTTTTGTATACTTTCTTCACAGAACATTGTTTCCCAATTATCCTATGACCAAAAGCCATGACTTTTATCTTTTGTGGGTGTGAGTGCATATACTGTTAAGATCTACCATTCACAGATAACATCAAAATCAATTACAAGTTATTCCGTACCTTCTTGATAAAAAATGTGACTAAAAATGCCTGCAGCATCTGCATATAGGGAAATATTTTTGAATACATAATTATTTAGTTTTGATTTATATAATGTTATTACGTCATAATCAAAAATACAAAGCAACAATGGTATCCATTTTAGATCCCTAATATAGGTGGGACTTCAGATCTAACCTTCATACTTTCTTTGATACAATCAGTATCCATTGAAATTAACTGTCTCAAGTCTGTAATTCTGCAATTCACTTCTATCAATTTTCTTTAATACCATATAGTACTTCAGCTTTCGATTAGAAATGATTATGTACGGCACAACTGGGTTTTATTCTGACCTGTTGGTTCAAACCTCATAATGGAAATTTTTTTTTCACAGGTCCAAATATGTTTGTTATTAACTTGTTTGCCTTTTTTGGTGCGAAGAGTGTATTGGCGCGGAACCACCACCATTATATCCAGCAGCGATGAATATCTCACACGAAGCGTGTGATATTAACGCATTAACGTAATAGATTCTATTTGACCTCTGCATGGAAACAGTACCAGCCATTTCTGTATAATTGCTAAGCTGTAGACCTACACTATACGTGCATGTGTATGTGTGTGTGTGTGTGTGTATGTGTGTGTGTGTGTGTGCGTGTGTGTGTGTGTGTGTCTGTCTGTCTGTGCGAATATTGACAGTGTGCATATATCATACACATATCATCATAATATATGCTAGTCGCATGGTATGTGCATCATATCATATCAATGGTACTACAAGAACGTCAATGGAACATTTTTTCACAGGTCCAAATATGTTTGTTATTAGCTTGTTTGCCTTTTTTGGTGCGAAGAGTGTATTGGCGCGGAACCACCACCATTATTTCCAGCAGCGATGAATATCTCACACGAAGCGTGTGATATTAACGCATTAACGTAATAGATTCTATTTGACCTCTGCATGGAAACAGTACCAGCCATTTCTGTATAATTGCTAAGCTGTAGACCTACACTATACGTGCATGTGTATGTGTGTGTGTGTGTGTGTATGTGTGTGTGTGTGTGTGCGCGTGTGTGTGTGTGTGTCTGTCTGTCTGTCTGTGCGACTATTGACAGTGTGCATATATCATACACATATCATCATAATATATGCTAGTCGCATGGTATGTGCATCATATCATATCAATGGTACTACAAGAACGTCAATGGAACATTTTTTCACAGGTCCAAATATGTTTGTTATTAGCCTGTTTGCCTTTTTTGGTACACAGTATAAGTTGTACACAGGATAGGAGACTGGAGTCCCAATCAAAATAATAGTTTACACCAGTTACAATGTTCAGGTTCTATATCGTTACAGGTCTCAGTATTTGCGACAGTCAGTCAGCTGCGATCATGCAGTCATTGTTAACGTCACTGCTGCCATTTGGTGATGTACATACAACAACATAATCTCTTAGGAAAGTGGTTGTACAAGAGGAATACAAATTTCTTCATTATTTCATGGAGTTACGTAACAACAACCGAAGGAAATCAAGAAAACGCCTTACTTCGGTTCTCCATCATCTTCAATAGATGCATGCATTCAATTTCATCGAAGCTCACATTTTTACATAACCCTCAAGACCATAAATAGAATAAACCCATTTCTTTGCTCAAAATTTTAACTATCTTAGGTTTATGTCAGGTTAATGTATGTGCGTGTGTGTGTGTATATATAATAAAAAAAGAATCGTATAGGCCTACATGAACATGAATTGACTACATCGAAATAAACAGAAAGCTCGATATATTACACTCGCACAGTTAAGCTTAACCAGCGAATGGCTAAATTGAATTGAGGATCCTAAGCGGCTAGGCCTAACAAGTGAGACACAAGTGTATTGAAAAGAGGAAATATCATATTTAGTCCATGGGCCAGGCCAGATATTGGTACCATCTGAGGTGGCAAAACCTTTTTGGTGTCATTTTGTTTGTCGGGCATAGATATGCTTATCAAGCTATGATAGCATTTCCAAATGAGTAGCTTAGTCATAGTAAATGAATTTTTAACCAATTTGGTCTCGTTGTTATATCCCTATACTTCTGAATCGAAACTAACCGCTATACAAAGAAGAGCACTGTCTTCTGTATGTTCCATAGAGCTGTAAAATGCAGCTCTATGGTATGTTCCCAGGTGTTCTATTGTAAACGCGGTGCGTTTAGTCTTTATTCAAGGCAGCGAAGGGAATATCCAAAGGTTATGGCACACAGACCTAGATCCCTCATTTGCCGCACTCAGGACCCTCTGCCCAACGCATATATGGTGCACAAGCAGACTCCCGAATACGATATATAAACATCAAAATTATAATATTATTTCATATATACTTTCCATGAAATAAACATATAATTTACAATAATTCATTTTTTTTTTCATTATGTAATAAGCAAACATCCGGTTGTGCAGTGTGCAAATCTAAATTAAATAAAACACAAAAGATAATTATCTGTATAACTCTAGAAGACTTATATAAGTCTTTTAGAAAACCTTCTTGTTCTCTTCACATATGAGATTAATGCCCTCAAATGATCAACATTTTTTGTGGATAATACTTTTCTGATATCCCGTTGATCTTTGCCTCCAATGTCTGCGATCAACATGGCTCTCTCTATCAAATATTTCGGACAATCATATAAAAAATGGCTTAAATTTTCCTTTTCGGGGCAATAGGGGCAGTTGCCTGTTTCATGCAAATTTACTTTATGATGTCCACAGCGCTTAGTCTTTATTCTAGACGGCGAAGGGAATATCCAAAGCGTATGATACAGTGTATATCCTTTTATCTAAAAACAACAACAACAACAAAAGCAATTCCTCGTGAATTTTACCGTAATTTTCAATTAATTATCATTTTCCCGCGAAAACGCTACGGTGAAAACGCTGATACCACGCCAATGTCGCTTTATTTCCCTCCAACAATATAAGATAATGCAAAAACAATGTACCGGTACACTACGATACATTACAATGAATGATATTGTAAATGAACAGAGTGATTTTTGTTTAAAACTGATGTATTTGTTGATAAGGTAGTATAAAAACAGTATAGATAATCCCTTTTATGAGGAACTTTAGATATGATAACGGTACATTGGTCTAGATAAAGACTAAGCGCACCGCGTGACAGCTGTGGACATCATAACCCTTTGGATATTCCCTTCGCTGCCATGAATAAAGACTAAGCGCACCGCGTTCACAACAGAACACCTGTGGACATACAGAAGGCAGTGCTCTTCTTTGTATGGCCGTTTAGTTTCGATTCAGAAGTATAGGGATATAAAAACGAGACCAAATTGGTTAAAAATTCATTTATTATGACTAAGCTACTCATTTGGAAATGCTATCATAGCTTGATAAGCATATCTATGCCCGACAAACAAACTGACACCAAAAAGGTTGTGCCACCTCAGATGGTACCAACAACCCATTTTTCGGGTCTTGGCCCATGGACTAATTAGGTTTACTTTCTTTCATCTTTCCAAAGAATACTTAATAGTATATTGGAATAAAACACAAATAACACCAATGAGATCAAAGACGCGTCGCGACGTCGTTTTAGTCTTTCGAACAGCCGTTAAAGCGGCGAGGATGATTGCTCTCTACGTACGGTCATCCTCCCTAGGCACAACTCGAAGGGTGATACCTTTTGGCGGGAAGATAAATCCCATTTTCCCAAACTCAGGTGGAATCTGAAAGTGAAGCACATCGGCGTTGAAATATATAAGAAAGAAGGAATGTTAAACATCTTCCACCTCTATTTAAGAGGGCCTGAAGATGTCATGAATACAGTGTTATACAAAGTGATTACTTATAATAAAACAAACCAGAATGAAACACCAAAGGCATATAGCTACAAATAGGAGGAATTCTAAAGAAGCTTTAGGCTTAGGTCAGTGAGAAAATTGTTTGACAATTAAATCATTATCGCATCTGATTTGCATTTATAGGCTTATGTAGTTGCTCCTAGTGTCAATGTAAAGAGCGAATACATGTAACTTCAATCTTTCATAATTTTCTTAAATATACTCGATTTGTTATAGCCAACGTGACATGCATGGTGTGCTAGAGCGTTGATGAAGTGAGCTACGCCTACACTAACGCCACGAAATAATCCTGTGCATCATTTGTTTTATAAAATGGGTCGAAAATTCGAAAACTAACATCATTTTTCAGTGTTTTTCACGTACCTTTGTGGGTCAAGACGTCCGAAGATGTTCGTCCCAAACTTTTACGCACGTCGCACTCGCGGAAGTCCCGCACATACAGTACAGTGTGTATAAGTATAATGGGGGGTTGGGTTTCCGGACACCCGCATGAAAACTTACTTATTTTACATAGAATATGCACCCTTTACCTTATAGACTTGATATAGACTCCTCATAATAGGCCTACTAGACAACATACTCTGAAAACGGCGTGAGAATTAACCTGCTAAATCGTTGGATTTGCTCTTCAAAGTGACTCCATGTACGCGTCCGGTCCCATAACGCTTGGTCTACTGTACTGTACAAAGTGTACGTATAGTATACGTACGTACGCCACATAATTATGTTATGCACAAGGGAAGACAGGCCGGCCAACTAATAGTACGCACATCCACTTGGGTTGATGACAACTAATGAAATGCATGTTTTGATGTTGTGTAAACTATGACTGGGCATTGCCAATGGGCACTGCCCTTCAACCTAAAGAGTGGGACCATTTCTGTTATGCAGCCGTACGTGAAATGATTATAAGTAGGGCCATTCTCATTGGGAGAAATCGCGAAGTCAGCCTCGCGATTTTTCCAAATGAGAATGGCCCTTTTTAGTTTTTTCTTTAAGTATATTGACCTCGAGACAGTTTTTGATAAAAACAGCTCTTGTCGAGACAATTCTAACTTTCTTTCTTGACCAGGCGCCGGTGATGGATACACGTCATGAGCTATTGCTCATCTGCTTCCTCGTCTCAATCACACAGCTCTCAACGCACAAAGGTATCCACCAGTTAAAGGGATGATATATACTTTGGATTGAGATGGGGATTCAGGTTTTAACTTTTTGCGAGATAATTGGAAACCACTTATGTGAAATATCAAAGTGCTTACATTATTTTACCTATTTGAATTGTAAGGCAACATTATTAATGCATATTGTGTTCGTATATGAACAAGGGAGATATCAATACAGGGCACCGTCATCATAAGCAGAGCTTGACGTGGATGAGGCTCTATCTTATACAATTACATTACACATCCAATAAACCTGCATATTATAATCATTAAATGAACTGTCATGCTTAAAGATAGAACGCAGCACCAAGATATCCAAACACAGAGGAAAAATCAAGCGGTCCTAATAAAATGTGGGGACCCAACTTTTATCAGGACCACTTTGCTTCGCTTTGTATTTAGATATCTCAGTCTTATCAAAACCGATTTTCATAAGATAGAATGTGAATTCCTCTTAGAATATAGTGTTATTGTATATATACTCTTAAATATTTCATGTAAATGGTTTCTTATCATCTCGCAAAAAGTTAAAACCTGAATCCACATCTCAACAAAAACTATTCATGCCGCTCCTTTAATAATAGATGGACGTGCATGGTAGGACCTGAACCCGACCCCATTCACTTTCCAAAGGCTGGTGACGTCACAATGTCGATATCGGTCATATCTTCTAACCTCTGTCGCCGATGTGACCTCGAGTCGGAACTCTTGCAGGACTCGAACTAGGGCGGTCTTGATTTCCATCACGGCGAACCGCAGGCCGATGCACACCCGAGGACCGCCGCCGAATGGCAGATGAGCAAACGGGTGACGCTTGGCCCGGTTTTCCTTGCTAAACCTGCACTCAGTGCATGGAGAATAAACGGAGGATGACAAATGAACAATGATATTTCTTTACAATAGCACGCAACGTTCAAACTACGAAAGTACCCCGTCTAGATTTCAGTATTGATGAAAGCATACAGTGCGACCTGCTGTTATCCCTGTAGGCCTACTACGCTATACTTGCAATTAGAGACGTCCTGAGTTATATGGCGACATGAACCAAGGTTTGTATATTTACAATCGGAACCAATTTCACTAGCATTTTCTAGCCGAAATGTACGTCTTAACTGGTCGACCATTGTGGTGTAACAACGTTAAAGACCGATTTTCATGACAGTATGATTTTAATTTCATGATATCATTATGAATCATGACAACAATAATCAGTAGTAATAATAAGCATTCATGGCTTTAACGATAAATGTCAAAAGAATGCATGAATTAAAAAAAAGAAACTTCGTGATTTCTCAGGAACAAATACATGCCCATTCATTCCATCGCTGGAGAAATATTGCCTACACTATCTGACTATAATCCAGTTTATTTGACAACCCATTTCAGTCTCGTGCATGACAGTTGTTGTTGCTGATTTTTTTTTTCTTTGTGTTTTCCAAGTGTATACAGCAAACTTCCTCAATCAGCGCTTATCTTTTCGCAAATAAACTAATATTATACACTAAACATTCTGTTCCCACTCGCGTCGTTCCGCCTGTGTTATTATGTTCCATCTCCATACCAAAAAGATAATCGTAGTTAATAA
Organism: Diadema antillarum; assembly: GCF_040938485.1. Taxonomy (NCBI): domain Eukaryota; kingdom Metazoa; phylum Echinodermata; class Echinoidea; order Diadematoida; family Diadematidae; genus Diadema; species Diadema antillarum. Next base: position 4,973,800 of record NW_027270906.1, on the reverse strand, counting down.
GAAAGGTTTTAAGATATTTCGATTTAGTTCCCGGTAAATACAGAATACTAACAACCGCAGTAATCTCATAGAGTGTATATACACAAACAGATTACTGGCAAATGAACGGTTAATATACTTCCAGAATAAGATACAACGCAACCAGTCTATTCAACACAAGGACACGGTTTTTAGAAGGCAGACACAGATAAGATATCACATCGGATATTTGCTTATGTTTGTCATTAAATTATACATTTCTCAACTTGTTGTTCTCCCTTCCTTGTGAAGGAAGTATAGGTCAGTTGCTCTTTCAGTGTGCTAAAAGTATGAAATGAAATTATGCCGACATCTTCTTATACCGTGTTTTTAATCGTTTCAATACCAAGGTGACTAACTGTGACAAGACGGCATATAGATTTAACCACAACTTTAACAATTTCACAGAACTCTTTACAGGATTCTCCGATTTTCCTCAGACATCATTAAAGGCATTGTTTACCATTTTGCATATGAAATAAAAACCCAGCGTAAGTGATTCAAACTACTTCTGAAATGCGAGTTAGGGATAGAAACAACCACTGTAAAAAAAAAATAATTATAATCAGTATAAAATGTGAACAATAGTTATGATAAGATTGTTTCTGGACTAAACCGTCTATACAGTTATGGTCTAGTGAGAAAAATGGTAATATCTAATTATATTTTAGGCTTTATAATGCAAAATTCTTATATGGTAGGACGTTTTGTGATACAACTGACGTAGGTATATACCTACACATGTGCATCAAATGTGATAACTCGAAAAATTCTTGAATTACTGCTCCCAAAGGTAAACGGATACCTTTAATGGTTGTTGTTGTTGTTGTTGTTTTATAAAATTTATCCTTTCACTGAATCCATATTTACAAGGAGGGGGATCCCCCCCCCCCCCCCACCACCACCACACACACACACACACACACACTGGCAGAGGGTGACTATGTACTTATATGACTTTACCTGTCGGGATCAAATTTTTCAGGATTTGGCCAGAATTCCGGATCGCGGTGGGTGCTCCAAACATTGAAAGTAACCGAGGCCCCGGCGGGGAAAACACGGTCACCTATCACGGTTGTTCTGGCGCAGATACGGTCGAATCTTGACAAAATGTGTAAGAGAAGAAATTCAAAAGATACAATTCTCTGATAGTCAACATCAACTTTGTGTCTTCAAATCACTACGCTTTCTTCACTTACAAACTTAAGATAAAATAAAAAGCAGATCTGTCAACAAAGATGTTCATCGCATATGAGTATGATGAATGCAAGAGAAAGGACAGTATAATTCTTATGATACGAGAAGGTGACCAATTAGCCATCCTTTCATCAGTTACTTTTGATAGTGTTCTAAACATTCTAAAATAACAGTCAAGGTCAAGGGCTGACGAGTCACGTCCAAAAAAAAAATTATCTTGAATTTGAAAATATTGTGTTTTTCTACATTTTCATTTCCAAATAATTTGTGAAAAACTCGTTAATGAGACCAACAATTGTATTGGTTTTACCCTCAATAATATACTCTGTGTAGGCTCAGTATAAAAGGTAATATCTGGTCCAAGAGAACATAAAAATGGTGACGTTTAACATAGTCAAATAACAGTACTGATGGGTGTGAGGAAGGTTGAATTAAAAACCATAATAATGTAAAAAAAAAATGTTTAATTTCTCCGTAGCGCTGCGTTTGTTTGTTTGCTTGTCTGTCTTCTCTGATATTATTTCGAAACGATCACGAGGGCGACGACGATGACTATTGACTTACATGGCACCTGGAGGGTATAATCTCAGAGCTTCGTTGATGACGTTGTCGAGAAAAGTGAGACTCTTCATAGTCTCGTACGTGACATCGTCGCGTGAGGGCGCCAAACGGTCGATCTCGTCGATGAGGCGGTCCTGTTCCTCAGGGTGCGTTGCTAGGAGATAGGACGCAAAACTAATCGCGCTCGATGTTGTCTCGTAGCCAGCAAAAAAGAAAGCGAGTGCCTGAAAAATAAAAACAAAACAAAACAAAAACGATGCTGGAGTGCTTGTCTCATAACAGTAAGGGTTTGCATCTTCTTCTTTTTGTTCTTCTCTTTCGTACTGTAGTCCAAAATTACATATTCATCAAACTGTAAAAAGACGACTCATTAAGCAAACACAATGCCAAGTCACGACATTGTATTTGCGTTGGCATACCACCCGCGATGTACTTAACCCTGTAGATGATGCAGTTGTGAAAATGCGTGTATGAAAACAGTGTTTGACCGTTGAGCCAGATAAGCTCAACATTAGATTCGTGCCCAACTAAAGTGCTTGCAGCAATGACCGGATGAGACCATGCGTCTTTCTGAGAGCCATATACATTGTTTGTTTGTTTGTTTGTTTGTTTGTTTGTTTGTTTGTTTGTTTGTTCATTTTCCATCTTCAGCCCATATTCCGCTAAGTGCAATAGATTTCATATTCTATATAGTTCACGGAAGTAAGATCACGTTGATTGCTCAATATCGATAACACCAGGAATTAAGGAGAAAGAACGAGTTGGGGAATCAGACCCGTCACCTACTAATTGCGAAACGGACAGCAGCACAATCACCTCCATTGACGCTCCGGACTTTCGTGATTCAGTCACCACAATGTTATCACGTTAGTCTGACACAATTCATGTCTGAATATTCCAATATGGTCTGCGTTTACGTCCAAAAACAAAGAAACAAAAAAAAAATAACACCCAGTGGGAAAACTCATGATGAGAATGATAATACATAAATATGACTTATTATTGTAACGCCCATCACAGGGGCACAAAACATACGTGTACATATCAGTGTATTGAGAGATATTCATGACCACACCGTGGCAAGTCATAGAAACAACAACAACAACAACAACAACAACAACAACAACAACAACAACAACATTTTAAAAGTCAATGCGTATATAGATGGTTCAAATCTACAGGCGATGCTTGATGGATGTGTAAGAATTGAGTTACTGCATGGTTAAAGGTCTTGTTTACCTTTGAGAGCAGTGATTTAGAAACTGTTTAAGATATCACTTTTGATGCATAGGTAGGTCAGTTGTATCACAAAACATCCTGCCATATAAAATTTTTGCAATAAAGCCTAAAATAAAAGGAGATATCACTATTTTTCTCATTAAACCATAACTGTAGACAGTTTAGTCCGGAAACATTTTTATCATAACTATTGTTCACATTGTGTATATTTAACAATACTTAACACCGATCATACTGGTTCAATTTTTTACATTGGTTGTTTCTATCCCTTACTCGCATCTTGAAACTATTTTGAAGCACCAATGCTCGATTTTTGTTTCATCTGCAAATGGTAAATTATGCCTTCAACAGTGCAAAATTTAAGCATACTTTGTACGCCCTCAAATTTTCATAAGAACAGATTAATATACCCCCACCGCAATAAAAGGAAGGAAATGAATGATTAGAAATTACGTAATTAGATAAACTAATTAACTAATGAATAAGTACATGAACACAATTGATTAATGAATAATGTACATAGATAAGATATTGTTATTGACTTATCAGTGCCTGCATTCAATGGCACCAGAATATCTCAGTGAGTCCTTGGTAAGGTACGATCCCTCATAATCTGAGATCGGCTCAGAAAAATCTTCTCCAATGTCCTGTTATCACAACCAAGTTTTATGGTGAGTGAACTTTTGCTCATGCTGGTCCCACACTGTGGAACACTGTTCCATGTTATATAAAGGAAGCTTCCACATAAGCGCATAAGGAGACACTACGGCAGTGATATGCGCTATGATAATAAGCACGGTATTACTATTATTATTAAATAAGATATATGAGCAAACATTATAAGTCAGAAATGAATAAATAGATAATCAAAGATATAAAGGAAACGTCTGCCTCACTTGACTTGTGAGCTCCTGCCTAGTAAGGGGCTCCCTCTTCGTTTTTGATTCGGTCGTCGATCGATTAGTAGAGCGGCTCCCGAGATCTTCACCGCCGTCACCGTCATCGTCGCCATCGTCCTCTTCGGCCGCGTCGATCATCAGCTGCAGAAAATCCAATCTCTGTAGGTTTCAACAGATTCAAGAAGGTAAAGGGAATGGATCAGATTCTTCCAAGAATGGCGGCTCTGTTGTTGCTGTTGTTGTTGTTGTTGTTGTTGTTGTCGTCGTCGTCGTTTTATCTCAATCAACCGCGTGCTGGTGGAAACCAGATAAATCATGTATCAGTAGGCCTATATTGTATGAGAAAGTATGGGACGAAATTGTTTTCTTGATAAGCAGTTTGCTATCCTTTCTTACTTTCTTTTTTCCTGCATTGTCCCTTATCTCTCTCAGTTTCCTTCCGCTTTTAATTTTCTCTCCGTATCTTTGTCTCTTTCTCTCTTTCTTTCTTTCTCTATTTCTTTCTTTCTTTCTTTGTCTACTAGTCTCTGCGCTGCTTTTTCCCATGAATAATCCTTAGATTAAATACCTCACACTTTGAAACTTCTTGTATGATTATGTTACAAAGTTTTGGTCTACCACCAAGTCTTTACAATAGATTGACTGGTTAAATAATATTGGTGTGATACATTGACGAAGTTCACTCTTCTCACGGCGCACCGTATTGTCGTTCGTAGATTTCCTGTTGTCGACGGCCTCATCGACGACTGCTTTGAAAAATGCGATGACGTCCTCGGGGAAGACCGAAAGTCCGAGCCACTTCAGAATCTTGCCCGCTCCAGGTATGATTGCTGGGAAGTGGTAGAAACATGGAAACATTTTAATAGAATAAAGAAGTACTTATGGCAAAGTCATCGTACTACTCCTTAGCTCTTCCAGACGGACAAATTCAAAACTCCTTTGACACGGTATCTTACAATAATGATATAATTATATATAATAATAAGGTCTTCTGTATCCAGGGTTGCCTCTTCAGTGTTGCCACTGTTTTGCCAGAGGGCCCTGCCATTATCATTACCCTAGCGTTGCCAGACACCTGGATCGAGAGGGACATTGTGGGTATTAACATCTTGTCCAAAGACGTAAGCACTCGGCTGGAATCGAACTCGGGTCCTCTGCTTGGGGAGTCGGGAGTCTTATCCACTATGACACAGCGCCCCCATCGTTCTTTTTAGGCTAGACCGCGGTCCATGGCTGGACCAACGCTCTTACAGCACACAACAAACAGAGACCATTCAGTAGAATTGGTACCACGCCATTCCTGGTCAGATAACCCTTCTTATATAGAACAAAGTCACAATATCTCGACATCGTGCACAATGCACCCCTTCCCGTCTCACTGTCATAAGGCCCACATGAAATAATCTGGGAAAGCATTCTACCACACCCCTGGTAGTGCCCTGATGATTATTGATGATTATTGTTAATGGACATTAACGACCACCAATGCCGGACGCATGAATTATGCAGTATAACGTAACGAGCCGATAAATTCCTTTTCACATTACCCTGTGTTATTATCATTTGTTTTCAGAAGCTGTCTCTGTCTCTTTTGCAACCCTGAAAATTAGATTCCTTTTGAGAGCTGATTTATTGCAGAGGTGGGTAATTCAGAGCTTTTCTCGGAATAATAAAACTGTAAACTTCATTGTGATGGAGGGGGAAATTATGTTTTAGATTTCCAGTCATTTTATTCCGACCCCGAAAGAAATCTAACAGTTATTCTCGCTACAAAAAGAGGAGCGTATACTCTCGAGAAGCATGGAGTTAGTTTTTCATTCAGGCCTATTTTCTGAACACCCTATAGATTTAGGGTGTATTAGCGTAGGATTTAATACATGATATTGAAAGACATTCTTCAATCATTCAAAATTTCGTGAAGATTGCAAAAGAGACATACGACCTTTTAGTCATCATGCTTTGTGCCTTACTTGACAGAATCATGGCCGGGGACGTGAAGTCGAGGCTGGCGAAAAACCTCTTGGCATTCGTCACGAAAGGATGATTCTTATTTCTCTGCGAGTCCACGTGAAGACCGAAGGCACACAACGCGATTGTGTCAATGATGTAAGCACCATAGAGTCTGGATGTAATAAAATTATTATCTTATGCCGCATGCACTTTCTTTTTAAATGTGTATCATTTTATTTCTTTCTTCAGATAAGATACTAATATGAAAGATAATGTAAATGTATAATGCTAACGTTTATGTGGCTAAATGTATGAATAAAATCTCGTCTTCTACACTGAGATATCAAACAGAAAACTCATACGAGGAATAATCTACCCCCCCCCCACACACACACACGCACACGTTTCAGAAGAGAGAAAAAGAGAAAGAGAGAGATTAAAAAGACAGACAGAAAAAAAAATAGACCAATATAATTATTGAGAAAGAGGCAGACGACATTATTTTTGAGAGATAGATTTATACAGAAGGAGGGAGACGGAGGAAATACGGAGAGATAATGTGAGAGACTGGACAGAGCGAGGAAGAGAGAGATAAAACAAAAATAGTGAGATCGAACTAGATACTATGGTGGTCCTGAAGGGACATCGTAAATCGTGAATATCGGCGCCGATATTCACGATTTACGATGTCCCTTCATGGCAACCATAAGATACGGACGGACAAGGCAGACAATTATTATTCAATACTTACTCTCTGCATTCGAATACACCGTTGCTCTTCTCGTAGATTGTTTTGAAGTTTTGTAACAATCTATCAGCAGGTTCATTGACCATTAGCGACATCTGCAATTGACAGTGGATATCAGACAAGACCAAAAGCCTTATAAAGTACGTTATGCTGTAATGTTCTTAATATTGATATTAAACGTGCTCCTGCAGCATTGCTGCTTTCTCCAATCAGAAATAATTGCGACAGGGCGTTATAGTCAATTCATCAGAGCAATGTGTGATAACTTACGGACAACTTGCCGTTCTTTTTGTACATGACCTCTTAAATCTTTTCCTGTAATTGCATATAACACGGCCGGCGCCACGTTTTCAAAAGTGGGGACCACTTCCGGGTTTCATGAGCTAACAAGCAAAACAAAACTAAGCAAAACAAAACAAAAAACGTCTCCAGCTCAAAAACAACTCCAGCTCAAAAACAAAGGCCTTAACGAACTAAAAGGTTTCTTTCATTCTATTTTTTTCTGGTGCCACTTCCGGGGTAAAAAATAAAGTGGTAAAGTGGGGGGGGGGGGGGCAAAGTGGTGACACTCTATATGTATTCCTATGTACGGAATACGGATGCAAAAAAGTGTGTGTGTGTGGGGGGGGGGGGACCCCGGTTCCGTCGGTCCTGTATAATGTCATGTAATGTAAGCGACTGGGTCTATTTCATGCTAGTTTAAGAATAAAAACGGTGGGTTTAATGTAAATTGCCTTTTTGGCTCTAGGCTTTACAGATCCTTTAGAAAATAATGAGTCCATCAAGGCATAAATAAATATGTCTAATCGATATACGACGAGTGTTTAGATGTTACCAGTTTCATTTTCCTGCCGCTGAATGCCGGTGTCAGAGTGTGTCGAATCTTCCTCCAGAGATCGTCTGAGCTTAAGAACAAGGCTTTGTCCATGTTGGGATTGTCCAACGGAATCGGCTGAAAATATAATTTAACACGATCATCTATCACCAGTCAATAATTAGAAACTTATAGATAATTCCTCACAAACCTCAAAAAACAAATGTGTGTGTGTAATATTTGGTCTCCAAAAGATGAAATAAAAATTATATACATTGTAGACGTATTTTATACGTATATGATAATGAAAGAAGTTAACGAATTGACGCTCAGGTAGAAAACAAAGAAGAAAGAAAAATAAAGACGAATACTGATTTGATAAGAATAAAACGTTGAGAGGATATAGGTCCAAAGAAGGCATTATAGGACAAAACGGCACACACACGCACATGTATGCACACAGAGAGACACAGAATTCAATACAGACACATCCAGACAAAGCCGAACAAGTGAAATCAACGCATTTCCTATACATGGGTCATGTGATTAGCTATAATCTTAATCTTACAGATTATCTATGAAAATCTAAACCACAATATAATTTAGAAAACTCATGCACTTTTTGCGAAGAATAGATTAAAACTGTAAGTGACATGCAAGAAAGAAAAAAAAAAGAAAGTCCGCAGTGTGACGTACGACACTATCACCAACTTTTCGAAATTATTATCAGGAATGGTGGCTCTCAGTGAATGATTATTGAAGGAAACCCGAGCTTTAAAGGAGATGGCTTGTAACTGATCAGTGGGAATCAGTGGGAATGCTGGAGGTTGATTGTTCCAATCCTTGTGGGATTCATTTAAGAGTGCATTATATATCTATTGTTGTGTGAAAATTATTTGCTTCAGAATGGTCTCATATTCAAGTAATGTGCAGTTTAATGTTTCCAGGTTAGCGTACCTGGTCAGTGACGGGGCATTAATCTGCACATTACTTGAATATGAGACCATTCTGAAGCAAATAATTTTCACACAACAGTAGATAATTATATAATGTACTCTTAAATGAATCCCACAAGGATTGGAACAATCATCCCCCAGCATTCCCACTGATTCCCACTGATCGGTTACTAGCCATCCCCTTTAAGGGAATGGAAAGGTAAAAGGTAGTAGGCCTTATACAGTGTATGACTGACTTACCTCCCTGTTCGAAAATCGGTCAAAATGTTTGACCATGATTTGCTTGATTGTCTCCGGATCAGAGACAAGAATACTTGGATAGAAAAATTTGTAGAATCTGCAAGTACAATGACACAGAAAAACTCATTTGTGTTATTTGCACGTAACGGTTTGATCATGCTAGGCCAACATTATTATGTACAACTGGATGTCCCTGTCAAATGTATTACTTTGTGTATATATGTTCTTATACAGGGCCCCCAAGAACAATAATGCATAAACCCTTGATGGGGCTATATCGCCATGAAAACAATATTACTGCATGAATGAATGAATGAATGAATGAATGAATGAATGAATGAATAAATAAATAGATAGATAAATAAATAAATGAATAAATAAGTAAATTGATTAATTAATCATTCAATCAATCAATTAAGAAATTGATAAAACATAAATAAACAAATAAATTCATTCATGTATCTATTAACCTAAAAAATAACGGTACCATCACATTACCTGTAATTTCTTTAATATTTTTGGTGTTGCCGGTTATTTTGCTAATAGCAGCTGTGGTAAGAACTGAATGTTATCAATGTTTGCCGACAGACATGCAAGTAAAATATAATCAATCAGATCAAAATCAAATCAAGTTTGTACGTCTTTTGGTGCATCTATAGTTCTTTTGTCACGGTAGGCCTATTATGCAGGAGTGTAATATTTCTTATGTATAAGGTGCAGCTGCATGCAGAAATCTAAAGCTTCACTTACCCACATCCACTTCCATATTTCTGTATGTAATCATCAAGCGCTAGATGGATTCCCTGATGGAAGAGAAAAGATAGTACACCGGTATCAAGTACAAACACATGAAATTTAACAGTGTTTAAGTACATGAATAGATCTCCATACGTCATTCTGTTCTGATCGTCAGGCCTATAAAAAAAACGTTTTTATATCAGATTATGTGTTCTTACATGCACAACAACTGGAAGTATAAAAAAACAAAGCTGCTTTTCTTTGAAAATCAGTTCCTTTACATTCTTTGGGATCATAACCATTAAAATTGATGCACTTCTCGGTCATCACTGGTCTTGTCTTGCCATTACTTATCTCACGGTTCCTTATACGACAACGGAAAGATATCTTTTCTTTGTTTCGTTTATTACAGTCATCATCAATTTCATCTTCGCTCGGTTTTACTCATCTGCACAATGGCAATATCAACTATTCCTATCAATCTTTACGACCTCCATCCCTTCCCAAAAAAGAAAACAAAACAGAGAAACAAAAATTAAAGGAAAGACAACGCAAGTACGCATAGAAAGAGACACACAAACAAACAGACGAACACACAATAATCAATGATAACCTTTCTCCATTCTAGTGCATTTCCAAAGATGGGTAGTGGAACAGGGCCGGGGATATTTCTCCGCAAGAAGAATGTATAGCACCACACCATGTACCTGTCCCGAAAAAAAGAAGAAGATTATAACAGATGCCTTATCGTTACAGGGTGGCTTTATGTTTGACTATATAGCGTCCTTTTATGTATCACTTAAAACATTAATCGACCCTTTTTTTCTATAAGTGCGGAGTGCGCAGCGCGGAACGAAACATATTAGTTATCTCACACACGTTAATCATCACTTTAACAAATCCAGGCACAAAATGCTGAAATTAGGCACAACGAATATAACAGAAAAGAAACCCACCTCTGATAAGAGACAAAGAAGAAAGAAATTATAATAAGTTAAGGGATGGTCTACATGACATGACAGTGAGTCCAAGCACAAAATCAGTTCTATATATCGGTTTGTACGTTACCAATTAAAAAAAAAGCATATTAGACGACGGAGTTTCACCTATATAGTGAGGACGTCTTCCATTTGAAATTTACTGGCGCTGTAATAGACCTACCAATTTAGTAAAGACGGATGTGTGATATGTTGATTTCGTGCAATATTTTGATGAGTTAATTCAGTTCAGCCCACTTCATCATCATGATGTGACGGCAATTGAATACCATGGCTCATGTATAGAGACGAACAGAACACTGAAATGTATATAATATGACTATCAAACTTTTCTAAATGACTACTGAGGAGACACATTGCTGAGGAAGAACACAGAAAAAGCCACACGCACGCACACACACACACACACACACACACTCATACATGTCATTCTCTGATGTACTTTGATACACACTGGAGATACACAGTAAATGTTTAACTGCATGAGAAACGGTTGTGTCCTAACAAACAACAACAACAACGACGACGACGACAACAACAACGACGACGACGACGACGACAACAACAACAACAACAACTGTCTCAGCGACTGAAAAGATCATTGTCAGTGATCGCGACAACATTAATTAGATAATATTGATTCGTTAGAACCACATAAGTAATCTATACATTACTATACCATCCTGAACAACCGATGTTGCGCGAAATATTATAGCACAAAGCTGACTCGTTGAATAACGTTTTGAGCGAGACGTTGCTAGCTATAAAGTATTCATCTTACTCGATTATATCTCTTTGCTGCGATACATAATTTTACTTACATGAAAGCAAGAAGGATTACTGCAATGACAAGGTTCCACGTGGGACCCGACCAGGACCACTCGAAGTAAGTCATGATCCAGTCCTGTCCTTTTCTTTCTCTCGTTAAAACTTGTTTCGAAACAGGTCCGTGGCTGTTTGACAGCCAAACGAAAACTTACAGGATGATGAAGGCTAATCGCGCCAATTCAGGTCGAAGAGCATCGATTCCTTATTAAGACAGCACTATATTACCGTATTTACACAGAGAGAAATCGTGACAGAATTGCCACAATAGTCCCTTTACAGTTCAGCATAGTTGGATCCTACGGTTCAAGCAGCATTAACAATATACATGCATCACGGTAAAAAACGGGTGCACCACACAATCTTTTAGGAAGGCTGATATTGCCTCATTGTATGTTCTGCACACAGTGCCTTTCGTCATTGAATTGCTAAGAATATGGCATATTTGCATGTCTCACAAAAAAAGGAGTTATCAATTCATTCTTGGACTATGACCGAATGAATTAAGTATTGTTGGCGTGACATTGTGCTCGTTGAACTGCTTATCGATCAACAGAAACGCTTTCTGATTTTTTTTTTTTTTTGTGGGGGGGGGGAGCCTAATGACATGCAGAGGGAACCTTCCCATATAGAGGAAGCTTAATGAATGGAATATTACCTATAATATCTTTTATTGCATCATCTTTCAATGTTTTAGGGATTGCCATGTGTGTGTATAATGTTTTAAATATCCGTATTATGTATATATATATATATACAGGGGCGGATCCAGGAATCCTGCAAAGGGGGGGGGGGGCGTAACTAATATTTCTGGTGCCACTTCCGGGTTTCATTTCATTTTTCTTCTTTTTATGAAAAATAAAGGGGGCGTGCGCCGGTTGCGCCCCCCTCTGGATCCGCCACTGGTAACTAATATTTCTAGTGCCACTTCCGGGTTTCATTTCTTTTTTTTTCTTTTTATTTCTTTTGTTTTTAATGAAAATTAAAGGGGGAGTGTGCAACGGTTGCGCCCCCCTCTGGATCCGCCACTGATGTGTGTGTGTGTGTGTGTGTGTTTGTGCGTGTGTGTGTCTGTGTTTGTGTGTGTTAGTGTTATACGTGTTATAATTAATATATGTGTGTATACGATGACATGATACTTCGAAAGCTTTCAGTGGCAAGCTTATAAGCTTAGAATCCAGCAAGGTATGGTACATTAATAATATTGGAGCTAATTATTGGAGACGTTCCTTGCTATCAGGTATAATTATCAGCACCCTGTGGAGCCGGGAAATGTGCAAACGCCGGGAAATGTGCAAACACCGGGAAATGTGCAAACGTCTCACCGGGAATTGTGCAAACGCCGGGTAAATGTGCAAACGTCTTGCCGGCAAATGTGCAAACGCCGGGAAATGTGCAATAAATGTCTCGACGGGAAATGTGCAAACATGACGCCGGGAAATGTGCAAAAGTTCAATTTTGCCGGGAAATGTGCAAACGTCGCCGGGGAATGTGCAAACCGTTTACTTTAGCAATACTGTGTATAAAGATGATAGATAAACTCCATGTCAAAATGGCGCATGAACCTCCACCATTAATATTTTCTTAATAAGATCCTTGACAGATTTTGAACAAAATTGGCAGGTAGCACCATTAGGTAATTTGAAAAAAAAGGGGGGGGGGGGGGGCTCAAAGTCCCAGAACTACGGTTTTATCAAAATTCTTCTTATATTCTGTAGCCAAATAAGATAGAGCTTGGTTGGTGCTATAAAGACATTGATAACAGTAGTTCAGGTTTAATGATAAATCCAGGGATGCAGGCACGAGGCCATGGGGGGGGGGGGCTTCAACTCCCCTCCCTGACCCCTTTCGTGGATGGAGGGGGAGTTGAAGCTTAAGATTCCTAAATCTCTGGAATTTTTAATCTTCTTCTGTCGAACCGAAGAAGATAGAACTACGTTATGTTGATCCCAAATATTTAACCAAATACTTTGCCTAATTTCGAGAAGTTCTGGTATGGGCCTCGGTGCCTCCAAAAAGTATACCATTTACACCCCTACTTCGCGACTGCGCCCTCCAATGAATAATAGGCCCTATGACTTTTCTCGAGTCACCTCTGCTTCCCCTGTCTAATGAATGCTAGGACCTATAGAACAATGGTTTTTACGATACATAATATGCAACATCGGGGGCATGGGCCATATTACGAGGAGAAACAAATTTCTTGTCCACTCCCCTCAAAGAATGTCGATTATGATGATTATGTAGTACTATTTCAGTTATTGTTTTTGATATTTGCACTCAGGTGAGGGTGTGTGGAGCCGGGAAATGTGCAATACCGGGAAAGGTTGCAAATGCCGGGAAATGTGCAAACGTCTCGCCGGGAAATGTGCAAATCTCTGAATTTCCTCAACGGGAAATGTGCAAACGTGACACCGGGAAATGTGCAAATGTTCAATTTTGCCGGGAAATGTGCAAAAGCCGCCGGGATATGTGCAAACCGTTCATTTCACCTATATTATTAATAGATGGAAGAGAAACTCTCAATCAAACCTGTGGATGAATCATTACTGCCTTTACCACGTGTCTTAGCTCCCACCTGTCTATAGCGACCACTTGTCTTTTTTTAAACATTTTCGATATTTTCTTGCAAACCCCACAACGGATTTTCACCAGATTTGGCAGATAGCATCTTAATAGTGATATGGTTGTAATTTGTTAAAATGAGTCCCGCCACCACCACCGAAGGAGGGGGGGGGGGGGGGGGGGTGACGCCTCAAAGTCCCTGAACTATGGATTTTTTCTCTCTCTTCTTCTGCCGAAACGAAAAAAGGTAGAGCTAAGTTAGTGCTCTGAAGACATTAATGACTGAAATTTCATTTTTGATTATAGCGGATCCTGGAGTGCATGCCCTGATGTGTGTGTGTGAGGGGGGGGGGGGGGGGGGTGGGGGTGGGGGTAACGTAGACGAATGGGATTGTCCACATTTTCAGCATCTTCTCGATGAATCTCACGACAGATTTATAAGCTTGACAGACAGCATCTTTACGGTGGTATGATCTTTATTCGTTAAAATGAGTCCTAATACCCCCCCCCCCCCCCGCCAAAAAAAGGGGGGATGAAGCGTCAGATCCCTAATATCTAGAATTTTTAAATCTTCTTCTGTCTAACCAGAAAAGATAGAAGTAAGTTAGTGATATGAAGACATTAATGACTGAAATTTCATATTTGATTAGGACGGATTCAGGGGTGCCCAGCTGAGGTCGAGGGATGGAGGGGGGGGGGGGGAGGAGGAGAGGGATTGTTCACCTTTTCCGCATCTTCTTTAAAAATACACAACGGATTTTCATCAAACTTGGCAGATAACATGTTTATGGTAGTATGATCTTAATTGATAAAATGAGCCCCCGCCAAAGGAGGGGGGAGGGGGTTGAAGCCTTATTAAGGGTCACTAAACTCAGGCTGCATTTTTTCTTCTTCTGTCAAACTGGAAAAGATAGAGGTAAGTTAGTGCTGATGAAGACATTAATGACTGAAATTTCACGTTTGATTATGGCGAACCCAGGGGTGCCCAGATTGGGGGGGGGGGGGGCGGAGGGGGATTTTCCACATTTTCAGCATCTTCTTGAAAAATCTACAACGGATTTTCACAAAACTTGGCAGATTGCATTTTATTGTAATATGATCTTAATTTTAGAAAATGACCCCCCCCCCCACACACACACACACACATACCCCGCGGAAGGGGGAAGGGGGGGGGGGGGTAAGCCTCAGAGTCCCTAAACTGTGGAATCTTATCTTCTTTCGCCGAACCCCCCCCCAAAAAAAAAAAAAAAAAAAAAAAAAAAAAGATAGGGTTAATGCTATGAAGACATTAATGACTGACATTTCATGTTTTATTGTGGCGGATCGAGAGGTGTCCTTATGGGGGGGGGGGGGGGAGGGGGTTGAGTGAGGGAAAGGAGGGGAATTTTCCACATTTTCTGCATCTGTTCGAGAAATCTTCGACGGATTTTCACCAAACGTGGGAGATAGCATTTCTAGGGTAATAGAATCCCACTTTGGTCGAAGGGGCAACAAGTTAAATTTGTTACCTTTCCCCAAAGCGGGGCTAAGACGAGGGTAGCCGCCACGTGACGGTTATAAGCAGACGTGAAATTTCATCAAAGTAGGCCAACCTTCCCCCAAAATTGTCATAAAATTGTGTTCTCTTACTCTTAGTTGTACAGAAAATTTCTTCAAAATGTATTCCTTTTGTCATGGGTAGTTTTCAACTTAGTTCTATCTTATTCGATTCTACAGGAGATTTAAAAACAAAAAACAAACCATAGTTTAAGGACTCTGCGGCTTCAACCCCACCCTTTCCCCCCCCCCCCCCCCCCCCCACCCCCTCCTCTTCGGCGGGGGAGGGCGGGGGAAGATCTCAGGAGATCATTTTAACAAATCAAAATCAAGTTAGGTGAAAATCCGTTAAGATTTTTCAAGAACATACAGAAAATGTGGAAAATCCCCCTCCTCCTCCTCACTTACCCCCCCCCCCCCTATCATGATCAGGGCACCCCTGGATCCGTCATGAAATTTCAGTTACAATGGTGTCTGCATATATAGCAAACGAAGGGGGAATTGAGGTGAGCATGGTGGATGCGATGTCGTGAGGATCCCCGTGGCCCATAGCGACCTTATGAAGCTGGGCGCACCTGGTCACAAAATGGTTGTTGGCCTATTTGTGCCATTTAACCAGTGAGTTAGTGACGAAGTGGCGATCGAAGCAGCGCGCGATGTCAGAATTGCTTTGGGATGTCACAATTACTTCCCTTTACATCGTTTAACAAATATTACGCTATTTGGAATATATTGTTATAAACAGTGATGTCATTTTCCAAATGAAGTGTTAAACAGGCCAACGCTCTGACATAGTAATCGAAAAAAGAATTCTAACATTTTGTAGAATTCTCTTCATATTACTTTTATGTCCTTATCAACGCATGACGGCATCAACTGTCGCTATCAAGCATTCGCGCGGCACCGAAAGTTTTATCATTATTTTTCTGTGGTCGAATAAAACAGCAGATTATATAGGAAACTCTGTGTAATCTGGTGAGGAGAATCCGTCTGAGTATTAAAAAAAAAAAATGTTGTCTGAGTTTTCACGTTCTGGGGCCATTTTAGCGTCCGCTCAAATTCATGACGCAAGGAAAGACACCACACGAAACTTGGCGCCCCATAGAGAACGGCCAAAACAATCGTTGTCAACGTCCGCGTCGCAAATCTAAAGCGCCGAATTGACGATTTAAAGATACCCTACACGACCGTGTCAGCGAGCTCCTCCCACTACCTGTCATGTGACTTTCTCTACGAAACCTAACAGCTCAGCTACTCGTTCATGGTACAATGTACATGTACTTTGTGATGTTACTTTTCAGGTCTACTTTGTGTTTTCGGAACCGAAATCGACCTTAATGTTTTGCATGCTAGCATGCACGCAGCAGGTTCAGCTCGCACCGCTTCACTTTGATTTTTCAGTGGCCAGCCTGAGTACCGTCTTCCCCATTTTATTATTAGATATTGTATACCAAAAGGTTTTAGTCTCGAGGCGGGATGTCCAAACAAACCCTCGATAGTTCATGACTCCGCGAAGGCATCACCACTGCACTGCACTGCACTGTACTGACTGAACACAGTTCACTCGTACAACGGAACGCCAGCCGGCGGGATCGGGCACGCAAATATCACAAGCAATTTGTTATTTAGGCTTAGCATTATCATATGGTAGATTCCACTAATCTTTGCAGTGTCTATCAACTCGGGCTCTGCTCATCTCGGTTCAGACCATCATAGAAGTTCAACAGGAGTGCTGACTGCTGTGCAGATCCGACATCAAAATGCCTTTTGGTCTAAATCCCAGTCAAGTGGCGTTTTACAATGTTGTTATTCTCGGACTGTCTTTCTTGCTGCTCTTCACGGCATTCCAAACATGTGGTATGGTGCAGGTAAGTTTCTACAGCCTAACAGGTTTACAGGGGACATTTAAACTTGATTGGGGCAATCCTAGTCTGTAAAATTAACTTGTCAACGTAATGAAGAAAAAAAAAGCAATAATCAGTATCTGTGAAGGTTGGAGATAATTTGTATGGTATGTTTAATATTCCTAAAGTTTGTTAGATATTCTATCCATCTGATAATAGGTTTGTTGTTCCAAAGCAAAAATTGAAGGTTCATTAATCCGAGAAATATGCAGGGTTCATAACTCTGAAGCTGAAGGTTCATAGGATGAGTACAATTAACAACCTACTGTAGAAGTTAAAACTCTAAATTTAAACATTTTTTTCCCCATTTTGGAATGAACAGATTTACATGTACATGAATCGTGATGTAGACCCCCTATGTCAATTTCCTAGTAATGAACATATAGACACTATACAAAAGTAGGTACCGGTATAACTATACAGAGCACAGTCGCTGTACGTAGGTACGTCGCGACACAGCGTACTTACAGTGTCTGGTCGGGCTATTACCGGTATGGAAACCTCTTCAGAGTATGTGTGTTTCAAAAAAACAAACCTTTCATCCACAATCTGGAATAATGTGCCCTATTTCATCTTCGAAGTGACAAATTTACCAGTAACAACCATCATCCATAAGTTGTGTCATTTGGAGTATGATATGAGCATACTCGTGTAGTTTCAATCACTATTTTATTACCAAAGTCGATTTTTAATGAAATGTTATCAAGTTTGTCATTTTTTTGAAAGTGGCACCATGATTTATTGTGAATTGTAATTTCCCAATGCGATATTCACTTCCAAAAGACTTTGTCAGATATTTGCGTGACCAAACAGTGTAGTGTACAAAGTGCAAGGATGTAAAGCTAAACCACTGTGTATAGTCAGGGAAATGTCAAAATGTGCACGATCCATGCATTTATATAAGAAATACAGTCTTGCCTTATTCAAATTTCACATTCTTGGATGTACTGCTTTTGCTCAAAGAAGTGGGTTACACGTTGCTGAATTCTTGGCATTCATCTATAGACAAAATAACTCCAAAGAATGCTAAGGGTACTGTAATATGTTCAGCTATACGCGCATATATGCATCCCCTAGAATGAATGACACAGAATTTATACGTTCTGCATTATATTTCCTCTCTCTATCAATTTAGGAATCATTTAGTCACTTGCAGACAAAAGATTGTTTGGTGTTTTTTTAGTTCAAATCATTTCAGTGAAAACCCTTCTCGTTATCGCTGTCCCTCTCCTTTATCTCTTCCCCTCCCTCTGTTACTCTTTCTTTTCCCTTTACAGACAGATATATTGAACCATGCAGGCTTACACGGTGTCGGCTACAACAGCCTTGCCATCATATATGCCGTATTTGCATTTGCGAACTGGATAGCGCCCTCTGTGGTGGCCCTACTCGGAGCCAAATGGTCGATGCTTGCCAGTGCTGTGGTCTACACAGGCTTCATCGCTTCATTCTTCCATCCAATGCCAGGGGTGATCTTCGCTCTATCGGCACTCCTTGGAATCGCTGCTGCGGGTATGTGTATTACTGTCAGATATTTGTATGGTTGAATAAATGTCTTGTTCCTTTCTTGTTTATATCTTACTCTGTATCATTCCTTCTGCGAGCAGTTTGTCTATTGTACACAGCATGTCGGCACTTTGATTGTCACATGTTTTGTGTCTCATTGAGGGATTAAAATTGTTAGCTTCATATTTGCACATTGCACAGTTACACACAAAAAAAGAGAGCATTTTCCAATGAATAGGGATATATTGATATATGTACAGAAGTAATATCATCAATACTATCACAAAGAATTGATATACAGACTCTACACTGAGTTCTGCCCATTACCAAAAAAAAAAAAAAAAAAAAAAAAAGGATCCCTAGATCTATATCAGTTTCCGTTTTCATGGTGACCAGATGTGTATTCATATATTTATTATACAGTGAGGTTGTAATATATGGCATGTCATATTTCTAGCAAAATAATCAAAACTCTCATGCAGCACATATGCACACGTGCACACACACACACACACACACACACACACACACACAAATTCCCTTGAGATCTATATCTGGGGTACAAAAATGAAGAACCATCATAATGAAAACTTTTGTCTTCTTTACAGTCATCTGGACAGCTCAAGGGAATTTCCTGACCATGAACTCCAGTCAGGAGACGATGGGTAGGAACAGCGGTCTCTTCTGGGCCATGTTACAGTGCAGTCTGCTGTTCGGCAATCTTTTCTTCTTCCTTGAGATGAGGGGCAAGGATGATATTACCAGTAAGTCGGTGCAGCAGCATTCAAGTAAATAAACCTGTTAAAGATGAGCTGTTTTTGCTATAACAGGCACTCTCCTTAGACACCTGCCCCTTTATACTCGGGGCTAGTCTTGAACAGATTTATAGCAATGCGTGTGTTTCAACTGGACACGTATATCACCTCGCATAACTGCAAAATTTTGTCATGGGTCTGCATCACCTTGTATTTTGCTACTACCCAAACTGTTTCCACTGAGCAACAAAATTATGGTGATGTGGGTGATGTAGGGAAACTTGCAAAATGCGGTGAATGAGGAAGTCGCGTAGTACAATGTCACAGATGAGATCGCACACGCACTGCCTGTTGATCAATGAAATGTGCAAATTCTCCAATAAGAATTTGAAACTATTGATACACTGCAAATATCATTACCTGATCTGTTTCTTCTAAAAATCTTCCCTCGCACCATTGACCATGTAAAAAGGCTGGCAATGGATCACTGTGCATTACCTTGCATCACTCACTACTAACGTTAGGTGGGTTTCTGCTGCAAAAAAATTTGAGGTGTTACCCCGCATCACCTTGCATCACTTTGAATTCTTATCGTTCTGTAGAAACACATCCAATCACTTCTTACATCCCAGAAAACATATTTCTGTAGCTTTGTGCGTTATCTCCCCCCCCCCCCCAATATTTTTTAACGAATCTATACTCTTCGCTGTTAATGTTTCGTAAGAGAGAATGAAATGTTTCATTTGACCCCTTTGTTCTTTTATAGCCTTTTTTTTTTCAGTTGAAGATATTTTCAAGAGTCCCCTGAGTCTTAAATTGCTATTTCAGTATAGACGATTGAAGATCTTGTTTCTGTATCAAATGGGCTATAATGCTATAATTGATAAACTTCCTTCAGCCTTTATGCAGATTGAATGAATATACAATGTATCTATTCCTATAATCTTTCTCCAATACAAGATATGCAACTATTGAAATGCAGAGTTGCCAACGTCTGACAGCAAAATTCCGTAGGACATAATTGCAGCACACTGGCACTGGTCCGATGGTCCCTGACCAGTAAAACTCACTTTCGGACCGGTAACTCTTACAGGAATAGACCAGTAAAAAATGGAAAAACTGAGTAGAAAAAAAAGAGTTAGTGTGCATCCCTGATAAATGTAGAGTGTAATATGGGTGAGATGTGTACATAATTGTCTTACCATTTATTTACAGTTAAATGTGGGGTCTGGGGTAATGTTCAAATGAGAAACTAATTCCTTGTGGCCTCAAGATGACAACCTGCATACAGTAAGCAAATAATCAACGTTGGTGAAGGTGATGGGACAAACTATCACTTCCGAGGCGATCTGGATGTAGCTATCTTTCCGAAGCGCAGCTGAGGAAAGATAGCGTACACATTCAGGTCGCCGAGGAAGTGATAGTTTGTCTCATTGCCTGAAACTAAAAGTTGATTATTTGCTTTATATTCCACATCTAGGGTCCTAGAAATTCCCATTTCATTCCACATCTAAAACAGTTTTAGCTGTCTTTAGGTATCCTTAATAGGGCTTAGGCTATGTGTGCGCATAGATGACAAAACAATGAATTTGCTGCGCGCACCGCACGGCACCGAAGTGAAAGTGCGTTGCACTGTGTACTATCAAGTGACCTAGGTCACATGATAGTCCACAGTGCAACGCACTTTTATTTCGCGTGTACTCGTCTTGTGTTAGGACTGTGTGGAGATCAGCGAAACAAAAGGGACTATCAACATAGAGTGTAACAAACTTTTCTTCTTAGGTGATGTGATGGGCAAAACTACGCTTCATCACGTGATCAGCTCTGGACCAATCCTATTGTAACATTCTTAGTATGTGGAATATAATAATTGATATCTATACTGGGAGACTAACGGGAATACGAGCATTACTTCCACAATGAATAATTGAATGTCTTCAGCCTTACTGCAAAAGTGCAGTTTGCCGAGTATCTGATGTTATATGAATGCTTTTCAGAGTGCATGAGCTCTCCATTCTGCTGAGCAAACCAGGTCAATGTGAGATATTTTGATTGTCGTTATCCATTTAGCCAAGGTGCGAGTCACTGTGTTCATTGTCTTGACTGCCGTGAGCGGAGCTGGAGTGCTGACGTTTCTTCTCCTCGTGAAACCTCCGGAGGAGATGCAGGGACCAGCCACCATCCAGGAGTTTGAGTAAGCAAGCAGCTCTACTTGAGATTTGCAATTGAAGACCTGAATATAAGAACGACTCAAGTCCAATTTTTGGCCAAATTCAGTTTGATATGGGAAATTGTAGCTTATGCATGGACTTATCTTGTGTATAAATGATGAATCTTAATTACCCCCGGAAGTGCCTGAAATTAATGAGTTAAATCTTATATTAATGTAAGAATGAAGGACTTGGGTCATTCTTACATTCATATAATAGCGCCCTCTCTCATCCTTCTCTCATCTCTATAGCAGAATATCATGTATATGAATCAAAGAACGACCCAAGTCCACCACACAAAATGGCCTCTCCACAATTAATGCAAATGTTAATTGTCATAATAATATTAATGTTCTAATTTGTATATACAATGTTGCCTTCCCATCACAGTTAAATAGAATATTATTGGACAAATAAAAAAAGATATGAAGTTTTTTTTAGTTGACTCGAAATGGTCTACCATGGACTTCGGTCGTTGTTATATTCATATACTCATTACCAATGGTGGAACTGATAAATATTTGGAAAATATTCTGTACTAACTTTTCTCACTCTGTGACGTGTCTCTAATTGCCTTTGCTTGGTGGCATTGCTTCAGGTTTTGTGTTCTTGGGTTGTCCATCTACCTATCCTGCAATTATAAGCAACCCTATCCTGAATCGGAACACTTTGCAGAAATATATATTTCCATTCAACAATAAAGTCATAAGAAATTCATGCTTTGTGCATCATCTCTTTTGTTTATTATCTCTGAACATGAGACTTCCTCCTTACTTCAGAAGCCTAGGTGCAGCCATATATCATGATATTCAGACATATACTGTAAAAATATTGCCATAATTACTCAGGGTACTCACTGTAATTTTTACACATCTCCCCAATAGACCCTATCACTCTTATTATCCCAGTGTTACCAGGTACCCAGTTATGTGCACCTGGGTCAAGAGGTAGTGTGTACATTGTGGGCAAAGCATCCATCCTGTCCTAGGACGAATGTCCCAGGCGTGATTTGAACCCCAGACCGTCTGCTTACAAATCCAGCGCCTTATCCACAATACCACAGAACTCCTATTTGTGTCCGTTTGTCTGGTGCTACGGTGTTGACGATGACTGAACCACCCCCCCCCCCCTTAATGCTCCTCCAACCCCCGACCCTTCCCCTGCCATTCATCTCCATCTATCTCTCCTTAAAGGGGAAGGCTAGTAACTGATCAGTGGGAATCAGTGGAAATGCTGGGAGATGATTGTTCCAATCCTTATGGGATTCATTCAAGAGTTCATTGTATAGTTTATCTATTGTTGTGTGAAAATGATTTGCTTCAGAATGGTCTCATATTCAAGTAATGTGCAGTTTAATGCTTCCAGGTTAGCGTCCCTGGTCAGTGACGGAGCATTAATCTGCACATTACTTGAATATGAGATCGTTCTGAAGCAAATCATTTTCACACAACAATAGATATACAATGAACTCTTGAATGAATCCCATAAGGATTGGAACAATCATCTCCCAGCATTTCCACTGATTCCCACTGATCAGTTACTAGCCTTCCCCTTTAAAGGGGATGGCTAGCAACTGATCAGTAGGAATCAGTGGGAATGCTGGGGGATGATTGTTCCAATCCTTGTGGGATTCATTTAAGAGTGCATTATATATATCTATTGTTGTGTGAAAATTATTTACTTCAGAATGGTCTCATATTCAAGTAATGTGCAGTTTAATGTTTCCAGGTTAGCATGCCTGTACAGTGACAGGGCATTGCACTGCACATTACTTGACTATGAGACCATTCTGGAGCAAATGATTTTCACACAACAGTAGATATGTAATTTACTCTTAAATGAATCCCACAAGGATTGGAACAGTCATCCCCCAGCATTCCCACTGATTCCCACTGATCAGTTACTAGCCATCCCCTTTAAAACCGGTCTCTCCTCCTCCTCCTCCTCCTCCTCCTGCAGAGAGTCATCTGAGAGCAGGGCAAACCTCCGGGATGCCCTGAGGGCTTTTGGTAAGTAGATGACACCAGCTGATGGTGGGCTCTTGCTACCTGATGCCACAAGATTTTCTTTGTCATCCTGGACCATTTTTCCATGAATCTTAGTCAAATTACTACCTAGAAAAAAAAAAAAAAGAATCTCAGCCATATTACTACTTTAAAAAGAGATGAAAAAAAAAAAAGATAAAAAGTGACGTGGGTAGATAGAGAGTTGAGAAGTATTCATGAATGCTAATGACAATGTATCCTAAACTAGATCTTTTTGTATCATTAGTTTGTATCATTTTGTATCATTTTGTATCATTATTAGTTTTGTATCATTAGTTTTGTATCGTTAGTTTTGTATCATTGTTATGTTAATGTGCGCGGAATGAATGACCGTGTCTCATTGTGAATAATTTATGTATGCGGAATCGCCCCACTTTATTATATAGGACTCACTGGATTACAAAATAATGCAAATGTTTGTTAAAATTCAATAGGTATGTTAAATGCCGTCAAGAGAAAAGTGTATCATGTATGTACTACACTTGGCCGAGTTTTCTTCTTCTTCTTCTTCGTCTTCTTCTTCATGCTATTTTACTTTTCTCCTTTTTTCTTTCTATGTCTCCATTTTCTCTACTCCTAATCTTTCTGGTCTCATTTCTTATCCTTTTGCCTGCTTATACAATATTTTTCACACTTTGAATATGTGTAGGATTCTGTCAAAGTTATGTGTATTTATGTTCGTAAATCTTCTGTAACATTGTGTGATATTTATGTATATGCCCTGCTTATTCTGTTCATCCAGTTATGTCCTGGGCTTTTATGTTTTGTATTTATGTATTCCTTTGTTCGATTTGTATATCAATAAAGTGATGAAATATAATAATTTTTCAGACTGACTTTTGAGTATAGTGGAGTTACTGACTTCAGGGTTCAATTCTCTCTTCCCAAGGCACTTGGTAGTGTTTATTGTAGTGGAGTGATTGATCAGAAATAACAATTCAGTACTTTTGATATGCCATTTAAAGCAGTGTTGAATGGAAAGATGAAATCAGCAGAAGTTAAACATGATGAAAGGACTCCTAGATATTCATCCATTTCATATCATTTTCATTTTAAACAGTGCGGTCAGTGAAGCTGCTCTTTACCAAAGAGATGCTAATGCTGAGCATCACAAACTTCTACACAGGTGAGGAATTTCTTTTCTTCTGTCCCTTGTACAACAACGGAAATGATTTGTATGGAATACTCCAACACTAAACCTATAGAAATCTATGAGCAGTCCTTAGAGCTCTCGGTGTGTGGTTGCATACTGACTCTGACTCCATACAGATCGTACACAGGATGAAACTATGCATCAGTTCTTCATCTTGCTGAAAACATTGATGTCTCTAGTCCACAGTAATAATAAAAAGTTGACCTCATTTCTAATACTCCTTTTTATGCCTCCGCCAACGAAGTGGCCGGAGGCATTATGTTTTCGGGTCGTCCTTCCGTCCGTCCGTACGTACACCCGTCTGTACGTACGTACGTCTGTCCCGGTTTTTTTTGGTCGATATCTCAAGAACCGTGTGGTGGTTTTACATCAAACTTGGTATGAGGGTATATCCTGGGGGGATAATACTTTGTTTGGATTTTAGGGTCATGGGATCAAAGGTCAAAGGTCACAGCTTATTTTTTTGAAAAAAAAGGTTGAAATGTCATGTTTTTCGCCATATCTCGCAAATGGTTCAAGGTATCTTCATGGAACTTAGTAGATATGCATGTACCGATGGGCAGTGATTATCTAGGGAAGTTGGGGGTCATGGGTCAAAGGTCAAAGGTCAACTCCTCAAAATATCACTACTTTCCTTATATTTATGCAATGCCTGAAGGATTTTTTTTAAAACTTGATGTATGCATGTATTACCCAATATATATTCTGTGGGAAGTTTCTTGCCAAAAGGTCAAAGGTCAAGTGAAAGTGTTAAATTGCATTTTTTCCCTCCATATCTCGAAAGTAACTCAAGGTATCATCATGAAACTTACTTATAATGCATGTTCTACCTAACAGTGATTCTCTTTGGAACTGTGAAGTCAAAGGTCAAATAGATCATGCTATTTTACCATTTGATACTGAAATTATACTTTTTCTCAATACCTTGAAAATTACTCAATGCATAAACTTATAAAAGGGTCAAGAGTCAAGTAAAAATCATCAGTTCCCCAAATACCTGCACTCTGACGTTTTAATCATTCATCCAATTGAACCTAGTTCTAGGAAAGTGAACATTCAGCACATTTGTGGCAAACCTGTCATTTTAATATTTTGCCAATTGTGTGAAACTGTCATCACACATTGTCAAGACATTGTACTATAGACCTATTAGGAGAACCATGCATTATGGTGGAGGCGGCATACCAATTTCTAGTTATTTCTCTTTTCATAGATTATTGAATATGCCAGGTTTTGTTCCCATAACATAATCCTGTCATGATCATAGGCATGGCAGAAATTGCTATTGTCATCACCAGCCAAGTGTTTGTTTGTGTGTGTGTGTGTGTGAGCATATAAATATTACTCGGAGGTATTGACAAAAGAAAATTCTCTGACTTGCCCAAATGGGCATGTAGGCAAGGGCTTCATACCTTTAACAAACTAGTTTCCAGTCACTTCACTTGTCCTAGGCAAATAGGTATGCAACAACTTGGTTTGTATGTGTACCAGACAGCTCACTGTGATTCATGTGGTATCTCAAAAGAACATATTTCCAATTCTCGCTATCGCCAATGACGTAAAAGACTCCTGCGCAAGCTAAAGAGCTCTGTCACAGGTGCACTGTGGGATTCCTCGGTCCCTTGTTCGCTTCTGGTTGTCTCACGTGAGTCGCAGTTCCCATACGATTCAATGGAGTTCTTTGTCTGCTTTTCCGTCGTTTGCCCTTTTTTTCTTGGCTATAATTCAGCCTAAAAGAGTTGAAAGTGTCTAAGCTTTTGCGGTCACTAGAGTCATGGTTTGCTACTGCAAAGCTTCAATGTGCTAGTCACATGATGGAAAGCGAAGAAATCTTCAACAAAAAATAGCTCTTTCTAAAGACAGAGCGTGTTGTAAGTGCATGTGCAGCCAAACCCGGGGCAAGTTTGTCCCATGAGCTATCCCATAATGCACCTGAGACGCTGCTCTGTGCATGGCACCTACGTATTGGCGATACCCTCAATTGAAGTGACAAATCCGAGATAGTTTATAAATATATTCCCATTCTTCAAATACAGTATTTCCTTTACTATCTAATAAGGAAAAGACATGAACTGGTTCTGTTTTTTTGTTCCTCCCACCATTTTTTTGTCACAAGGCATCGAGTTGACCTTCTTCAGTGGAGTTTATGGCACGGCCATCAGCAACACACATATGTTTGGTTATAACTCAAATAGCTACATCGGAATCAGCGGCATGCTTATTGGAGCAGGAGAAATTGTAGGTGAGTGGTGGAAAATATTTTCTCAAAAATATCATTGTGGAATGAAAAGAAAGTCACATGTTCTAGCCCAGGAATATAAAATTCCCCCTGCCTGGAACTAGTATCAGCTCCTTTCACATGTCTTATAATTAAACAGATGATGGGAAAATCTACAGATATGAATATTCCCCTTTGATATATCTTGAGCTTACAGCTGAAGATCCTCAAAATGTTTGAATATAAATACAGTGGACTCTCATTATAACGAAGTCTTCAGGACCAGCACTAACTGTTCTCTTTCATTACATCAAAATTTCATTATAACCGAACAAATAAACAGTAGAAATACATAGAGCGGATGATGTTGCAAAATGAATTTTTGCTTTGTTGTAACTGGAATTTCGTTATAACAATGTTCGTTAAAATGGGAGTGCACTACCCTCAGAGAGTAAGATATACAATCTGTACGATGTAGTGTGTGGTTGCAGCATATGCCGGTACATGTGTACACTTGGAAACAGTTTCTTTCAGGTTAAATGTCAAAACGCATAAAGGAAACTGTCCTCTAGCTCTGAGGGTGTAAAGTCAAAATAAAATGCTATTGACCGATTCTGTGAGGCGGTTTGTGTATTATCGGCATGGGCAGCGCCATTGCTGCGGTGTCCCGGGTGAACCCCCCTCCTCTCCCCCACCCACCTCCCTACATTAGCACGCGCACGGAATGAAAAACTGATGCATGGTTGTTTTAGCCAATGGGCGTCTCGTACTGAGTGCGCGAATGCTTGCTTAGTGCGCGAACCTTTGTTGCAAGTGCGCAATAAACGTGTTGCCCGGGGGGGGGTGGGGGAGAGCAGATGGGGTTGGCTGAGACACCGCAATTTGAGCTAATGTCTGCGCCCTGTGCCACAAATTGTCTGCTGCCCTCAACGAACCTGAATCGGTCAATAAAAGGACACATCTTGTGTTTGTTTGCTGGTGATTGCTACATGCTTTCAATGATGTCATCTGTAGACTGGATTCATTGAAATAATGCAAAGAAGGTGAAAAGAAGATTGAATGAAATTAGGCATGAGACATACTGATGTGTTTTCTCGTCTGCCAGGCGGTCTGCTGTTTGGAATACTGGGAAAGAAAACCATCAAGTACGGCAGGGATCCCATCATACTCCTTGGATACATGGTTCACATGGTGGCATTCTACCTCATCTTCTACAACATGCCAGAGGTGTCGCCTCTTCAGGAAACCAACGATAATTCCTACATGAATCCACCACTGTACGTTTACTGCTGCAAACACACACTTAACAAACATTCTTGTCCTTGTATTCGCAGCTGTGTAGTATTGCGACAAAAATAGATGTGGTCCGACCAGCCTCCAAAATGCCCTCAATTTTTTTTTTTTTCTAAATATAAGGTGGCTTACCTCAGGTATTTTTTTTTTCAAAGATAATCCTCAATGCAAAATGCCCTCCAAAGAAGTAAGATATTTTCTAGGGCTAAATGGTGTCACACTTTGCAGTGCCATTGTGTTGCTTAAAGATTTGCATGGTGAAATGATTAGGGGGAAAGGTTTTGTGCTACCACAGACCTTTCTCCCTCATTTGTAGCGGTTGTTGCTAATTCTAGGTTGTGGTATGCAGTGCTTTACGCTTCGAAGTACCAGTACTTAGCAGTGGCCTCTCTGCCAGCATTAGGAATATGTACATGACCAGTTTGTACCAGATGTCATTTCTGTTGACTTTTCTGTCAAGTTACTCAAGATATCTCAAGCGGGAGTGTGAGAAAACTTTCTTTGTCCACCGTAATCTAGCGATGATTCAAGTGGCTGACTTTTTTTTTTGGGGGGGGGGGGGGGAGGGGGGTGGGGAGATACCTCAGCTTTATGAATTTCAACAAGATTGTCCTCCATTGATGATGTCATTCTGTGTTGTATGAAGCAAAGCCACGGCTTATTATACTCTGCCGAGGGCAAAGTGTGTATAAACTTGATCTCCTGAAGCACACTAAAGCCATAGTGGTCAAGGCAACTTAACGCCCTTCTGATACTCGCCTTACAATATCTCTTTAGGTTTTTTTTTTGTGCCATGATATAATGACAAACCAGATATAACAAGGTAATTGTCATAGTTTTTAGGTCCTTGTTATAACAAGACTCCTCTGTACCTGAGTCAAAATATTCTCAGTAATTAACTCACCCTGAAGCATTCATATCCGAGAAACACCAGAAGCATTTCATCCTATATCTTTACCGCTCTTCCAACCAACAGAGTGGAAGTTGCCTTCGCATGTTCATTCCTGCTTGGGTTTGGCGACGCTTGCTTCAACACCCAGATCTACTCACTGCTTGGAAGCTACTTCATGTCTGACAGTGCATCAGCTTTTGCTCTCTTCAAATTCATTCAGGTAGGTGGTGGAGATAACAATTCTCCCTATCGCATATAGCCGATATCAAGCAATATCACCTTGCGATACCGATATCTGATCGATCGCTCTTGGGACATACACTTCCGGTTTTTGCGGTTCACCCAGGTCGCGTCCTTCATCTATAGATATTTTCCATAATTTTGTTGTTTTTGCATCACCGGCCCCAGCATTCATGGGCCGCTTTGCGGAAGAATCCCATTCAGAGTAAAGTTACAGATTAGAAAATAACTCTATTATTCAACAGATTATAAGACTGAATTTAATACAAACTGTGGGATACTAGTACTTCGGCGTTCAATGTGCATAAAAGCGTACATTTACACATCGCGCGTTCATAACCGGAAATTTATATCCCAAGAATTAAAGGTAACAAAATTAGAGCGCCACACGCGTTCAGATTCAGAGAGCTATATGCGATAGGGAGAATTCTGTCCAATGATTATAAACCTTCACCATAATTTATACTCTCATAATGTTGTTACCTTCGCCAAGGAAGGAGGTTATGTTATGTTTTCATTACTCCAAGTTTCTTTGTTTGTTTGTGCGTGCATGTGCAAAATAACTCAAAAAGTTGCAAAGAGATGTGAATGAAACTTGGGGGAAAGGTTGAGAATGACACAAGGAACAGATGATCAAGTTTTTGTAGTGATCTGGAAATTTTTATGGATTTTATGAAGGATTTTTTTATATTTTGGCAGGTAAGGTCAATGAATGAATTCAAGCTTCACATTTTTAAGATTTTTTATTTGCGCACTAAAGTGCGTGCTCTAGTTTCTGCTAAGAGCAAGGCACACTGCACAGCTTAAAGTTGATGACGTAGTGAAGGGCTTCCATATTGGGAAATCGGGCGATTTTCAGCATGCATAGGTATGGGTGGAAATCGCTGATATCTATGGAAGAACAATATGAGTGGTGGAAATGAGCTGCTTGGCAGAGGTCTGCACTTTCAGAGTGCCTGTCTAGTTTCTGTTATGGCAGTAGTTCAAGGGGTTTCAGCTTTCTAGATATAGGCTTAGCTTTCTAGATACAGGCTTATGTATGATGATGCAAGGTACTTTAGGGGAGGGGGAAGGTAAAAGATGAATGGCAATGTAACCCATGAATGTTTGACTAAAATACCCTGAAGATCGTCAAGGAATAAGCTCTGTTTCATATCTGTGGAATGTATTATTTGATTTTATTGCTTGGTTGGGGAAGAGATAATGATGCATCTTTGATGGGATGAGGAAAGCATTTGCAATTGCATTTGCAATGTACCAGGGTACTGAACAATGGGCAGTCAGACACAAATGCAAGTATCATGCCTGTAGCACCCAGAGATTTTACATTTGGAAAAAGGCCCATTTTTATACCCCCGCCAAACGAAGTTTGAAGGGGGTATATAGGAATCAGCGGGACGGTCGGACGGTCGGTGCCGGTCGGTCCATTGCAAATCTTGCCGTCGAGAACTACTTCCTCAGTTTTCAACCGATTCCCATAAAACTTGGCACAGATGTGTGCCTTGGGTTGTAGATGTGCAAGACGTATTTTTTTGACAGTACCCACAAGTACGTTGCCATGGGTAACGGCATATTTATGGGCAAAAAATGGGTACAAATCTTGCGTCGCGAACTCCTCCCACAGTTTTTGATCAATTCTTATGAAAATTAGGTACAGATGTTCATCTGAATATGTTAATGTGCCAAGAAACATATTTCCGCAGTGGCAAAAAGTGCGTTACCATGGTAACGGCATGTTATTGGTAAAATATAGGGCAGAATGCTTCATGGCAAAACTGCTTCATCAGTGTTCTTCCAATTCTCATGGAATTCATATTGAATGTTTGTCTTAGGATATAGGTCAGCATGACACATTTCTTGACAGTGACAAAAAGTATGTTGCCATGGTAACAGCTCACATATTATGAGCCAAAATGATGGAAAATTTTGTGTTGCAAAACTACTTCCTCAGTTTTTGCCCAATTTCCATGAAACTTGGTACAGATGTGTGCATTTGGTTGTAGATGTGCAAGACGCATTTTTTGACAGTACCCGAAAGTACGTTGCCATGGTAACGGCATATTAATGGCAGAAGATCAAGGAAAGATCTTGCGGATTTAAGTACTTCCTCAGTTTTTTTGACCAAAGCTTATGAAATGTGGCACACACCTTGATCTTGGTGGGAAGATGTGGAAGGACATATTTTTCGGACGTGTCGGAAGCTGCGTTGCCATGGTAATGGCATATAAATGGCAGATGATCAAGGAAAGATCTTGCGGATTGAAATGTGGCACACACATTGGTCTTGGTGGGAAGATGTGCAAGACATATTTTTTTGATGTGTCGGAAGCTGCGTTGCCATGGTAACGGCATATTAATGGCGGAAGATCAAGGAAAGATCTTGTGGATTGAACTACTTCCTCAGTTTTTGACAAAAGCTTATGAAATGTGGCACACACAATAGTCTTGGTGGGAAGATGTGCAAGACATATTTTTCGGACGTGTCGGAAGCTGCGTTGCCATGGTAACGGCATTTAAATGGCAGAAGATCAAGGAAAGATCATTCCTTGGGTAAGACTGTCATCACGGGGCGGGGGTATTAATCACCTTAAGTGATATTTCTAGTTGTATTTGCTCCGGCAAGTGAAGGATGACAATAATTAAATTTTTGTTTTCTTTTGGTTTTTTTCTCCCTGCTCTCCTCTATATTTCTGTTTTTTGCTCTCTTTCTCTTCTCTTTCTCACACTTTCCTTTTCATCCTCACATCTTTCTCTTTTCATCTGACTACTTATCTATCCATCTATCCACACATCTATCCATCTTTGTATTTATCTGTCTGCCCATTGATCCATCTATCGATCTATCTCTCATTCTGTCAATCCATCTATCTATCTGTCTTTCCATCTATCAATCATCTATCCATCTATTGCACCATCTTTCCATCTGTCAATCCATCTGTCCACATATTTGTCAATCCATATATCTATTTGTCTATCTGTATCTGTCTATCCATCTATCTCTCAAACCATCTATCAATTCATCTACCCATCTATCTATCTATTAATCTATCTATCTATCTATCTGTCCATCTATCTATCTATCCGTCCATCTATCTTTCTGTTCATTGACTCCTCCAGTCTTCGGCAGCAGCCATTGCCTTTGCCTACAGCAACCACCTGCACCTCCAGTGGCAGCTGCTGGCCCTGGTCCTCACCGGAACAATGGGGGCGCTCTCCTTCTTCTACGTGGAGCACCATCCTCCGCAGAATGAGATCTGATATGAGGCCCTGCCACTCAGCGATGACCTCGATGCCGCCAAGCTGGACGACGACGCTGTATAGGCCATCACTTCCAAGGGCAGGATTGACGAAAATTTAAAAATTTTGATGAGATGGCATGTCTGCACGGCTTTCTTGGTTGGAGATGACTGTGAATGGTAGTAATTTTGACACAAGAGTAGAATGAGACTTGATGGATATGATCACTTTTTTGGTGTGAGCCAAGATGTTGGTAAAATAAGCATTAAAGAGCTCATGGTGGATTCCAATTTCCTGGGAAAGGGAAACCTCTTCATAATTTCATAGAGAACACGCAAAGGAGGATCTACTGCAGATACATCCTCCACAAGTCAGTGTGCTTTATATATGTCATCACACAAATTAAATGTTAGTGTGTTTATATGTATATATACATACACTGATTAAAAATCAATTTTGATATTAAACTGACAAATTGTGCAAGCAGTCATCCATGTTGCTTTTGTTAATCCACCATGATGATACAAAGCTGTTTGATCATTACAGTATTGATCAGATCAGGAACATGCCGTGTAGAATGGTTTTGGACTTACGCATTTCAGAGTTCACCAAGAGTTTTTCATGGAGACTCTTCAATCCATGGGTACGACTTTCAAAATGCCAGTCAAACAGAGAAAAATGATATTTCCAACTCATGCTAACTGTACAGCTGCCCGGCAGTAAATATGATTTTCAAGTGTGCAATAAAGAGTGAAATAAATGTTGATAAAAAATTGTGCAGACATGCCATCTGTGTAGCAAAACCCAAATGAGCTATTAAAATGAAAACTTATTTTTTTACATTTCTTGCAGATGTTGCAAGGTATTTTGATACTGATACAGATTTATGTGTATGTATATGAATTTCAGAACAAATAACCCTATACACCCTACTTCGTCGACTTCTTTATTATGCCCCATTGCTGCACGCTGCCTTGCAAACTTTAAATGAAACCCATGTTCAAATATGTTGCATTCAAATATTAGCTGCCTGTAGAATGTCGTCTCATGCACGTAGCCAGAGAATAAGTATGGAATGCTTGATAAGACAAACAGGTCATCTCTCTTATAAAAAGCTGCTCTGTATTGGCCTGTCAGGACAATATTGAAATCAATGTCTTTTCAATAATAGGCGCGGTCGCACTACGCAAACACTACACGATATTTTGCTTTGAATGGTTTGGGTAGTAGGATCGCAAAACTTCTCGCAAAACTGCCTGCATACACTTATAATGTTTCTCACTCCTTGTCAAACTACGGGAAGTTTTGTGCTGTGTGGCCGTGCATGACTGAAATTTCGAAAAGATTGTGATGCCATGTTAGATCCATTCTTTTTGTTTACGCTCATTGAACATTGTTTTGTATGCTCTGGCGCATTTTCTGTTGTTGTTTTTTTTTTCTGCAAGAAACCTTAGGTACAGGTAGTTTGCTATCACTGTGCAGACAGTTTGTTGCTCAGTGAAGAAAGGCACATTGTGAAAATTTCAATTAAAAAAAGCAAACGAAACAGACATGTATACGATAATGAGTTGTGGGCAAATCAAGTTAGGACAACGAAGAGCTCCTAAAGTGTGGTCACATATTCTTTCTAACCTCGCACCATAAGGATCATCAGTTGATGCAGTGTCATATAGCAAGAATGCAATCTTAAAAAATGAATGAACTTCCGTGTATTATTATAATCTCCGTGGTTATGGTTTTCTGTGATATCCTACATGGGTACAAACCCACTCTGATATACTAGTATATCAAAGAGACACAATACAGTCTAGGTGTTGTTTTGACTGCGTATGTGGGCAAATCTGTCTATCATCTACTTAAAAACCAGAAATTGTGTGCATGTACATTTAGCTTTTCAAAAGTAATATGCATGCAAAAGTTTTTGTCTACACCCTGTACATGTAGTATACTCACTGTTTTTCCTTTTCCATGGTCAGCAATTTGCTAAGGTTTTATGCCACAAAAAATTCCATTGGCTTCAATTTGCAAAAGCATTGCCTTGAATGTTTCTGCTTGTATCGTACTGTAAAAGTGGAAATTTTCGAGGTGTTGAAATTTGCGCGCATATCGTGCAACCAGAAACTAGCGCGAAAATAAAAGCACACAAATATTTTTGCTTGCCATATGTTTCTGTACTTGGTGTCTTGATTCTACGGAATACCCGGCCAAGTGTGAAAAATATCCACTTGGACAGTATATTGTCTTACTGCAAGCTGTTGGGTGTGGTCCAAAGTTAACTATGTAGTCGTGTTGAATTATTACATGGGCACTTATGGTGAGATTTTGGCTGTAGTGTGCTAATTCTAGTCCCCCAAGAGACTGCCAGCGCTGAAGTAGCACCCCCTCTCTCTCTTTGCCAAGGTGTCCCTGTGCAAGATTATTGATTATACTTGAGTGCAGTACCCAGCCTAAGCAGACTATGTAGTCAGTGGCGGACCAAGGGGGAGCGCAGCGGGTGCGCCCCTCCCTTTATTTATTTATTTTGTTGTTGTTAAAGCAAAAGAAATAACAAGAAAAATGAGGGGGGGGGGGGGCAGTGTGCCACCCCCTTATAATGTTGCATAGGAACCCCTCTTTACAGAATTCCTGGATCTGCCCCTTGTGGTTGTTGGGAACATGCTACTATAGAGTTTCAGGACATTACAAAACAAAATGTCACACCTTTTTCCAGTGCTGTATTTTAGTTGGGGATGCAGCAGGCAGCAATGTATAGAAAGCTACAACAAATAAAGTAAGGTGAAGCAGGCAAGTGTAAATTGATTACACATGTGCAGTGGAGGTACAATGTATCTACGTGTAGTACCATGTGTGCATTTTACATGTGTGCTTGTTGGATATTGAGTATGATCTATATGAGAATAATCTGCCAGTCCTAAAAACCTATTAACAGGGCAGTTTGCATGAATGATATAAGATCATTTCATCTTCAAGGTCGTGAAGATGTTACCAGCAGTTGGATCTATAAAGAGTGCAAATTTCGCAGCAACCCTTTTGTTCATCCAACTCAATAAGTCTGAGAGGTAGTTAGTACATCCACATGATACTTCTGTGAAAAGTGGAATGGCTGCCCTATAACAGAGGCATCGACTGAAATTAAATCTGTCATACACAAGAAATATATTGATCTCATCAGTTCTTATGACTGAAACACACCCAGATGGAACCCCCAAAGAAACAACTACGACAAAATGGAGGCAATATACACTCTTAATATCTTGCCTGTATTCTCGGTACAAACTTATCATGTGAGCAAAGTTCTTGGAATGAACTGTCTTCTGTCTCCGCACCTTTAAATGCCGCTAGGAGTGTATGCCAAGAAATCACTGCAGGTACCCACAGACTTAATGTAGAATGTGTTTACATTGTTGCAACAGCTTTGCAAAATCCCTCTTAAGTGATTGGAATGGTCAAGTGCTGTCACCAATTTAACTCACATTTGATATACACTGTATTCACCTCCAGCTTCAGAGCTATCAGCTATTATAGTCATTTCATCATGCAATGTATCAGGCTTTGAATGAAAAGTATTCTAAGGAGGAAACTGACAAGAATTCTCCTTGAATACTTCCAAGAATTTACTCAAAACAGATTTATTCAGGTGTTCATAGTATTTAAGCCGTTTGTTAAAGAAAAAGCCTTTTGATAACAACAGCAAAGCGCTTCATTGCACACAACATGACATTTGTATTTTTTGTTGCTTGGGTTTTTATATTTCAGTAAAAATAGAGATGAATGGGTGGTATATGTATCAATGTATCAACAAGCAAGGAGATACAAGGGATGATTGACTTTCATAACCAATTGATGTTGCAAAATTGAAATTGTTGGAAAAACATATCTGCATTATTTCTATATTTTGTTCAGTGATGAGGCATCACACAGCCGGGTGACATGATTTCTGTATAAAGCCTTTGCCACTCTCTTTATGCCAAATATTGTTAGCTTTGTTGGCTGATGTCTTTCTTGAATGAAATGAAATTAAAAGTGGACAGAATTGCTGATCTATTTCATGTAAAATATTCTGAATTGTAATTTGTTATTTGTTTGTTATATTCGTGATGTGGAAAAGGGATGATCTGAATCAGACTTTGTAGTGGTGACTTCCAGACTTCCAGCAACAAGGAATTGTAAAAGGAAAGACATTATTTAGATATACATGTACATGTATTCTCACAGTATTACGATTATACACGTAGGTTCATAAGTTCATTATTCCAAAGGATTGTTGATCGGAAAATGAAGAGTTTTACTGGTTTGAAGGTTTGTTAGTCCAGAAATGGAAAAAACACAACAAAAAACGTATATTACTTTGAAAGTTTCTTAATATGAAAACAAAAAAAGGTTTGTACTGTAATTCAAAAAATTTGTTCAGGATAGTACGCACTTTCTTTTTATTTTTGGATTAATAAACCTTTGGAAGTACAAACCTCATTTCATTTTTGGGATTAACAAACCTTTTTAACAATGAACCTTGTTTCATTTTCGGAATAACAAATCTTTGGGATAACAAACATCACCCCAAACTATAACACAAATTATTTTGAGAGTGTGGATAGACAAAAAGGAGTCCTTGCTCTGGTTGGTGTTCAGAAAGAGCTGATAGGATAAGGTAGATGCTTTTGGCACTACCTTTCTCTTAAAGGGGAAATCCAGTCCAGATATATTTAAGTTTGTCTGATAATGTAGAGTAAAATCTTACGAGTTCAAAAGTAAAAATTTGACTGAAATCGGATGAAAAATAAGTAAAATAAAGATATAAAATAAAATATTTTTTGGGGAAACAGTTCTTGAACAGTCAATATGAATATGCAAATTGCAAAGTGAGCATGTCATCCTCTCACAACTTGCCATATAGTTTGTGCATAAAATTGTGAAATTTCCAGTTTTTCATTCAAATGCAATTATGCCCAAGGCTCAAGTCCTTATATACGGTATCTAACAGATCACTATTCTGAAGTTATTCAACAAGAAATAGCATCACGTTTCAGACTTCAATAA
Organism: Diadema antillarum; assembly: GCF_040938485.1. NCBI lineage: Eukaryota > Metazoa > Echinodermata > Echinoidea > Diadematoida > Diadematidae > Diadema > Diadema antillarum. The sequence goes on along the minus strand of NW_027270906.1, from coordinate 4,936,026 downwards.
CAGAAAATTGAATTTTTGTCATTTTTTTTTTTGTACACGATCGATGGAAAATTGTGAGGTTATGACACAGTTAGCTCACTCATTCATATCCACTGTACAAGAACTGTTTTTAAGAAATTAGCAGAACTTCAAAATGTCATAACTTCCTAATTTTCCTCCCATTCCGATCAAAATTATACCGCTGAACTGAACTGAACTCACAATACTTTACTCTTTCTTATCAGATTAACTTATATTTGGACTGGATTTCCCCTTTAACAATATAGTATTGTAGTCTGCACTTAGCCATGTGTTGAATAACACTCATAGATTGTGACCATGACTCCCCTCTCCGAATTCAAAATTAATGCTTCTGTCATTTCCTGCAAGCCATTAACATTCAAATTTCCAAGAGATACATGTACATGTATTCAGCGTTTTTCAATTGCAGAATGGTGTCATCATCTCATTAGCGTATGACACATCTTTCAGAAGGAAAAGATTTTTTTGTAGTACAGGAACAGTGTGTGTGGGTGTTGACTGGTAAGTTAGAAAAGAGCACTGAAAAATCAGAAGGGAAGCTATAAAATGTCGTTACAGGAAGGAAATTCAACAGTGGACTTTGGGACTCGTCATTTTCCAAAATTAGGTATTTTGACGCCTACCTCAGCTGACAGTTTCCAATACGGCATGCATTGCTTTGCATTACACACAGTGAAATGATAGCAACAGACAAAGGGGGAAAACTTAAGAAAATTGGATAGATTGCTTTTGAAAAGAAATTGGTTACTGGTACGAGGATAGCAGTCCAGTCGGCCAACATGACCCGGCAACTGCAAAGAGTTGTAAGAGTAACATTGGAAGATGACAAGCATAATGCTAAGTTTGATCATGAAATTCCACTTGGTGATGTAATCACATGAGAATTAATGACTATTCAGAAAGTGTGTTCCATTTAATTGACAAAAGGTTGTGCTCATAAGTTAACCTCAATCCTGTGTCACTGATTTTCTCATCAATGTTTAGTCATGGCGGTCTAGTCTACATTGGAGATAGCAGCTTTTCAAATCAACCCTCAAATCAACTCTCTAGGAGTGTGGAATGTGTTAACTCTTTATGTGCCATGGTGGACATCCACCGTGTGCCACATTATTCTGAGAAACCAACATTTTCATGTGTTGAGAACACATTCTGTTTTTAAAATCTATATAACTTTTATAGATTTATATCAAATTATAGACGAAGTGAGTAAAGTTGTAGAGAAAATGCTAAGCTTTGCATTGATGTAAATTCTATGACAAATCTACGATCGCTTTTCTTTCAAATGCCCAGTAGCTACATTACTGTAAATGTATGACTTTTGCACACAAAGCAGTGCAAGAAACTTAGAATTTGCATGCAAATCCAGTATGAAACACTGTTTGTTAGTCAATCACCACATAAAATGCAAGCTATGGACGAGAGGAACGGAATCGCTATGGAAACGCTTTCATTGTATTGTGGCATTTGGCGATTTATCGATCGGTTTGGGCGAGTTTGTGCATTTGAGCGGAATATGTGAAGTTAAATACACATATGAACACACAGTGAACTCTCTCTAAGTGGACTTTGATGTGACTTGAGAGTAAGCTTCAATATAGGCTACATTAGATCCGAAAATAGTATAAGCACACTCATCAAATTTCCACACATGATAATATCCTGGAATTCTACTCTCACAGACTGCATAAACATAAGACAAGCATTTTGTGATCGTTCCTTTTCAGTCAAATTTTTAACTTTTTTAACTGTTCTCAATGACACAATAATCAGCTGGTACACTGTAGTGGGTTGACCACTTACACAGTGTACAAATCTATTGAGTTGCAGAAACAGCAAAATAGGGAAAAAAAACTTCAGTCAAGGCTTAATGAAGCAGCAGAGCTATACAAAAGAATGTTATCTCTTTTCCAACATGCACATCCTCTGTGATAAAGTTCTTTCTGTTTGCTACATAAAATGCTAGATAAATACTTGCATATTTCTGTACAACACAAAATGATACGATCTCAAATGTTAGAATACTAAAGGCCTATCATATTGCTGAAACAATAATGCACCAGTCAAAAAACGATATTTGAAGAAAAGAAAAAGGAATGTTGACATTTTGTGTGTCTGTTCCTCTGCCTACATACATGTTACTTTGTATTTTTATATGTCATGCACAAAAATACATGTTGATATCAAGAAAGACAGCTACTGGTACAGGCTTTTGCCCATTATCATTTACAGCTCTCTAACTCAACCTACACAATATGAACTCAACTTTTTCCCATGCATGCAAGACTGAAAATGTATTTCTATCATGGAAATATTTTATTGATTGACAAAAAATCTTGTACTTCTAAGATAACATCCCGCAAAATGAATTACTGTAAAACAAGGAATGTTCACAAGCATTTTAATTTTGCAGATTTCGCGAGGGCTAAGATTTGCGAAATTGCAATGCATGCGAAAGTTCTGGTCTACGCTACATGCACTGAATGCCAGTGGCAATTCACGTAAATTTCATGCCGCAAAAAAGGTCATCGGCTCCAATTCGCGAAAATTTCATCCTGCTAATACATGTACAATGTATATTATGTTTTACAGTAGTGATTTAATAGTCATCTTACAAGACTGGTATGACTTGAGTATTGTAACTTATCTTGAAATTTTCAGAATTCTCAGCTTTCAAATGATATATAATGAATTTGTCAAACATTATTTCATAGAACCTTCACACCAACAGTAAAAATCAGCCTACATGTAGAGACAATTTTGAGGAAATCAGAGTTGATGTTCACGAATACATACAGTCAAGTGCACTGTAGAGATTTGGCAAGTTACCAGAATAGGTAATTTCAAACACAGTTGATGGTCTTCAAGAAATATTGGGAGTGTGTAGTAAGGATCATTGTATACATGTGTATTTGTCTTTCCATACTGGAATGCTACATGAGGAATGCTTTGGATTTAGCACAAATTGTAATACTGCTTGTTTAATACCATGTGGATTTTACAACACCAACAAAAAATGTGTCCATTGCCAATGCATGCTTATCTCCTAAATGTAGAAAGTTGTTAGCACTGGTATCTTCAATGCTGGTGATCTTTAAACAGCATCTTATCAATCCATTCCTCAAAAATACATCCTCACTCCAGCAGACGTATATGAAATAGGCACCATGGTAATACACACTTTGTAACTCTGTTTCACAGGAGCTTATTCTTCAGATTCACTTCTCGATGTATGCTTCCTTCCAAAAGTCAGCAATGCAGCATAATACGTGTATCATTTTTGTCTTGTCCCATATGAAATCCGCCTCATACCGGAGAGATGAAGGCAACCATACCAAGTCAATGCCACAAAGGCGATCATGCCACGGAATGGCCAAAGTCCTTCCAGAGGCGGTCAAACTCGTGGACGAATGGTTGCACTATGGCGGGGTTGTCCGTTATGATCATATTCTCGTTGTTTGCGGTCGAGGCGTGGCTGGTCCAATTGAAGGATCCTGAGAGAATTTTCTTTTTGTCAATCAGCAGAAATTTGTGATGCATGAGGTAGACCCGGTTGGTTCTGACCTGTATTCCTGGCAAAGAATTTCAGTCAAAAGATACAGATTTACACCAGAGAAAATTTGTTCGTATTCATTCTTTTTACTTTCTCACTGTGATTCCCTATACCAGATGCAAACAAAGAGACAATTCACACATCTTCATACCTCAAAGAACATGATTGGTTTCAGTTCTTCTCAAATAATGGGATTTGTGAGGCCCCGACACTACCCCCTCATCTTGATATACTGTAGTTGCTACTTATAGGGGCATACACTGTTTCATAAAACACACTGCAAACTTTAGAATGTCACGACTTTCTCGGTTGTTGTTGTTTTTGGGGGGTTTTTTGGTGTTCAACTTTATTAAAACACTTTAATGTCCATTCAAACATGTTGTGGTATTGCAATGAAGAGTGTTTTATTTTATCTTCGTGGTCATCAGCGCAAGTTCCTGCTGAGCTCCATGAACAGGACTATTAGGCAGAGTAGGGAGAAAATTGAAACAGCCCTGCACTCCTACTAGCAGGAGTGCAGGACTGTTTCAACTTTCTCATTAGATGTGTAGGGTTATTTTCCCTTTCTCCCTGCTCTTGCTAATAATTATGGTCACATCCATGAATTACTCATATCCAGCCCCCCCCCCCCCACTCTTTTCCTTTCTTCATCCCTCTGTTGTTCCTCATCTTGTTTGATGTTGCCTCCCTATTCATCCTTATCCTTCAAAGGTTGCCCCCCATGGTCCTGAGGATCATCACTGACCCTCCTCTGCCTTTTGTCTGTCCACCCTCCTTTAATCCCCTTCCCTTTTGTATACCTGTTAGGCTCCTTGCCCATGACCTCCAACCTTCCCCTTTTGTTTTCTTTTTTTCTGTGTCCCTAGCCCTCCCCTGACTGTTCTTGTTGTGTGTAATCCTTATGTGATTGCTTTCCCTGCCCGTTTGTCATTTTGCCTTTGACAAAAATTCTGCCAGGATCGAAAGCTCAAGCCCCTTTTTTACTCCATCCATGAATCTTGATAGGAACCTGCTTCAAAGGTTGATTAGATTGTCTGCCCCTACATCAGCATTGGGACCATTGAAAAAGACTTACTTCAAGTATTCATGAGAAATTCAACATTTTAAGACCACTCCCTTGACTTTATACCAATTCTGTCACACCCCTTTCATAATTTTGTCTGTTCTAGCATAAATAAATTCTTTGTAAAAGCCCTCTTGTTGCAGTGATTTCAAGCACAGCAAAATGAGGGCAACCAAACCCAAAGAGAGGATCTTTGTCGACCTGTCCTTCCTTAAATTATGCATTTACTTCATTGTTTTTATCAGTATATATATGACTTTTGCGATCAGCTTTCATATCAGCCAATCAGCAAAGGTAAATTCATAGGTGCTTTTGAATACAAACTGAGTATGGAAAGGATAAAGGCTAATTTAACAGCTACATGACTTGAACTGGCTGATAATCTCATCATTAAAAGTGGTGGGTGCACACTCATGTTTCTCCTTAGATTATGGTAAATCTTTACTTTAGATACCGTACCTGATGGGTGAATATTTATCTTAACCCGTTGAGGACGAGTCCTGAGTATACTCGGGCAGGTGTCTATGGGAAATGCACGTTGTAGCTAAATCAAATCGTCCTCAATGGGTTAAAAGGCCTCTGCTCTGATGCTCATGACTGTTGATGGTGCATAAAAAGGCTGATGTTAATGTTAAAATTGGTTCATAGTCAAACACTGCTCATATCAACCATACATTGAGCCTTTGCCTGTTTCACAAAACTTCAAGACCATTTGTAAACCTTAACCCAGTTATAACAAAATTTACCATTGGCGCGGAATCTGCCGATCTGTGTCCCTGTGTAATTCGGGGCCTCTACATTGGTGATGACTCGAACCAGGACACCCTTGGCTCTCATGCGTAGCACAAAATCGACCAAGTCGGTGTCTGTAATGACGTAGACGCAGACATCAAGCGTCCTCTGAGCAGAGAGTATGTGGGACAAGAAGATGCTCATGGAATTCTCCTCATGTGAAAATAAACAGTTCTCCCTCTGACATCCATTCCCCCAGAAGAAATACTTGCAGGCCCGCTTCTTGTCAGGATAGATGAGGACCTGGTAGACGTAAGAATCCTCATAGCCACTCCCTTTTGTCGATGGAGCATCGTTTGCATCTTCTCCCGAATTTCCCATGGTGGCTCCCGAACTGTTGATGATGTTGCGTAAATGTGACAGCAGTTGCTTTCTCCAGATGAGGTATGCTGCCCTGCCCACCACTCCAGCTGCCAGAGTCATCCCAAGAATACGCTTCCAGTCCATGATGCTGCTTGCTTGTGCTCTTCCAGATGGTTGCAATGGCACCACCTGCAAATATTTGCAGAAAAACTTGAAATGTCTACCACATGGTCTATTGAACTCCTGACTTGGTTTGACCGAGGTCTACACACTATAGAACATGGCAATGATCCTGTCTTTTCAGTTAAAAGAAGCTGTGACTGCAAGTTTGCTCAACTAATGTTAGCATTTGTTTCATGATTGATCATTGAATATTGATACCAAATTCTCTCTCCTTTTTTTTTAATACTTTTTATTTCTGTCAAATGCTACTCACCCTTTCAAAACATTTTTTTAAATATTGATACCATAACTTTATTAGTAATGTTTACCGTTGGCGTTGGTGGTACCTCAACAGTCAAAAGTACCAGTCCACACATCCACTGGTACAGGCACAAGTGAATTTTTCCTTTTGGGCTTTAGAGTCTAACGTTAGTTCTGATAATTCAGTTGCCAGCCTACACTACAGCTAAGATTTGAGAAAACACATTGCGGCAGAAAATACATGAACTTACATCTATCTTGCACAAACTACACACTGCCCAGTCGCTGTATACAGCGACTGGGCTGTGTATAGTTAATCTTGCGTTGCACGTCTGCACTAGATACAGTGAGTAGCAGAACAGAGGGGATCACGTACGAGTAAATTACTTAGTATACTTCCAGAAACGCAAGAACCTACACGTGGGACTGAATATAATATGGCAGCATAAGAATGTGTATTGGCTGCCGGCTACCTACCAAACGAAGTCCGACGGACGACTTACACCTGATAAGGCAGATTAAAATTCAGGCAAATGTAAAGTAAATTTATTTGGCTTCTGCAAAATTAATTCGTACAGAAATATCACAAAAAAAGTATTCTACTACCTGGTCGTCAATTGCGTGAACCGGGGCCGAAATCGTAGCAGAAGACGAAGAGAGATCTGAACGAATCTCTCGTTGTAAGTGTAGAGGGCAGCAAACAGGTTTGTACCCACAGAACTTTTTTCTGCGCTTGTACCACTACCTGTGTCTGAGCACCAAAGAGATACAAGGGTATTAATTTCGCCTCACCACTCATTGTAGAACTAAGCTCTTTACATCTGCCACATTTAACTAATTCAATTCACACGTTTTCACAATATTTTGTCTATAATGTTACAACGTGTGTGGCAATGAATTATCATTTTGACTTCTGAAGATGTGTGCTTATTAGATTTAGTAAAAGTTCACTGTGTATTTTTGTAGCGGTAATTTATGTAATGACTAAATTAATTTCTAAAGTGAATTCATATAAAATGTTCGTTAAAAGGAATATATTTCATCTTATGAGAAAAAAAACTTTTGTAAATTGCATGCTGCGTGAATATCAAAACAATATTGGTGGTCAAATATTTTGGTTAATGCATAATTATTATGATACTCATTTTGATAAACTCTTATCATCAATGTGATTAATTTACACGATATAGACTCTAGGTCTACTTCTTTCATATTTTTTATTCAACAACTCTTTTACACAATAACAATTTAAAATGATACGGGTAAGACTTTCTTCCTCTCCATAAAACATAGGCTGCACTCAATATCAAATTCTATCATGTCTAGCGACATAGATTCTTTCAAATTATTGAATTGCCTGATCTTATGGCATTTCACTCCTTTCATCAATATCTTCACAATGAAAATCTTCAGGATGTCAAGATTTACTGTCATTACCTTGCAATTAATGTATTTGATTTGATATCAGTTCTTAATATGAATTAAAATTTCTGGTTTTCATCAATTTTGCAAAATGAAAATAAGATCGTTCCACTTTTATTTCAATTATATCCAAGGTGTTCATTGAGTTCTTGGTTACGTATCTAAGGTTGTTTGGGATTTTATCAATCAGTAACATAGGTATCGCCTGTTTCAGTTTAGAAAAGGAAAACTAACAAGGATCTGTATTTTCCAATTGCTGACATAATAAGTCAATGGGCTTCCATTTTTTACCAAAAAAATAATTGCTGCACGTATAGAAAAACATCATTCTAAAATACAAATCTTGGCAAAAAATAAAAAATAAAAAATTGATGTTATTGTTATCATATAGATCTCATTACCGATATCAGTCTTTTGCTTCAATGATATTTCATGCTATGCCATTAGATGTACATATTATTATAAGGGAATCCATTTTGTTGATGTGCACAAAGATAAAAGAAATCTCTGTGTGGACACTTGAATCTAAAACACCAGGTATTACGGGCCTTTTTGCTCAACCAATGATTCATAAGGATGTCCGAGGTTCTTTACAATGTTTAATGGATCCATGATAACGTTAGCACTGACAAACTTTTGATTGTTAATCTGCACCATTTTTATGATTCCCAGTTTTCATACGAATTTATACATCATATATGTTTGACCTTTTCCCTTCTTGATACTCCAAAATATAAAAATCTATATATCCAGTAACATTATTCAATTTACCACCCCAACAACCTACGATTCTGTATATGATGACTTTTATTTTCCCGAAAAGTTTCACTGTTCCTCCCATTCCATAAATTTGTATTTTAACCAATTTCATGTCCCAATTCAAATACCCTATTTCAATTCCCCGTTACTAAAATAACTTCCATCGTATTTCATCTTTACTATTGTAGTCTGCTGACCATTATCAAATCATTCAAATTTTCAAAGTTTGATGAGGTATTGATGTTCCTTTTCTTTTTTTTTCTATGTTCAATTCGGACCTTCCATATTATATCAAAATAACCACACTGCTTGGACAATATTACAATCAACAATATAATAGTATCATCTGCAATCGAGGAAACTGATAAGTAAAATAGAGAGGTAGTATACAAAAGTGTTTAGGACGCTCATTCATATTTTAATGAACAAATGTATTACATACCATGACCAAAGAGTTGATTATATTCACGAATCTGTACAAGATATCGACTACCCCATTATCTCATTTCATCTGTCATTTGATACCCGAGTGGTGATGTACTACTCGTACTTCATTGAACATTGTACTAGTACTCACAGTACCAGCTTCCTGCTCTTGCAGCATACTGTACATAATTAGCATATTAATTACTGCATATTCATGATCCTTCCACTCGAGAAAGCGCCCTGCAACATGTACTTAGTACGGGATACATATTTGTAAGTATCTTATATCTTTTTTGAATAAGTTTAATTTTATATAAATAGAAAAATAAAAAAATAATACTAAAAAAAATTATTTTAAGGGTAAAATAGACATAATAATATTTTATATAACAATTTTAGAAAAAGTATCTTCAATTTTACAGAAAGAGGATGTAAATTTTTGCTGATTCAGCATTTTTTCCGAAGCTATGATGTCAAGGGAAAGTCCAAGAAAATTCTGGATCTACGTTTTGTGACGAGCTGAAATCTACACGCCATCTCATTGCATTACCGGTGAGTATGCCCCCCTGTTTGCGGTATATGGTACTTTCATGTCATTTCTTTTCACGACTAAATACTGTAATCACTCTTGAAAGAGTCTGTTTATGCTGTTGTTGCTTGAACATGGCTTTCGCCCTTTGCAGTCATGCTGTTATACTGCACTGTATACTCGGTAGTTGCGACCGTCGCTCTCGTAGATCCATGGTGCTCGCATGAACACGCAACTTGTACTTTATATGCTTTGGATCGAGAGTGCTTAGTCATCGCACGGGAAACTTCCGGGTGAGAGAACCACCAGCGAATACGGAAGTGCGTCTGCGCATCAGCTGTATTTACATGAAAGATAACATGTAACACGACAGGTTAGTTCGGCATGACTATGTAAAGTGGAAGTGCGTTTCAGCATTGCCAAGCAAATAATATATCCGGTTTTCATGATCAGAGAAAAGGTGACGTCGAAATTAATGAAAATTGTTCAGTTATTAATTTGCTAAATTAAACTGTGCTGTGGCTGTATCTGTCTGTCAACAAAGTAAGTAGATCTAGTGAAGTTAAATTTAGTGTCATCCTCAGTGTCACACTGTCAGAACTTTAACCCGTTGAGGACGAGTCCCGAGTATACTCGGGCAAGCGTCTATGGGAAATGCCTGCTATAGCAAAATCAAACCGTCCTCAACGGGTTAAGGTTGGTGGGTGGGTGGATCCGATGGGCCGAATGATGTCTGACTCTGAGTCTGAATCCTCTGATAAAACATCCTGATTCCTGGTGTCTGCCAAATACCGGTATCAGTCATATCCCTTCTTTGACTGGGAAGATAAAAATAAACATATAGAATACCTATTTATAATTATATCTTCTTTGAGTAATAAAATGAAGCCACATCAAAATGTCATCTTCATCATACTTACACAATTTGTTTTGCCAATTACATGTCATAGGTCTAACTTAAATTCTACTCTATCTTACTAGTACTACTAGTCTAGATCTAGAGTATCACCACCAGTTTTCTTCTACTCTATCCAGCCACTTTAATATCACTAAATGAGAAGCCAGCAAATTCTATTGTCACAGCATCACATCATTTCATGGGTAATTTACAGAATACAGGCAACCAATCATGGATAGCGCAAATCGCTCTGAAAAGAGCATAATTAGGCTTGCCGATAGCAACCATCAAAAATATTAATCCAATTTGCGATATGGTCCGTGATTCGGCTGACGACGATGGCATTTGTTTATGTGTGTTTTCTTTGGTCTGTGTGGTGAAAGTGTGGTTTTCCTACGTGGTTTTCGGAGGTTTTGGGGGTGTCCCCCGATAGCGATGATAATGTAGCTTGGGCATTTCCACGGTAACTCACGTTACATTTTGAACTCAAAATTAGGTCGTTGAAATCAATATCCTTAAAACCTAATTAGTGATATGAGTTACTATATGTGAATGAGTATCATGCACCTCCATCCTACCTCACAGCAACATTACATCCACAGACTCTTATGAGAACTATGAGAAAAAACACTACAAATGTCGGTAACTCACGTTACATAATTTGGACATGCAAAAATTTGGCATGTCTTATATTCAAAAGTTTCCTCAAACAAGAAACAGAGAGACTTTAAAGTCTATTGTGTCAAAGTCATGGACTAACAACATACATCACCGAGTATGGTAAAAATTCAAATTGTCTTACATTCTCCAGGTATCGTCATGTGAAGCGGTAACTCACGTTACGGTAACTCACGTTACAGTTTGTCCACATGATCACAAGACAATTTTTTGTCTTAAGAATCCAAAGAAAACTTACCAAGACAACTTTTTTTTCACAAACAAACTCCATGAATAAGGAATCTAATTGATTTGAACATTGATCTGACAGTAATTAATCCCATTTTATCCATGAGATTACCAAAAGGCAGGAAACTTTACATTTTAGAATACCAACTTGAAGATAAATTTCATTTTTAATTGAGTCGTTTTCCAAGCTTTCATTTGTACTGAGACAAAAATTGTATTCAACAAAATGATATGAAACAGAGTCTATGTCATTAAATTACACTCTTTTCCAGTTAACAAATGCATCAGAAATTGAGGATTTAATTGAGAATTTGATTTGTTTTTTTATTTTACTAGATTTAAATGGATTTCAGGCTATCTAGATAAAACAAGTCATCCATAAACTATTCTGTTTAATACACTGAGTCATGAGACTAGAGACCTGTACATGTAGTCTGTGGAGAGTTTAAAGGTTCAGAAATGAATATTTCAATAAATCTTTTAACTTTTAAACAACGCAATTTATATTCCAATTATTTGATAATTGTTTGAATTACTCAATAATCAATTGTTTGTATGTTTGATTTGTTTACAAATTCTTATACTAAACTGGTACAGAAATTAGACTTGAATTACAGAAACTGCAGATTAATTTTAGTTATCTGCTACCAGTATTGATCAGTTTAATAAAACATTTTCATAAATGTTTAAGCCTTAAAAAACAATGGCTTTGGTCTATGAAATGTCAAGTAGCCATTATTCAAATTGTACATGTATACATGTAAAAAGTATACCAGTATTTTCTAGAGTAATCAAGCAGACTGAAGCAGTAAATCCCAATGAAAAACATGAATAGTAAATATTTTTATGATCAGGAGGCTAACTACAATGTATTAATATCACAAAATGTTGATAGTTTGCTTTAAGGTACATGACTGTCCAGCTCTTAAAGAAAATGTCTGATAATGAGGTTCACATTCAACAAGTTTTTGGTAATAGATCAGCACGTAAAGTAAATTATAGTAAACATGGAAAAGTTTCATTGTAGGATTTTGCAACAATATAGCTAAAACCTCAGAGTAGAATAGTATAAAACACATAAGCGTGTCAAATTCACAATGTTCAGTTCTCAAAAATCTCAGAAAAAACAGCAGGAAGCGAGCTCCAATCTTAAAATTCTGTTCATACATGTAAATGTTTCAGCCTCATAAACAATGGCTTTGGTCTATACAGGTAGGTATAAACTATGAAATGTCAAATAGTAATCACTTGAATTACAAAAACAAGAACTTTTCAAGAGTAATCATGCCGTGATTATCCCAATCAGGAGGCTATGAATAGTTATCACAAAATTTTGATAATTTGCTGGAACAAGGTCCATGCAGCTTTAGAAGAAATGTCTTTTAATAACTTTCGTAACAGATCAGTATACGTGCACTGTACTATTAAATAGTAAATATGGAACAGTTTCTTTCAGAAGTTAACATGTGATGAACATGTGTAATTAATACATTGTACATGTAGACCAGTTGGTTTGGTGATAGAGAGAGACCAAGAGAATAACAATCTACTGGAAATAGAATCTTAATAGAAGAGTTCAGTAATCATGTACTCATTGGTTATTTACAATCACAACCTTCATATTATTTCTTGGTATTAAAGAAAAATCATGTCGGTAACTCACGTTACATTGTGGTAACTCACGTTACATGGTAACTCACGTTACAATTTTAAGACCTCTGTTATGAGAATTTGAAGCAAAGACTAGAAGTCCCATCATATTTCTTGGATGTGTGCTGCATAGTTATTTGATAATCCAAAATACCATGTCTCAGTTGGGCATAGTAAAATTGCTAGGTTAAAAAGTTCATGTTTCGGTAACTCACGTTACAGCAGCTTCTCGAGCTATGTAAGAGCACGCTGGTGTCCGAAGTACATATCTTATATCGAGGTCTCCACTTTATTTACTGCTAGATTAATATATTTTTGATTTGTAAAACCAAACAAAGTTTGATTTGAGCCTCAAATATAAAAAATAATCACAAAGAGCAACAAAAATGCATTTTTAGGGATTTTTAGGTCAAAAAATGCTTTCTGGTTTCAAAAGGTATAAAAATGCACAAAAGGGAACTTTTCTTAAAGGTAAAGTTGGTTTCACACACTTCAAACTATGGCTAACAAAGTAAGATTATCAGTTGTCCTGAAATATGCGGGTAAAATTTTGGTGGTCATGTCGCACAACTCACGGAAATGCCCAGTTCTAGATCCTGACAATGCTAGTCTAGACTAGCCGTTAAAATTTACCAGAATTTACGATGTAGTTCTATATACTCACGTTGTTAGGAGTTGAGGATAGTCCGTATCCTAGAAAGCGATAGAAATTTAGGTGAGACGAGAAAAACAATCACTTATCTAATTGCTGGTGCTAGCTTACAGTAGAGCTTTAATACGCACTGTGTGGGTGCGCTTGACATCCCACCATGTTGACTCTATGCAGTCAAAACAACAGTACACCTTATGCGGACGTGTGGCAGTGGTAGCGCGTATTGAGTCTGCAGAACGCGCGCATGTTTACTAGTACAGTGTACTGTATGTATAGCAGTTGAGCGCGCAATTGTCTCTTGACAATACGCGTATACACACTGCCTTGCTAAACTAGTGTAGTGTGATTGATCGTGAATGACTTGTGTTGAAAAGAGTGGAAGGAAGAAGGGCTGCCAGCTGTGATGACGTCATCACGTTTAAAATATTTCCATCAAAGTCGGCTTGATTTTCTTTATTGTCGATTTACTCGAGTTATCTTGATTTAGAGCAGTTTTCCTCCGAAACCACTCAATTTTCATTTAAAAAATGTGGTCAACCTACTTTTTGACAGCTGTTCCGTTCCCGGGCTTTTTGGGGGTAGATAACGGGAAAGACGAATTTCAGCCCTTTGGGCTGAAATGCATAATCTCTAAGGGAGAGCCGCTGGAGGCTCATATATATGCACCAATATGCTAATTTATATGAAGCAAAACCGGATTTCTGGAATTTCCCCCATTTCACTTACTGGCACTGTGGTTCACGACAGGAAAGTCGGTACTAAGTCACCTTCAACAATCCATCCAAAATCCCAAATTTTGCCATCAAAAATGCAGAATCGGTGCAAACTTTCCAAAGCACGCTTAGTAAATCCAGTGTTAAGAATCAGGGTTTGCCGAATAAGTTCTAAAAATCGAGAAACATGCTGTTTTGTTGCGAGAATTTTTTTTTGCTGATCGCAAGCTCGGAGTATGATGGTATCCTCAAAAACACAAAAGAAAAATAAAATATGTGCCAATGCTGTGACTAAATGTAGCCTACAGGGGGTTGAATGCAAGTGCCGACTCTACAAAATGCAGACACCAATTTAGTTTATAGCACACATAAATTTAGAAAAAAAAAATACATGTATATATACACTGTTAAGTATTGATATTAAACTCATATTTTCAGTTCTATATTCTAATTGCTCTATTAGACACTTGTGCAAAGCTAAAACACACAATTCTGTTCAGCAGTTTCCAGCCATATAGGCTCCATAGTGTAAGTGTCCAAAAGGTGTCGTGTAATGTTGAATGCCTAAAGAAATATAAACCATCTATCTATACGTACACCTGTACTTGTACCCAGTTCATTGTAAAATAAAGCAAGATTTAGAAAGTTAAGGAGTGAAAAGTTTACTTGCCTCACTCCGTATGAAAGTGTAAGTGTATGAAATAAAATCAGTACATCATGATATTTTGTCTATTAGATTGTTGACTGTATCAGTTTTCTTGTCTTTTATTTGTTGATGTACAAATTTGTGTGTGTGTGTGTGTTTTTTTTCTGCTCTTAATGACACAGCACTTCTACGGTACATTGTGGGCTAGGTTACTTGATACAGCTTTTGTCTGCCTTTGTTTTAGATCGATGCAGGGTAAATAGCCAAAATGATTGACTAAAACCCTAAATTTAGATTTTTCAAATGAAACATAGTCATGATAGTGGCCTACCCAGATTGGAAGACACATCAAGCAGTATTGCATGAATCTACCGTAGGTAAGGGTCAAATTTAATCAGTGATCATTCATAGCTGAGGATGTTACCTGTATGACAAGGACACAGGAATTGGTACTCTCCTCACACGACATCCTTAGGGAATACCTCACAAGATATTGTTCCTCCAGTTAAAGTTCGTTTCATCCATTGAAATGTTTCAGCCCTCGGCCTCACCGTCTTCACAATTCTGTAAGTCTTTTTTAAAGATGTTTTATGCTTGAGCATGGCGTATCTGCCAGTGTAGTATTAATTTCATGACATTCCGGACAAGGACAGCAGAAATTAATTGTCTCTTTCTTAACACTCTACTCTCGGGGAATACCTCACCCGCTGACAAGACTGTACATAATGTTCTTTACACAGACAAAATAGTGGGATGTCAGTCGTGATCCAAGTGGTTTTAGTCTCACAATTAGTGGGACCCATTTAGTGGGACATTCAGACTGCAAATTAAGTTTTGTTAATTAAATGCAATTTTATTATTTTCATGTAGCCAAATATGTGTTCTGTCATAATTGAAATGTGAAAAGGTAGGTTAGGACCATCTTTTCTTTCTGTTGGCCCTTGGATCACCATGTTCACAAAAGTGAAGGTACAACATGGACATTTTGTACAATGGAACTCTTCTGGATTTGGTTTTATTGCTGATTTTTTTTAGAATGCTGATTAGATTTCTGACACTTGAAATGTCCCATTTTCTATGCCTGTTTTACTGCCTAAATTGATGTTTGATGTGATATAACGAAATATCCGCCAACTGAATGAACTCAATGTTATCTATGCTATCTCTTACACTTAGTTTAATCAAGAAAATATATAATATACACAAGGAAGCAAATCTGAAGAACTTTTAGTATCAGAGCTCAAATATCAATAGTCAAAAGGGGAATAGTTATTGTGGGATTGCTCAAATACCAAGTTTTTTTTTGTGCAAGATCAAATGGACAAACTATCCCACTAATTGCCGATCGCAATTATTTGTCAACCAAACAGTGCATGCCTGAAATCTGCTGAAATGGCGACTCTTGCCCTTGTGATTAGTGCACTCTTGTTCGGTGTGTTTTGAGAATGACGGGATAAAAAAGTGTCGAGACTATTGTGCCCCAGCATTACCACACTTTCCATACTTAGAATTAATGTTTTTTTTGTATTTCTCAAATTTTAAAAAATTCCTAAATAATCTCAAGATTTCTGTGGATTCGAATCTTGATACAAACCATGAGATTTGCATCCCGCTAATAAAACGTCAGAACACTATATATTATTTTTACACTCATTCCATTGCATTCCTCACACGGAAATATTAATAGATTAGTACACATCAGTCAAGTTAAAGGAAAGATATACCACTGTAGTATATTGCAGTAAAAGTAAAGCGTCGCATTTCAAGTCTTGGTAAAAGTATTCCATTGTATAGTAAAGTTTAACACATACCTACCTACGGCAGTACTCTTGGTATGAATTCTTTCTTGAAAACATGGCAATCTTTTAACCAGTAATATGATTGAATAGAATTTGTTTATGCACACCAGATGAAAATAATTGCAGTGAAACAAGAACAACACCTGTGAGAAATTGTTATGCTGTTTTAAAGACATTCACACTTCACATTTATTTTCAAGTGGATTAATGTGATACCCTTTATCATTGCACCAGTTGGCACTTAAAAGTCATATTTACATGATAACATCATTAAAGGGATCGCATAGTTTTGGTTGAGACCTAATTTCATGTTTCTATCATCTATTGGTGAGATAATGACCTCTTCTGAAATATGAAAGAGCATGTGATTCCATGAGGAATCCAACGTTTATTTGATGAAAATTGGTTTTGAAATGGATGAGATATCCAAAACATAGAGATTGTAATAAAGTGTGGGACCCACACTTTATTACGATCGCTTTGTTTTACTTTGTTTTTGGATGTTTCAATCATTCTAAACCCGATTTTCATCAAATAAACTTTGAATTACTCTTGAAATGGTATGCTCTGTATTATTTCATAAGTGTTTTCTTGGTATCTTGCAAAAACTTAAAAGCCCAATTCTCATCTCCACCAATACTGTACTATCCCTTTATGTAAACTACATGCCATCTTTTAGTGTTGAGTGAGCTCTGTGAGAATCTTTGCTTCTCTCTTTCTCTGTGTAAAAAACACATAATTTGTAAAAGTGTTTCAGGTATTAATTTGAGTTCCTAGTCTTATTTTGTGCTGCTCCTTCAACTGAGATTTCGATGTAAGATTTCTTTGGAATGTTGCAGAAAATATGAAATAAGTCTTTCTTTTTAATTTCCAATCTACATTTAATGGTTAAAAGAATAATAAAGAACATGGTTAAAGAATAATGTCTCCCAACATTGAGTATGAAATCTCACAGTAATACGCCTCAGATTTTTTCCCTTTTTTTAAAGAAAAGATTTACCAAGTCAACCCCCAGTCACTTAAGAATACACTCCCCTTTTGTATGGAGAATTGCAGTTTAATTTTTTTTTTCAGGGGTTTTCGAATAAATTCACTGGAAATCTTAAGTTGTTTCCCCTTCCATCATAAAGAAGTTTCCAGTTGTATTTTTCTGAGGTAGGTCTGAATTACCTACCTCTGCAACATACCAGCTTTATGAAAGGAATCTTATTTTCAGGGTGGAAGAGGGACATACAAACTTTAAAGGGTGTGTACAGTTCTGGTTGAGGTGAGGATTTAGCTTTTAACGTTTTGCGAGATATTGAGAAACCACTCTATGAGATGTCAAAGAACATGCAATTTTAAGGGGTATCAAAAGTTTATTTGATGAAAATCGGTTTTGAAATGGCTGAGATATCCAACAACAAGGTGAAACAAAGAGATCCTAATAAAAGGTTTGGCCTGTCGCCTTTAATTATTATCACTTTTTTGGGTATCTCAGCCATTTGAAAACCAATTTTCATCAAATAAACGTTGAATCCTTTCTGAAATTACATGCTCAAAGATTCCATATTTCATTTAAGAGGTTTCTCATTATCTCACTTAGGAATGTTATAAACCTGAATCCCCGCCTTAACTACATGTGTAGTACTGTACAGTCCCTTTAAAGCTTCCTGTAATTTTAGCAACGCTTGCAAGTTTGAAGAGGGGATGATGTCATCATCCCTTAACTTGCCTAGCAGTAGTTAGTACAAAAAAAAAAAGAAGAAGATGGAAATAAAGTAGGACCTATGTCATTGCTAGATGGTTTAGCAAAGTTGGTAACCTCTTTTCCCTATAAGTCATCAGTGCTATTAAAATTATTGCATGACCACAATATCTTGATACAAAGTATACCAGTATGTGCGCTGTATACTACTTATTGTTAGCTTGTTCTTATTTATTGTACATCAAAAATGAAAAGCTTGGGATGATTTGTGTACAATTCAATGTTAGTTCAATGAAATGATAACAATAGGTAGCTATAATTTAATCCTGGTCTTCGAGCTCTCGGTGTCTGTGGTTTACACAATTGTCTATATTTATTCACACCGAGTTTGGAGGGTACCGGTAGTCTATGTATAGAGGCACACACATGATTTTGCATCATGGAAGTGGTTGACATGCCTTACCAAGTTATAGCAAGTGTTGAGTAAAGTTCAGCATTGAGGCAAGAATTGCCTAGTCAGCATAAAATGGTTCCAATATGAGTAGTACCCATTTTTAGTAAGTACTCCAGAGCGAGCAAGACCTTACCAAACAAACAAACAAACAAACAAAACCTTTACCCCCCCCCCCCCCTTTGCTTCTGTCACAATTAGAATCCTTCACAGTGAGGGTGTGATTGCAGCGGGAAAATTTTATCTTACTTTTTGCCTTGTTCTCCACAAACTTTCCCTCAAATTAAGCATGTATACCCACACACATACACACAACAGATACACATACAGATATATACAATGGCAATCACACAAAGATGAACAAACATCTTGAGTAGGCCCTATCATGTATCTCCAGTAGATGTGTCATGGTATGCACTATATCCTTGGCTGACTTCCCATGTTGTCTACTCCCCTCTACTTCCACCCCCCCCCCCCCCCCCCAACTACCCTGATATCTTCCTGTAAGCTCACACTTCTTCCTGGTCCATGCAGTCAGTCTTTTTTCCCTCTCTTCAATCCTCCATTTTGTCTCCTTTCATTCATTTATCACCCACCTTGTACATCAACGGAGTAGAGAAAGTACACACACACACACACACACACACACACACACAAACAAAAAATCAAGAAAAAATGTGTAGTACCTAGGGAGAGAGAGAGAAAAAAACCTACAAAAAATAAAGGACGGCTTGAGCTCATGAAGAGATAAAACATTGGTGCGGAAGTTATTGATTGTTGTTCATGCAAAGTTGTACAGGAAGTGGGATCCCGAACGTACTTTCCCCAAATAAGGAAAGCAGTTTTGAACTCTCATTGGTCCATTGTTTGTCCCCTTTTCTGGTATGGAAGCAGTATTGCTTGTTCACCGATGAGGTAATAAAACTGTCACAGAACAAGTGGTAGGCTATGTGTGCATGTAAGTGTGTGTGTGTGTGTGTGTCTGTTTTGTTCTTTTGATTAAGGGAGAAAGTTATCATATGTCAGAACTTGACGTCAGTTTTCTTTTCCCGTTGCAAGGCATTTTGTTGCATGTGAAACTTAAAAAGACTATAAGAAGGCTGTAACATGATGAAGTTTCAGTGAAAGCTGTACACATATCCAAGGGGAGTTGAGTGGAGGTAGAGAAAAAGATAGTGAAAATTCCATCATGATTCTCACGGTGTCTGACATGAGTGATCTGTTAGGCAGACTTTGTAAGTATTCACACAATGTAGGTACAGTAACAGAAACTTTGTTTTTTTTTTTTCTGAAGTCAATTGAGTGATTTTGGGGGATAAATGCAAAACTTGTTTTTGAAATAGTTGTACATGCTAATTGTATTTTAGGAAAATGATCTTAAAAATTGTTTTTTTTTTTAAGAAGTATTCTAACACCTCAAAATATGATGTACCCAAAGTATGTCATAATGCTTAGAATTGACAGAGATAAGAGCTTTTGAGGATTGATTTTAGTGAGGCAATATTTTAGCTTGAACTGTCATGACTCAAGTACGTGCATATTTTTGTGTGTAGAAGTTGTGTAATTGCTCTTCATCATTGCCTTTTAATAAAGGGAAAACTTTTTTTCTCTAATTCATCTGGTAATTTTTAAAGAAGTGCAGATTGAAATGTTGCTGTCTAAAAGCAGGTAATGCTGCCAGCTGCAGGATGAAGGAGTACAGACAATGTTGAATCAAAAGGTCTCACTCTTGATTTGATTTATTGTCAGAATATTTCTGATATAGACTGAACTGTAGCACTTTGTATAATCTTCCTCATTTACTTTATTGTGACTTAAGCCGCAAGCCAGAAGGACACAGACTGTTCACATAACTCAACCTTTGAACCAGAAGGCATGTTGGATCCTTGCACAGAATCCTGAAGAACATATTTTAACTCCATGCCTACAATTGCATGGCAGAGGCGTGAACACATTCAGTAAACAAGCCATTCAGCAGGCAGCCGCAGCAAGGCATAGGGTGGCTAAACAGTCTAGTCAGCACTTTTCAGCCTTGCCTGGCAGTCTGGCGGTCCTGTGTTGACACAATCCTTTCCATCAGATATCCTTCAGACTGCCGCTAATAGGCCGCCGCACAGCTCCCTCGTGTGTCACGTCTTTCCATTCCCTTTCCTTCACATGTTTCCCCTGTTCTCTCTCTCCCCCCTTCTCTCTCTCTACATCCTGAACTTCATTAACAGCTTGGCACGAGGAAGAGGAGCAGCCCCAGCCCCAGCCGCAGTTCCCGACAACACCGTTGCCATTTGTCACGAATAGTAGGAGTGCCCCTGTGAGGTTCCACCACTTTGGCCCCTTTGCCGATCAAGGGCCTACTAGTCTCCAGCCGTTGTCATTGTCGTCGACGAGCCAGGGGCCCTGCCTCCCCTCCCAGTCCCAGGGTGTTCAGCAGGGGCTGCTACAGCAGCAGCAGCACCACCACCAGCAGCAGCAGCCGTTCTCATCACCGTGCCGTTTCTTCCCCCTGAGTCCTGTGCTGTTTGACGCCAACGCCACCATGGTGCGTAAGGCAGGTCCCACCAACCTCAAGGTAATGACCTTCACATCATAAACTTAGCTTCAGCATCATTCCTGTGAGACTCTCTCGTCAAGAGTTCTCACGCTGTTTGGGTTGTTAGCATTTTTTAGACATCGTCTGTGAAGAGATGGCTGGTCTAAGACTTGGTCAGGTTCTAATGAACAGTGATACTCACTTGGCAAAATATGCGGAGTGGAGCTTTGCTTATTTGATTCAAACCTTTTTTTTTAATCCCTTCATGACATTTAGAATATAATATTATCTCGATAATTGTCTGTTTTCAATAAATGCTAATATAATGTAATTTTAGCTTGTGAATCATAGTAGCCTAACATGATATGCTGATATCAATGTGTTTACACGATATAAATTCTGTACCATTTGCAGAAGTTGTATAAAATAGCCAGTCTTTACGGACCGTCTGAAATCTGATTCCATTTTTATCTCAAATTTTGTATCAAATGCTTGACAGAGAATGAGCATTTACGCTTCGAAAATTCTGATGAATTTTTTTTTTGTCTACTGCAAGTAGATCACAGGAACAAGTTCAATACTTCAGGAGTCATTTCCTAAAGTGTAATACCTTTTCTGTGCTTCCTCATATACTAGTAGTCTGAATTATTTCTGTATTCAATGGATCTAATTCTATATAACATTCTTTTGGTTAGATGGTGAAATTGCAGAGCAATCCATCAAAAGTGAAATACAAGAGTTTCCTGTAATAATACTCAGTAATTATACTGTGGAATCAGAAGAATGCTAACAGCCTGAACATGTTTAAACAAGATCATTCTATTTTTTACTTTCTTCAAATCTGTTTCATACAAAAAGCAACAACGAAAAATTTTTTGTTTTGTTTTGTTTGGCTTCGTATACCTTTGCGTATTTCCCAGAATGCAAGCACTGTATTGATTTTATTGTGAGCTGTTTTCAAACTATCAATGTAACATTAGCTATATTATCAATCAAACTTTTACAGAATGGCACGTACAAAGTAGTAGCAATTGTAAGCGCAAAAAGGTGAGTGAGGGGTAAATGTACCAGTACGTTGTATTTCAGAACAAGTCAAATGAATTGTGCTTTGTTGCAGGGATTAAGCTGTCTTAATGTCAATTCACGGTACATGATTGTAATTTTTTCATCCAGTGGCAATGTCATTGATCTTCATAACAATTCACATATTATATACATCCTTCCACCATGCCATGCATATATTTACATATTATTATGTGTCTACTGTTATGTCTGTATGAAAGAAAAATATTATGAAACATATGTATCTCTCATGATGCCTGATGATAATGTATGCCCATCTCTGATTTTCTGCCTGTAATGTCATTTATTGACTTAATCCATGCTTCTTGACAATCTATTGTTATCCAAAGTATGATTATCACAAGCTTAATTATCAGAATTTATTCCTGCCGTGTTTTCATGTCCACAACAGTAAATACATGTACTGTGAAAGTGCATACTTTCGCGCGACTAATTTTTAGCGCTCGGCCGGGTAAGAAGAGTTTCGCATGTTTTTTATTCCGCGGAATCAAGACATCAACTACTGGAACACACAGCAAGCAAAAATATTTGCATGCTTTTATTTTCGCGCTAGTTTCTGGTTGCGCGAAATGCGCGAAAATTTTCACTCTTACAGTAGATGATTTTGCTGCATGTACAGCATTCCCATTGTGAAACATACATTTATGTGTATTTCATGTGGCTGATATGAATGGGTGACCATATTTCATACTAATTTCCTAAATCAGAGTCTGACTCATGAGCATGTAAAAATGTGTTCACATCACAGTACATACACAGTGGCTATCATTTTGAAGCTCAAACTTGCGTTCATTGTGCCTGTGTTCAAAATCCTATGGTATTTTTGAGTCAGTCCCTATAAAGTGATCTACATTTGTGCAATTGAGCACTGTCTACACTCCATCATTTCTAGTCCTGACTTTGATTCATCTAAAACTGCAATAAGTGTCTCACCATGTCCATTGTGTTGAATGCAAGACATCCGTACATTGCTTTACACTTGTTGCAAGCCGACATGTTGTTTTTAAGTGATGCATAAAGCGACGTTCTGTGGGTGCGATATTCAGTAATGAAACCCTGCAGTCATCCGCACAGAGCGGGCTAACGAGCGTCTCCCGATATCTGACACAAAGTGCTCCCCGGCTCAGTCAGTTTGTTTCCCCTGATATCCTCCACACAGCTGTGGCTCCCTCATTGCTGTGACAAACGGGAAATCAGTCAAATTTGCCTGCAATCCAATCCCTCCAGAGTGAGCATTATCCCCATTCCAGAGTCTTAATAGCAGACATTCTTTGCTACCGAAAAAAAGGGAGCACGCTGCCTTGATGAGGGTTGAATTAGAGCTTCCTCTACAGGCCATGGAGTGGAGGGAGTCAGGTACATCTCATTGCTGGTGAGTTTAGGAGAGGGGTCCAGGGAAAATGGGAGGGGGGGGGGGGAGAGGGAGGGGTTTGGTAGGATGGGGATATGGTCACATTTACAAAACTTGTATGGGCCTTGTAATAATGGTATTGATATGAGAATCGACAGGCTATCGGTCAACTATTAACTTTACACAGGTGTCATCAGTTGGCTCAACCCCAATTATTTTGAATTTGGAGAATCTGCAAGAAAGGCATGTCCAGTTCAGACATGTTAATAATCCTCCTACCCACACTGAAATACCATAAATGTTTTCCAGAATGAATATTGTAATTTATAAATTATGCAAATAAGAGAGCACATTTCATCTTCCTCAGGAAAGTTTCATGATTCTGATATTTTGGATGTAAGTAAGAAATTTGTATTAGAATTTTTAAATTTGTGACAAGTCTTCGTTATGACAGCAGGATTTGAAGTGGATTTATTAGGAAGGCTATTATAACTCAGTGAGGCATATCAGAGTCATTTCTCTTCAGAGAAATTGCGCATTGGTATGTGTAGAGATGCAGAGATTTCAGCTACTGTTATGCGTGATGGCACTATTTTCAGGCAGATTGTCTATGTGCACATGTTCATTTGTTAACGTTTATTTTTGGCTGGGTGCTAAAGTGAGTCACTACTGATCAGCAGAAGCATGCAGGGTGGCTGGTTGAAGAATGATTCCAGTCTAAAGTTGCCAATGCACTGCAAGGGGAGGTGAGCTTTTAAAAACAGAAGGAAAATGAAAACAAAGCAAAACAAAATATTCCATTAAGGCTGTCAAACACAGAAAAGAAAAACTTATCCTCAAACATGATCTGAGTGGGAAAAAATGGCCATCAGATCAACTTGGTGTTTTCTACAATTTCTCTTTCCGCAAAATGAAAAGTCAACAAGGGGCCTACAAAAGCTCAGAGCTCAGCACTTGCTATGTTTTAAACTCTCAGTGCACTGCAGAATCTGAATGTTGCTTTGTGAAATGCCGTACCCGTGAAGTAATTGTAACAGAAGCAAACAGAGTATTGTCACATGAGACAAGCCACTGACCAGAGTGTCTTAAGAAATAGAGACCTACATGTATCTGCGATTTTGGAGCTTAGCAGCCACAAATTATTGTATTATATGCTCCTAGTCTTAAGCAGCAAAAAAATGACAGCCGATCAACAGAAGCTGTATTCAATGAAGAATTTTTTAACAATAAGCATAGAACTGTAGACATAAATTTGCATTGATAGCTGTTGGGTGAATCTATCGTTTCCATTGTGACTAACCAATTTATTAAGTAACAATGGCTTGCTGGTTTAATAGACTTTTTCCAGGCCCATGAATAATAATTGCATTCACGGATCTAGAAGGAGAAAGTAGAAAAAGAAGAAAAACTTTTTGCTGGTGCATCTCCCTCCTTCTCGCTTCGCTCATTATGAATTGTTTTCTCCGACAATGGCATTTGGGAATTAAAAAAAAGGCTAAATTCAGAGTAGAAGTACTAGAATGGGGATTGGGATCGGGGGAGGGGGAGGGGAGGAATTTGCCATTGGAACAGAGGGCGCTGTGAGCACATGCACTTCGCCAGCCAGCCACGTGGGTTTTCCTGCCGACCGAGGTCTTCCGGCTTTAATTAGCACTCTCTGGCGCTGATTTAAGGACTTCTGACAGCGAGTTGCGATGATATTGAAATGTTTTTTGAGCCCAAACTGGGGTTTGTCAAGCTGCGTCTGAAACTGCGCAAAGGAAGCTGCAATTATTTCTGTTGAAGCTGGAAATCTGGCAGTGTCTTGTGTCTGTATATTAAGCTTTACTCTTGGGAGGAAAATTCTATACCTCCATGCTGCTGTTTTGTGTTCTTTTTGTTTTGTATAAGAATTACCCGTGATTGCTATTTTGATAACAATGTAATATTATGTGCCTGTATGGAGGAAAAACAAACTGGAGTGATTTGAAATACAATAAATCTTAATGCCCTGCCTTAACAGACAGATAAGAATGTGCATGCAAGCCTGAAGGCAAAATTGTTCTTTTTTTCAGATAAAAAATATGCTACACAAGATTTTTGGATGGGGCTGCTATGAAATAGAATGTACTTTTGTACTGCACACACACAAAATAATAATGATAATAATAATAAGATTAGGGTTCTTTGAACTGTAAAGCCTATTAGCTGCAATACCTTCCAATATGATAAGAAGCACCTCTAAGAAAAATTGCTTATCACTATACATTATAGCACACACACACACACACACACACACACACACACACACACACACACACACACACACACACACACATTTTTGGGATCAATAGTGGTAACATTAATTACTGCATACGCATACTTTGTGAGCATGAAATTTCATGAAGTGGGGCTTGTAAGACAATTTTCGGGAGTGGATTGAGTTGAGTGAGATACCAACAAGTCACGCACGTGAAAGATCCCACTTCATTCATTCATTGCAAACCCGGTGAAGTGGTCCCCCTACCTACCCACACAAGAAAACAGGCAAATGATGCCGATCCCTCGTGGTTCGCCCCAGGTGACTAGTAAAAGTCAGCAACAGTATCATCCCGGCACATATATCTCATTGTGCCATACACTTGAATGAATGAAGCCCGGCAGTTGTTTGCTTTTAAGCATTGAAATTGATTGAAATCAGTTAAAATCAAGTGGATTCAAACATGTATAGTGCTAATTCAAACCTAGATCATGTGAGGGAGTTTAACTAAAATTGTGCCTAGCAAAACTTGAAACATTGATTAGGGTTGGCAGTACATAATTGTACTCTTTGCTGAATTATGGGATGACAGTGAGAACAGAGTTAATGGCTTGAACGTGTGTATGCACTTGAATATTGATCAGTGCTTTTACAATCATGCTTTATGATGTGCAGAACCTGAAACTACATTGGTTTGTCATCAAAATACCTGAACAGCAATGCAAACAAAGAAAAAGGGGAGTGGAGGGGATATTGGTGGAGAACGTGCAGTCGTACAGGTATTTGAGAAACAGAAACTGATGACTCAGCAGAACACGTATCGCGCCCAGATATTGGTCCTTGTCCTATGTGGGCATTTATTAGACCGCACAATGTCACCTCATGGTATTTGACGCCGTCCGTGTCAACACGTGCCGCAGCCTCCAGCGTAGGACAATCAGGTTTGCCCAATCAGCCTCTTCCATGCCAGCAGCTACATTGACATTGGCACTACAGGATCTACCCAAGCTAGCACATGAAGAGAGGTAATATGGGAGGGGGGGGGGGGGCTTTTAGGGTTGATGGTTCGGTTCATAGTCCACTCATTGTGTAACTGGTGGGTTGGCTGGCTGGCACAGTCCATACTTTCAACACGTGATTCAGTGGCATTGCTCAAATTCAGCTTGTTTCTGTTTAGGTGTGTAGTGCAGTATTCCAAAGGTATACCAGCTCTCATTGTTGTTTTTGTTATTTTTTTTATTTCGTTATGATTATGACTTCTGTTACAAGCATTATTTCTAGTATTCTTATAACCTTATTTTATTGTTATTATTGTTAGCATTCTTTATTATACTTTGTGATTAAACCTGGGATTACAGTGACACAGAGACCCACTTGCAAGCTTGCTTCATAATGTTGGTCTCTTTCTCAACACTGCACCGAGTAGGCCTACTCATGATTTTTGACACCTTATGTTGAAAATTAGCTTAAAAGCATGGAGCTACAGCTCCATGGCCAGAGTAAAGCCCAATGCCCACTGTGCGACCTGAGCCTGCGAGCTGGTGGCAAGCTGGTGCGAGCTGTATAGGGCGCCAAGTATGGCATGGCCTGTTTCATTACAAAATGACTGATTTCATAACGAAATAGGCCATGCGATACTTGGCGCCCCATACAGCTCGCACCAGCTTGCCACCAGCTCGCAGGCTCAGGTCGCACAGTGGGCATCGGGCTTTGGGATAGCATGCACACTAGCCAATAGAAAGTGAGCTTGTTAATGATTGGCATGTATGACATATAAAAAAGACACATTAAAAGCAGATCTTGAAAGCAGACTTTGAGGAGATTTTAATTACACGGTATGTTGTGGAGCTGTCCATCGAAATGTGAAAAGGGCAAGGACATAGGTGACGGAAGTTGTCTTTCTACCCCATTGGAAGGGAGAAAGAGAATTTGTATTTGAATTCCCCATGAAAATGGGGAAGTGCAGCCGGGATAGAGCAATTATTGTAGTTTCTGAAGTCGAAATTAGATTAGGAGCTGGCTGAAAGTCAGGTTTGCGTCGCAGCCTCTCACAGGAATTGACTCACGGCTGAATGTTGTATGACAAATTTCGCCATCAGCCTGGGCTTCCTTCCATTTCAAGACGGCCCGGTTTGTATTTCCCCCCCAAGAGCTGCACAGCCGGTGAGTTTATCACTGTATGCTGACGTGCCGTATCTCCCCTGCACCCACTATGAAACTGGCTTTCTTGCCTTTAGAAGTCCTTCTGTTCCCACAGTCATCTGTATTGTGCAAAATGCGTGGGTCTGGAAATAGTATGTGAAGACTAGCTCTCGACTTTGTCCCCACCCCCTGTTTGGGAGGGGGGATAAAGAAATAGATACATTTACATGTAGGACCTACTTGCATGGAAGTGCCTTCCACTCTCTCTCCCCCTTCTTGCACTGATTTATGACTGTAAGCTTTTAAGACTATTTTTGAGACCATGTATGTGATCTACCGTGAGAGCAAATTGGGATGGATTTCAAAATGCGATGAGTTTGGATATAATTCAAACTAAGCTACAACTTCACGATTATGAGCTACAACTTTATGTGAATGTTCTGCAGGAAGAGATAGTCATACAAAAGGGTGCAAGGATGACAAACTGAGTTTCCAGGGGACACTGTATTAAAATCAGAAATGTAAATTGTTGAAGATCATTTTTTTTTCTTAATTTTATAATTTCTTGTGTGTTGCAGCATTATAGCACACCTTGAAATATTGCTAATAATTGACTGTTTTGAAAGAACACATTTTTGCTTTAATCTACTAAAAGAAATAAATTATGTGTGCTCATTTCATCTGTCATTTTTTTCTATTTCTCTCAATAGAGTTACCAACTGTAAATTCTTTTACAGCTCTAATATATTTTTCCTCATAATAATATGAAAGTGATATTTTTTGTAGATTTTTGAACCTGGTTTTGTAAGTTGTAGTAATTATAAGCATGCTCAATCCATGCAAGTTTCTTACATATTCAACCAAAATATGGTTTTTGCCTTCAACTTTTTCTCTCATTATATTATCATTTGTTTGTTTGTTTGTTTGTTTTGGATCAGCAGAGTATGACAACCTAGTGTCAATTACTTTCACAATATGTCTCGTTTCCCAGGACCTTTCCTGTTGAGTCAAAAAGGGGCGTTCCCTGCAAGGGAAAAAGAGTAGGACCCGGAAGTTTGACGTCACAATAAAATCATCACCCTTCCCCCAGCGGCAATGGCCGAATAGGTTTAGGTTTTCACAGTCCCTGCGATTGATTATGAGATTATCTACTCTTCAACCAGAGTATTATACTAGGTTTCTGTTTTTGTTTTTTGTTTTTCTGTGAAAGTTGAAAGACATTGACTGCTATTGGATGTCATATTCAGTTTATAGTAAGACGTAATGCTCATGTGTGGTTGAAAGTTTTGATACTCCCTGTTGTCAAGTAGTCCAATATCTCTGCTATATAACTTCTGATTCATATGATACTTGGGTGTATTTCTGTCTCCATTTTTGCAGAATTTTGAGGGAAGCTGGGGGCATCTTTAGTCACATCTGACATGTGCAAGTCTCCTGTGACATTGCCCATGCCATGGTGCAACCCATATATATTTCTCTGCATTGTTTATTTTTTCTCAGTTTTATTTGTCATATCCTGTCTCCCGTTCTGCTACGGTAGAGAAAGGAAAGGGGAGGGGGGGCAAAAGCTGGGAAGGAAGGTGGAATGGGTAAAGGCCAGGATCGATAAGATCTCTTCCGACCCTGCTTGCTCCCATTCAGAAGGAGCTAGAGAAAGGACGGGTCGTTGGTTGTTTGAAGGGATTAGTGGACCAATTGCTCCCCAGTGGGCCCCCTGTCACCCGCTTCCCCCGGAGAAAAATTGTCTTTCAAGTTTTACAATCAGCATCCTTTTTCTCTCCTTCCTCATGCCTCAGAACATTAACCCGTTGAGGACAGGCTGATATTGCTACAACAGGCATTTCCCATAGACACCTGCCCAAATATTCTCAGGACTCGTCTTCATTGGGTTAAGACTTCAATTAAACAATTCTTGCAGTTCCATTCTGTTCTGCGTTCAATTCAATGAAATGAGCAACACACGTACAACATTAGTAAACAGTTCCAAGGGTTTATTTTCTTTGAGCGTGAAGAATTATAATTGATGTGAATTCCCTGCACAAGTCAGTGTGATATAACAAGACTGAATCACCAACTGCATGCATTAGGCTGTGATTACATAATATATCACAATCTTTTACATTCAAAATCTTTGATTAACCATGATTGATGTTGTACTGATTTTATTGCTTTGATTTGGTTAGCAGGAAACTTCAAGCAGAAAATATATAAGTATTTATTGCCTGATAGCCCTCATAATTTCACTAATATTTCCTGGCTGATATATACTTGCATCTAGGTCATCAAGTCATAATTTTGCTGCTGTTGCCCAAACCTTTCTTGTTTCCCTTTATTTTGAAACTAACAGTATTATCAGGACTGACAAGTCTTAACGTGCTTTGAAAATCTAAAAATTCTTATTCCAGTGCAACTCTGCATCCACCCCCAAAATAAATAAACTTCAAAAGAAAGAGAAAAAAAAAATTCCCTATTAAGAATGATTCAAAAATGACAAAATTTGATAAGAAACCAGGAAGATATCCATTTTGAAATTTCACAATTTTTTGGAAAACATTTCTTGACCAGTCCTTATGAATATTCTAATGAGTGAGTCGGTGATGTCATACCATCACAGTTTTTCATGTATCGTGTTATATACATGTAGAAGTTTGAAAAAATTTGTTATTTGTAGCTGTTAAATAAAAGTAAAAGCATGTTCCCATACCAGGATATATCAGACTTATTTTTTTTTTCTGGGTGGTTTTAAGATAAGTTTTATATTCATATAGCTGAAATAGATGAGATTATTTTTTTTCTTTTCTAACTGTATATGAAATGAATAAGAAATTGTGAGAGCATGACGTCGTCAACTCCATTGAAACCTATAATTGAATGATAAAGTCGTGCAATAAAGAAGCTTACAATGTTATCATTGTCCTTCATTGTTCGATAAAAAAAATGATGTCTTTATCCTTTGCTGTTCTGTGTTTGGTAATGTTCCACCAATGAATAGCATGCTTCATTACCACTAATTGTCGCTCAATCACCAAGCATTGGCTGAAGATGAAACAGATGTAATGTAGGCCCTACATACATGTACGAATGTGACCACAATATCTTGCATTTCACGCTTTGCTTTCTCAAATCAAGATCTACAGTAACACAGCTCAGAAGTATCTCATCAATTCATCCATCCCTCCATCACTTGTTGAAATCATCACCAAAATGTAGCTCATTTGCTGCTGCCCATCCCCACCCCACCCTCCATAAAATACTCCACCACCCCTTGTTCGCATGTCCAAACTTTGTCGATAATTATTGCACTACACGTTTTCATCTTTGCTCCACAGTATCAAAGAAGCTTTAAAAAAAATCGGAGTAGATGTTTGTTAAATCACTCTTTGTCCATATTAAGTCATAAGGAAGTTGTAAAGTGCCTTTTCTTTCCTCTCAAGGCATTGACGGAAATTAGGATGTGTTTTGCTGAGGTCTGTTGATAAAGAAAGGCAGAAAGAAAGATATAAACAGACATACTGACAGAGAGATACAAGTAGAACTGTTCATGTTACCTTTTGCAACTCTCGATATCAGGAAGTCAGAAGGGAAACTTGCTTATCCTTCCTGAATGTTCCAAGTGAAACTTTCACAGAAATGAACAATCATTGAATATATTGTACTATGTACTTGTATAGAGTAGCATTTGCAATGCATGTAAAAGGTTTTGCCTGAAATGTGGCAAATGTGACAATGATATGTGATTGTGGATCACAGTCTCTGTCACTTGAAACAAGCTGAAAGCTATCAAGAAGAGTATCACATATCTTTTTCACGATAAGAAGATGAGTAAATAAAGGCTGGATTTCACTCTATTGAGGAGAATTCATTGCAGTGGGAAGTTTGTTTTGAGTGAAGGCAGTCATTTGTGGAGCAGTATATTAGTGAAAATCTGATTTTGAATAAAGAAGGCAGGAATTTTTTTTTTTAAAGAAATGACAATGTGAATGTCTATTTTTTTTTAAACATGACATCCTATAGGCTGATTACTACAGCAATCTTGAGAAATGTGAAATGCGTTGTATGGTTTTCTGCATTTACTTTGCACATTGATGAATATTTAAAGCTTTTTTACTTTGATATTTGCTGTGCTGTTTACGTGTGTTTGGAAGAAGTAAAACAGATAGTCACATCAAATACACTGTATGCCTTGAGCTGAGAGATGAAATAATGTTCCATTCAAGAAAAAGAAAGATATGCAAGGTCTGATTTTACAAACCATACAGAAAGTATTTGAGGAAGGCCTTTGTCATGAGGCTGTGGTTTGCTACGGTTTTGATGTCGACATGAAAGAAAAAAAAAATGTTTTGAAGGCAATTTATCTGGCCATCATGTTATTTCTGTTATTTGTCTAACCCTGCTCAACTGTCTTGCTTGATTTGATATGCTGATCACACTCAAAATAACATTGTCCCCCTGTTGATATCTCCCAACTGGGCAGCCATAGTTTTTTTTTTTAATGTGCAATTGTCTGAGCAAATGTATTTCGACTACCAAATTAGTGATGATAAACGCTGATACTATTACGCAATAGGTGTGTCACCTTGCACTGCATGGTCATTGATCAGTGCAGTAGTAATCAAAAGTCTAATCAGAGGCAAGCCTCTGTTGAATTAAGGCAGACCGCAACAGTGCAAAGTCTGCCAGTGGTACCAGATTATCACCAACCCTGAGCTTACATACACGTAGTGTGTATGTAATATAGACTACAAATATCTCGACAACCTTCTGATGTTAAGATACTCAAAAGCAAATTACGTTCAGAGCTATGTTTGCACACCTAAAGGGTGCTTGATTATCTTGTGACCATTCCCCCAACCTTGTTCAAGAAGTTAAAGTGAAACTGAAGCAAAGAACCAAATTGCAAAATGTTGCAGGCTTGCAAGGGGACTTTTACAAAGGTTTTTACTTTCAGAAATGCATGGTGTGTAGTCCTAAGCAACCAACATGTGGTGGATTGCATCAACATTGAGTGTAGTCCCAAGTGAAATCCCCCCTTATGGTTCACGGTGGAGCCCGTAGTGCTGTGCATGTATTTTGTTGAGAGCCTCTGACAAGTTTTGCAGTGGCAGATAGATACTGTGGGATATTTGATGAGGTAAATTGTTGTGGATTGGAGTCATAGCTGAAGCTTTCTCAGGTAACAAAGGAAATTTAATTGAGAATGGGAGTGTGAGATAGGTATACCTCAGCCAATTTTGTAGCGAGTGCCATTGACATAAACTGACGGGATGTGTGCATTGTATATTCAGTAATTTCCAACAGACCGACGACCGCTTGCGTTCGCCCCGCTCCCTGTCCCGCCCTTAACACCGGGATGGCATCTGGTTACTGTGGCAACGCAGACGACCACTGGGGTGAACGCAAACAACCAACGTACAAGTAAATTATGCGTATCTAAGTGTATTGTGCCCTTTCTCATTCTCAGTTTATGTCATGCTTGTAACCAGTAATCAAATGACAAGCGTGTAACACATGTTCTTTGAATTAGTGTTTCAAATCAAAACACTGTGTGTACAATGTGGGTTGCAACATCATCTGTATCAAGTTTAAAGTTCAGTGTATTTTCTTACTGAAATGAGTTTTTGCCGGTAACATAAAGTTTCACTGAGACATCTGCAGCTCAAATTTGAGGCTGTGCTGGAAATAAGTGCAGACGTTGCTCTTAACGACAATTTACACAGTTTTTACCAAACTCTTGTAATTGTACTTCATCACTTCATTTAAGCCAGAGTTTTTTTGCACAGTGATAGATAGGCAGTGTAAAATAATGATAACTTTTCTACAAGTATACAGTTTGATGTATGTGTATAACAGTGGCAGTGAGATGTTGTGAGATGCCTTGTAATATTAGAAATGCAGGTATTTTCTTTCCTTGTGAAACAGTATATTAATCATCTACTGTACAAGCTGTTATTTTCGTGCACAGATATTTTCGCAAATTAGGAGGTCACAGACGTTTTTGTGAGATGTTGTTTTCGCAATTTAACACCAACGATATCTTTAAATGCATTGTTGGGATACCCTTGTGCATGGCGACATTTTCGCGTGTTGTTACATTCATGATCCAACTGTGATGCGCGAAATTTGCAAAAAAATTAAACCCCATGAAAATAACAGCTTATACAGTAATTAATCATGAACCACAGAGAAATTTATATATTTTGATACCTTGAGAGAAAATTGAGATGCAACGTGAGACCAGAGGAAATTGAGCAAAAACTCTGACCAAGCAAAATTTATCACTGTTGAGATTTATAGTGTACGGTAACCTGTTTGTCTTCAAAATAAGCTTGCCAGTCATGAAAAAAAAAAAAATTATTAATAATGAACTACAAATTTTATGCTGAGTCATCGATGCTGGCAAAGCATTACTGACAATTTGATTATCTCTACAAAGAGCGTCGCAAGCAATTAATTGAACAACCGTCTACAGATGTACAATTTATCTCTCAATATAGTTTTTTGTTCCAAAGTCCTGTGAGAAAATGTTGACTGTTTTGCATATGGTTCATGGGAAAGAAAACCTCTGCATATACTGTGCTAGGCTGAGACGTCTCTATAGTTTGGATCGAACCAGCAGGTGCTGGTATCTGTTTGATACCTATATCATACAGCTGTCTGATTGCGTGATAGCGTTTTTACGGTTACTTGATATGGCTGCTTTCCTCAGTCAAGTGTTCACTTGCAATTTGTAGGTGAACTTCTTGATGATGGTATGCAAGTATGAATGAGTGTGTGTGTGTGTGTGTGTGTGTGTGTGTGTGTCTGCCTGTGTGTTTGATGTTTACAAATGCCTACCAACCAAATGTGCACGTACATGGATAACCTTTTCCCGGGTTCTCTTCATATACGGGTACTGGTCATGTGATTCAATGTACATATGTATCATGTGACATTGTAGCCGTTGCTTCTTTTTCTACAAAATTTATCTAAATGTTCAATTTGTCAGACCCTTTGCCATGTCTTTAGTGGTTTTACAGCACAATCTCTTTTTTCTCCCTCCATATGATATATTCTCAAATGCTCTTGTCACCAATAGTCAGAAAAAGAAGGACATTTTTGTTTGTTTCCCCCTTGCACAGGTTGAGTATGATCACATTGTGCGATTGGGCATACTCATACAGTAACTAAAGTTTGCTTTCTCCTAGCTATCAAGTGAGGAACCAAATAATCTTATACGATATTAATGTAAAAGCAGAATGAGGAATCAAGCAGATGTTTGGATTTGAGTTGTAATGCACTGTTTCTTTTATGTAATGTCATTTCTCCCATCACAGATGCGTCAGGAGATCTCGCCCCAGCCCCCAGAGCAGGTCATCAATGATCGCGAGCTCATGAGCTTCTCGGTGCGTGAGCTGAACCGGCGGCTACGCGGCCTTCCCAAGGAGCAGATTCTCCAGCTGAAGCAGCGGCGACGCACGCTGAAGAACCGTGGCTATGCCGCCAACTGTCGCGAGAAGCGCGTGACGCAGAAGGAGTCGTTGGAAGGAGAACAGGAGAGGCTCAAGATGGAGGTGAGTAGAGGGAGGGGGATCTTTACCACTTGACTGATTGTGAATGGAGTCAAATCAAACAGAGAGAACATTTGCAGTGTCATTGAAATCAGACAAAAATTTGAGAACTTCGTCATCTTGCTCGTCAGGGACTGGGTTACTAAAGAGAGCCCATCTCTCCATTCCTGTGGTTTCGATGACGATTGAGGGTGATTTTAGGGTGTGATTATAGTAGAGATACAAACTCAATAATTCATGCAATAATTTGCTCTGCAAACACATGCAAGAACTAGAATCACTTGTTTGAATATAACCAGGGACCTTTGGAAGCGTTTGAATTTTTGCATACTTGTTCACAATTTGCTTATGATTCCCAATGTAGCAGCCAGCAAAACTTCTCATAGTTTTGAAGGCAAATAAGGCGATGTATTCAAGATTTAAACATGCAGACGTTCTCTGGGTGTGTTTGGCATGGCAGGTTGAAAAGCTGGCTTCGGAGAATGCCAAACAGCGAGAAGCTCTGGACGAACTCCACCGCCGCTACAAGTCCCTCCTCCAGTTCGCCACTAAAGTCAGTCCGGACAAGATCAAGATCCTCTCGGGCCCGCTGACCGCAACTGACCTCAACAAGGACAGCCCCGGCCTCAACCCTGGCCCCAGCCAGAGGCTGGAGGGAGCGGCGGCCAGTGTGGCAGTCAAGCAGGAAGCTTCTGACCAGAGACTGGGCGACTAAAGAGAACCAGTCTCTCTCCCTTCCTCTGGTTTCCATGACGATTGAGAGTGAATCCTGGGTGTGTTAGTAGAGAAAAGGACTCAAAACTAGGCAATAATTTGCTTATCACCCTGGGTAATGCTCTCAAGCTGAGATATACATGTAAGAGTTTGTAGCATCAAGTCACATTTCTACAAATCTTGTCATTTCTCTTCAGTTTTGAAGTCACTCAGTTCTTCCTGTGCAAATTGTCAAATTAAATGATGTACTTGTAGTTTTAGCGAGTTGCGGTCTGGATTGTTACATACGAGTTGTAAGATAGATGAGTTGTAAGTCCGAGACTGCAATAAGATCAAGCAATCAGTGAGTTGAACTCTAGAAAAACTAACAATTAAGAGACCCAGAGTTGGCATGTAAATGTAAGATTTTGGCCCAGAAGCAACACACGTTTTTTGTTTTTTTTTTCTCCTCGCAAAGCTCATTCCCATGTAGAATGCTCAGAAATTGTTCCTATTAAGCATTGGATGAATTACAAAAGGGAAAAAACACAGATATTAGAACTATCCTTTGGAGATGATTCATGGACTTGTTTTGGTGTCGTAGCTTTCAACCCGAAGTTCTGTCTTGTACGTGCCAAATGTAAACCTTTTGTGTTAATTTTCAACACAGAACAAATCTTTGTCATTTCAACCATCCAGCTCGTATGAACAAGATCAGGTAGCATCCCATGCCTCGGTAATGTGTGTTTACACTCATCCATATCTGGGCAGTGTGTTGCTGTAAGATTGTTTAAAAGAAGACTTTCATATGTGGCTCTATATGTATATATCTGTTTTATGTAGCTTAGGAGGTTGTACATAAAGTGAAATGTCCACTTTGTTTTTCATAAAGTGTAGCCCAGGTGAGAACTTTTGTCTCCTACATTTATACCTTTGGAAAATGCTACTTTTTATTTTTCTCTTTGTTACATTAAAACATGATATTTTTTTTAGCAAAATCAAGTTGGTGCCTAAGTATTTATCTTGATTTTGAAATAGGGTACATTGACAGAAGACACAAATAAATATATAATGATGTTACAAATGGTAAATATTCTCATCAATAACCAAAATAGCAAAAAAGAGGGAAAAAAAGGAGAGAGAGTAAAGCCAAGAATATGATATATTAGTTGTATACAATTTACAGTAATTTTTGTGTGGAGATAATATGAAGGTATATGGTTTATTTACATTCTTAACTTATGTTTCAGAGAATTTTTAATATACCGGTAGATTTATGGATTTTGTTGTTGTGTGTCTGCTGAGGACTTAAGTGTATGTTACCGTGTGACTGAATTGATGTTGTTGCTATGTGACATGGATTATTGCTGAACTGGTGTATGTTGACAAATGTGCATTTAGCTGTGACTCTTTAGTTGCATTAGGAGAAACCAAAGTGTTAGATAATAGCCGTCGACTAGCTATGTGTATTTTAGTTGATATTCTGTATGACAGTGAGTCTTTCCTGCTTTGAATGTTCGATTCAGGTGCGTGTATGTTGCTTGTGTTTGTTTGTTTGTTTGTGTGTATGTGATGATATGCATGTATATATGTATGTATGTTTGTATGTAAGTGTATGTGTGTGTCTGTGTGTGTGTGTGTGTGTGTATGTCTGTGTGTCTGTGTGTATTGAGGACATGGGTACCATCCCATGGGCATTGGTATTATGTGTTTTTTAGCTATTTATGAATGTGGTGTTTGACTGGTATCTGACACATGTTTTGTGATTTAAAGTAAGTAGAAAGAAGTAGTGTAGTATAAATGGCTTAGGGATAGGCAGGGCCTGACATTAACTATTAACTATTTGTCTGGTGGCCCATTCGGGCCACTAAATCTTTACATCTGAAATTTTGGTGGTCCGAAAAAGATGTGTAGTGGGCCAAAATAAAAGCAAACGTAACAATCCATTTTGAATTGTAGTTGCCCAACAGGGCCACTAAAAAGATAAATTTGGTGGCCCCACAACATTTTTTACTTGCCCCGGGCCACCACCGAGCTCTTGTAGGGTTATGGGTTGGGTCATATCAGCATGAATGCATTTTGTTTGCTTGTGTTGAGTGTGTGCTGGAGTGTATGGTGAGACTGGAATTCTTTTTTTTTTTTTTTTTTTAAAGTCATGTCTTATTTGCTTCTGTGTACTCTAGATCAAAAAGGGTGCAGCCTCTAGTTCCAAATCATGGATGTCTTGTGTTTTCTCTGCTTTAATAGAATGCAATCTACCAACCTTACCTTCTGCATACAAACACATTATCATGCTATACTAGTTTGTTTGAGACCCAAGACATTTTTGTGTCTTAGGTGTCTTGTGTAAATGTCATATCATTGTGTAGTACTATCTATCTGGCCACTTCGGTTTTCCTTTCCTTTTTCTTTTCAGAAAGAAACGTTCAGTATTTGCGAAAATTTGATAACATACTGAAGACAGCAAGATTTGTTCTATCAGAGACTATACATAGGTATATTTGCAAAGATGATATTGATGCAAAGTTGTCTATTCTATCTAACAAATGGTGATGAGAGCTTTAATAGTGATGTGATGTTCAGTAGCAATTTTTTGTCAGGTGTCATGTATTTTGTTTTGGTAAAGGCTTACAGGGATCTTGCTCACGAGTATAGCCTGAAGTGAGTGACCCACATAGCTGGTATGTCAAGCTGTTCATAGCTCTGCTTGCAGTAACCCAGCCCCAACCCAGAACGAATAGTACTCCTCTATTCTAATGACATGTGAGGCTTGCACCTGTGGTGGTTTGGGAGGGGGTGGTGGGGCAGAAAAGAGGCGCACACTTTGGAGCCAAAATAATGTGCTATACTAGAACAAATGTATGAGGTGGGATGGGGATTTAAGACTCAAAGCCATTTAGTATGGATAACAGTGCTTGTCCCACTTGGCCCTTCAGAAGTTGATACCGTAAACTGGGGGGACATTGGACAGGTGGGTGACTTTGGACAGTTCAGAAAAAAAAGATTGTTTCACTTACATTTGTTTTGCTGTTGGTTTTTCTGAAAATATTTTTGTAGGTTATGAAAGGGGGATATGTGAATATTTGAATGACTGCACTTCTCTTGTATATTGCATTACCTTATATGTTTTTTGGGCTTTTCTTTGCAGGGTCCATGGAATGTTTGAATTTTGTGGCCGTCGAACTTTTGGTACTCTAGGAATACAGAACTATGGAAGCTCAAGCTTATTTGTTGGATAGTGAACATGAAGTTGTCATGAACTCACCTGTATACTCAGGATACCTGACCACCCTTACAAATTTCAAAATAGGTCATGTCCAATTTCACCCCTGGATTTGGGGTCACTTACGGGGTGACTTTGGACACCACAAAAGTATCCAAATGTTCGACGGCTATGCAATGTTTTTTCTTTCTTTTACAGATGAAATAGTTAGTTATTATGGGGAGATCATGTAAAAGATGATCTAGGTCAAGAGACTATAGAAACTCTTAAGAAGAAAGCATGAAAGATGCTGTGAAAGCTTGCAAAAATGGAATGTCGATCAGGAAAGCATGCACAGAATTTAACGTTAAAAGAGGGACTTTGTGTAACAGACTGAACAATTGGCACACAAGATTTCCAGTAGACATTGGTTTTCATTTTGTGAACCTAGGTCCAAGAATTTGAGCAAATACCGGTATTTCCTGTATTTGGTTTTACTTTTGTGATTCCTAGGGCGAGGAAAACCTTGTATTTCCAGTAGACATTGGTTTTACATTTGTGATAACTAGGGCCAATAAAAACCTTGTGTTTCTAGTAGACAAAATTTTGTTCTTTCTTTCCAAAGGCATTTAAAAAAAATGAAAATGTGTTATTTTGCAAACATTTCAAACTGACCTAAAGTTACAATGAACAACATTCAAAGAAAATTACGAAATTTTCTTGTAGAACTACATACCCTGGTACTTGAATCTGGCCAAC
Organism: Diadema antillarum; assembly: GCF_040938485.1. Lineage (NCBI taxonomy): Eukaryota > Metazoa > Echinodermata > Echinoidea > Diadematoida > Diadematidae > Diadema > Diadema antillarum. Next base: position 4,895,793 of record NW_027270906.1, on the reverse strand, counting down.
GTCATGTGTACATGAATTTCTTGGGGTAAAACCCCAAATTATTCTTTAAGATGACATGAAAATGATCCATGACCCATTTAAATAGTAGTTTACCTTACTAACATCTGTAGAATTTGACAACTCAATGATGGTACATGTACATTGTCCAATACCTCACTTATCCATGTGATCAAAGTTGCTTACTATCCTACATTGTAATTGCAAGAAAATTCATGCAGTGCCTTGCTTAAGTAGCATCCTTTTTCATTTTTGTTCTAAACTATAATAAATATTCGGGTTTTTTGAAAATTCAGATTTTCAAATGTAGGGGTACCAGTAATTCTAGTATTAGTATCTTGACAAAATTGTGCAAGCAAATATCTGTGAATGTCTCTTTAAACTGAAATTCTTCACATGTTCATTACTGCAGAATTTTGCTTCTAAGTAACCACCATACGCAATGTATACTAGTAATTCATTAATGTGTATTTTGTAAATCGTATTTGCTAGCTGTTATGAAACATTTCAACATATTAGAGTTGTTAAAACTTTCTTAAAAACTTGTTAGTAGTCAAAACTACCCCCATACGGAGTTTATCCTTGGACACTCAACAATCTTGCAGGGTATGTTGACAAGGTGTCTATAGTTGTCCAAAGTTGCCCCGAATCCCGGGGGCACTTTGGACAAACTTTGACCAAAAAAAATTAACATGAAATAGGATAAACTGAAGAAGTCTCTATATGGCATGATATCCTCTTTATTAGTACTTGTTAACCCCCACATTAACCTCAGAATTCCTTTGTTCTTAATGAAGATATTAATAAAAATAGTTCAAATTTGTCCAAAGCCACCCCGGTTTACGGTACTAAAAAAGGGGAAAATCCAGTCCAAATAAAAGTTAGTCTGATAAAAAAGAGTAAAATCTTACAAGTTCAACAGTAAACATTTGACTGAAATCGGATGAAAAATAAGGAAGTTATGACATTTGAAGTTTTGCTAATTTCTGCAAATTAGTTTCCATACAGTGGATATGAATATGCAAATGAGTGACCTAACCACGTCATATCCTCACAATTTTCCATTGATCGTGTACCAAAAAGAAAAAAAAAAATTACGAAAATTCAATATTTTTGTCATTGAAGTCTGAAACATGTTATTCTTTGTTGATTCAGAATAGTGTTCAGTTAGATACAAGGATTTGAGCCTCAGGCATAATTGCATTTGAATGAAAAACTGGAAATTTGCAAATTGTATGTACAAACTATATAGCAAGTTGTGAGGGTATGACATGCCCACTATTCCATTTGCATATTCATATTGACCGTTCAAGAACTGTTACTTGAAAAATTAGCGAAACTTCAAAATGTCATAACTTCCTTATATTTCATCCTATTTCTATCAAACTTTTACTGTTGAACTCGTAATATTTTACTCTTTCTTACCAGACTAACTTATATTTGGACTGGATTTCCCCTTTAACACCATTACCATGACAGGGTGCACTGAGGGGGAAGTCCTTGGAAAATCCATTTGATACCAGTTTTTGATCCAGAAGAGTACTTTTCTCAATGTGCCAAGAATGTTAGTGCTTTAGATGCTGAAGGATGACGCCACACTTTTGAAAAAGGTGGCTCTGTGTTTGTGAAATTAAAGCATTCTCTGAGATTACAGCAAAACATCGATTGAAAAGCTTACAGGAACAAGGAATCAATATTGATCATGTATTAAAGGGATGGTACAGTATTGGTGGTGATGAGAATTTGGCTTTTAACTTTTTGCGAGATACCAAGAAAACACTTATGAAATAGTACAGAGCATACCATTTTAAGAGGAATTCAAAGTTTATTTGTTGAAAATCAGGTGTGGAATGACTGAAACATCCAAAAACAAAGTAAAACAAAGCGATCGTAATAATACTTTATTAGAATCGCTCTGTTTCGATATCTCGGCCATTTCAAAACCAATTTTCATCAATTAAACGTTGAATTCCTCATGGAATTACATGCTCTTTCATATTTCATAAGATGTTTCTTATTATCTCACCAAAAAAATGTCAGAAACCTGAAATTAGGTCTCAACCAAAACTATACGATCCCTTTAAACAAGTTTGCCTCTTCGACTACAGCCGCATTTGGTACTTGTATGTGATGTTCAAGCTTGTTGATCACATATTTGACTGTAGTTTACCTTCGAAGACTGGTATATCTAGCCATGGACCTTGTCTGCTGTATTCAAATTGTACACTGTACCCATGTTTTTATCATTATGAGATCCCACTAACAACAAGGTCGCCCCAAGTCTTGCTGGACAAAACGTATCGACCAATATTAATTCTCGCATATATGAAAAAATGTTTAATAGTTTTTGGTGGATTGTTAAGTTGATTTGGACATTGATGGAGATGTAAACATGCATTTGCATTTAATGATGATAATGATAACAATAATGGAGATGAATAATAATGTAGTAGTGATAATAACAAGTATTTCACAATGCTATATTCACCTTAGCTACATTGTAGGTGCCCAGACTGCAAATTTATTTGTGAAAATTTTGCTTGATATTTAAAGATAAATACATGTATACCAAATTCCAATAAACAGTTTGCCTGTTGGCATATGTGCATGTAACACCTGCTGGCTGTAATGTTAGAACTTCACGTCATAGGGTTTCACAAATTCACTTAGAACAATCAAAAGTCAGTTGGGCATGTCAAATGTATGGGTGCTAAAATCTCTGTTAAAAGTATGGGGTCCTTGGAAGACATAATCTACTGTAAAAGTGGAAACTTTCGCACAATGAAATTTTCACATTCAGCCAGGTAAAGATGAATTTCACATGTTCAGCACTACTCCTTTGCCTAATGGTTAACTGTATTAAAAGGTAACTGTTTTGCATTATGACAGCAAATTAACTCAAGCTACAGGACTAGCTTACATGAAGAAAAACTAAAATTTACTTCAGCAGTAATTAATACCTCTTAATAACTGCTTTAAATCAAAGATATGAAATGATATTGAATATAACAAGCAAAAAATAAGCACACTTTTATTTCGCACCTGCATATTATTGTATGAAATACATGAAAATTTCCATTGTTACAGACCCCGAGTCACATCATGAAGTTAAAGGTAGTGGAGAGTCAATCTTTTTTGCCATTTAATGTTTTGACCCAAGGTAAAATGCTGAAAACAGCATATATTACACCATACATTTCCTTTGTATGCATGCATGTCATCCAAACACAAAAACGGTTTCAATTCTATTTTATGTGATGTTCGTTTTTTAGCCAAAAACAGCTGGGAACTGTTCCAAGTGAAATATGCCGGACACTTCCGAGACCAACTCAAATCTGTTCACTTTGCGTGTCTTCATTGTCAAGAGAAAACAACAAATTAGTATGATATTGTTGTATCAGTTTTTTTCTATGAAATTTTACTCTTGTCATACATTTTCCTTTTTCATTTTAAACATGAATATTGTAGAACAAGATTCAAATATTTTGCTAAGAAAAATTCCTGTGTTTTTGAGTCTTCATTTCAGTATGTCAGTCAGATCATGATCGATTCGCAACTGTGAAGTGTCTTGCTTAGCTTGATATTGTCTTAAAAGTTACCGTTTTGCCAACATGAAAGTTACCAAATGGGGACTTCTAAGATAAGACAATGTATTGGGATTCAATGGTGAAATTGCATCTGACAATCACTGGAAGCTATGAAAAGTAAATACTTACAAGTATAATCCATTTTCAAAAAAGCAAAGTCAGCAACTTTCTTACCTTGCAGATGATATACTGCACATTACATTTTTGTCGACTGGAGGCAATACATTGTCCTTGATTATTATCACTCAACTCCCAAAATTTACCTAGTTAGAACTATCACAAAAGGTTATGGGATATATACAACTTCTGTTTGGTCAGTCTATTTGTAGCATGTTCATGTGCAGCTCTACTAGGATTGTAAGACACACCAAATTACTGTCAATTTACCTCGCATCAAAACCTGTTGCACATGTGCAGTATCCAGATTTCTATCCCCACAGAATGGGTCTGTCCTATCGCTTTATTAACCCTTTGAGGACGAGTCCCGAGTAAACTCGGGCAAGTGTCTATGGGAAATGCGTGCTGTAGCAAAATGAGCCTATCCTCGACAGGTTAAGACTCATTTATCACCAGCAATGTAATCAAAGCTGCCCTGTCTCCTGCAACCCATTGAGGATGAACTGATTTTGCTATAATGCCCATTTCCCACAAGACACCTGCCCAAGTATTCACGGGACTAGTCTTCAACGGTTAAAACTGAATACATGTATCTCTTCATGTGTGAACAAGAAATAATGTAAATGTCTCCCTGAATTGGAAATAAGAATGTTATACACATGTGTCTCTCTGATTGCTCTTTCCTTTTATCTATCTATCTATCTATCTACCTATCTACCTATCTACCTACCTATCTGTCTATCTATCTATCTGTCTGTCTGTTTATCTATCTGTCTATCTGCCTATCTATCTGTCTATCTATCTGTCTATCTATCTGTCTATCTATCTATCTATCTATCTGTCTATCTATCTATCTGTCTATCTATCAATCTATCTGTCTATGTATCTATCTGTCTATCTCTCTATCTATATATCAATCTATCTATCTGTCTATCTATCTATTTATCTATCAATCTATCTATCTATCTATCTATCTGTCTATCTATCTATCTGTCTATCTATCTGTCTGTCTATCTATCTGTCTATCTATCAATCTATCTATCTATCAATCTATCTGTCTGATGGTTCCATGACATTTGCTCCTGCGACAGTTGCTCCCGTGAAATATCTGCACAATAAGCCAAACATAAATTCTACCCACAGACATAACCCTAACCCTATGTCATACATATATATGAGCCGTGACACAAGAAAAGGGCCTCAGCCCTGCCGCGCACAAATGCAACAAAATGGAGGGAAGTTGACAAAGCAATGCGTGCAAAGAAGGATCAACTAGGTAGCTGCGCGCGAATTCATATAGGCGCAACAATAAAGAAGCAACATTTGGGCAAAACATGCTTTTTTTAATGCAATAATAGAGGCATTTAGGACTGGAATTTCAGAAAACGGTTTGCATATGTAAATCAGAGTTCATTCTACAATATGGCGGAGAAAACTCATTTTCGGTGTTTTATGCCCTAAGGGCCCTTTTCTCGCATCACGGCCCATATCCCATGTATATATATATATATATACACTCAGCAAAAAAAGAAAGTAAACACTTTTTCGAGGTCATATTTTTCATAGAAGATTTTTATGAAAATCAATGTATTATATACCATATTAACAGTAATCTAATTGGCTATTAAGCTCATGGGCTAATTAAAAAGAAAACTTTACGCATGAGTGAGCACATTCGTTTTTGTCCTCCAAGGCACAAAATCAAAAATTGCAAAAATTGACATGTTCTCTTTCATTTGCAAATGCCCTTCACGATAACATTGACAACAAAAGACCAGTTGAACACAATGAGAAACATGAATGAAATAGGAAAAATAAGTTTTTGTTCTCTTTATCTCTTTATTACCTCTAAGAAAACAAAGTGGAAAACTAAAGGGGAGAAATAAGAATTTTCGATCAAGTCAAACTTCAAATGGCATAGGGAATAAAAAGCATAAAGATGGTTAAATAAGCAGAATTTCTTTATTTCCTTTAAACTAGTGATTTAAAAATCCATGTGACAATTTCAAGAACCAAACATTATTTACAATTTCCTAATTTGAAAGAAAAAGCTCAAATTTGTAACATTTTTGTTAATTATTACTTCTTCTTTCATTTCATTTGAATTTAGATTTGACATAAGATGCTTTATTTTCCTCCATTATTTTTAGCCTTCATTGGTCTTTTAGGCTTTAAAGATACCATAGAGATCAAAGGTTTGTTTTTGGAACTTAACTCATGTTTCTTTTTGTGTGAAATCTGTTGTTTGTTCTTATTGTTCTATGGAAGAGCACATACGCATGAATGACCACTTGTTCAGTTTTACAATTTTTACTTTTGTGCCCTCGAAGAGAAAAACAATGGTGTTCACTCATGCGTTAAGTTTCCCTTTTTGGTGACCTACCAGGTTGACAGCCAATTAAATCACCTTTAATATGGTATATAATACATTGGCTTTCAGCCAAATATTCAATGAGAAATCATAACTTGAAAAAGCGTTTACTTTCTTTTTTTGCTGAGTGTATATATATACATGTTATATATTGGCAGCAATATATATATTTATATATATGCTATATATAACCTCACTGAGCTGCCATCCTAGCACACACACAACACCTCACCTCAGCACGCCTAACTCCAACCACCACCACAAATGTTTCGGTTCCCCACAACCGGCTGCCAATTGACTGCCGGCATGTAACCAGGCTAAATGTGAACTGTGCTTCTCACATCTCTCGATAAAGGGCAGAGCTTGAAAGCTTGAAGTAAAATCAAATTGTGAGGATTCAAAAGCAACGTCTACTGCCTCTTCTTTACTCTCCTTATGCTATATATATATATATATATATATATATATATATATATATATATATGTATATATATATATATATATATATACATATATATATATACATATATATATATACATATACATTCAATAGATAGATACATAGATAGACACTAATCTTGCACTGAAGTGTTGTTATAGAAGAAATGAAAATATTGGGGCCCTATGTGAATCACCCTAAACAATACCGAGATCAAATCAAGTGATATTATGAGCACATCAAATGAAGAGTTCAGTATTGCAAAATGAGCTAACTCCATTCTTGTTGAGATATTTGTGGTTATAGCTGCTGAAAAACAAAGAAAATACAGGATATCTTTATAACTTCAAGAATATTACTTGTTAAGTCACAAGTGAGGTATTACTGGAAAGGTTCAATTTTGCTCTATCTGATGATGGACTTCCTTTGAAATTTTTTTGACTACTATGAAATTTTTAAAAATGGCGCTTAGCTCATTTTTGCAAAAAAAAACTTTTCAACATAAACCCATGCTAATAAACTGATTCTATGAGGGATCTTGTGATAAATATCTCTGTAAGGAGCTCATAGGAAAAGAAAAAAAAAATGTCTCTAAGTGGTAGCTTGTAGAACATAACAAATTAAATCACTTACCGGTCTCCACATGGGGGTGCTTAAAATACTTATTTCAATCGCATCACACAAACATGAATACCCAACACATGGCCATGCGTGTCCACACCATAATATATAAACACATACACACAATTACTGTAAAAACCAGTGTTTTTGTGTGCATTTTGATTTTGCGAGAGCCAAGATTCATGAAATTAGAATGCTTGAGAAAGTTGTCTACACTAAATGCATTGAATGCCAGTGGCAATTCGCAAAAATTTCATACTGCAAAAAAGGTCGTTGGCTCGAAACTAGAAAATTTCAAGTCGCGAATATTTCTGGTTTTACAGTAGTCTCTCTATCCGAAATGTTCTGTAGCAGCAAAACCGTAACAAACCACACATGACACACAATGGATGATAATAGACATTTCAGTTTAATCTATGGATTGATATATCACCAAAATTTACATCGAGTATTGGCTTGTAATTGCTACATGTATACACAGATCCATCCTTCAAAACGAAGAATCCCGTAAATCAAGACAAGACCAACATGATAATGACTCCGGTACTTCTTCTTTCTGGCTGTTACTGTATAAGCTGTTATTTTCGTGAGGGTTTTACTTTCACGAATTTTGCAAATCATTTTTGGACCAAAAATTTAACAATATGTGAAAATATCTTAATCTATCTGACCAGCATTAGTACACTTATGATCGCCCCATTGTCAATATCACAAAACAAAATTTCACAAAAATTTCTGTGACCTCATTTGCAAAATCATCTGTATGCAAAAATAACAGCTTATACAGTAATCCTGGAAACATTCCAGGAACTGTCAATTGGTCTTCTCAATTCTTTGAATGCAGCCTTCACTACATCTATCTCTTTGTAGACACCACATGATAAATACACTCTATATTTCATTTTGCACTTTGCCCCGAGTCACTTCTTTTATAACAGATTTTTGAGCCTGAACACAGGGACAAAATCAGGCAGTTGAAAGTCATATACTCACAAAAAAAAAGTTACCAGTAAGCACATACATGTATTTGTACGCTCCTGTCTGTGAAATCTTGTTTTCTAACAGTTGCAGTTTTAGAATATGCAAATCTTTTCTTCTCCTTTCTGTATGAATGACAATGAGTACATAATCCCTATGACAATGACACATCACTATCTGTATGCATGTATGAAAATTTTAGGCATTTACATAGTACAGAGTACAATCGATAGTAATACTGGTTTGCCCTATAGGCTACTGTTCCCCGATTAAGGCCTATAGATGAAACATACTGACAGATGTACAATTTTGGCAATGTACAAATTGCTGACGAAATCAACATCTTGAAACAGCTGAAAATAACATGCCACGCGTACACTACAGTGGTTGTATTTCACTTCAACTCATTTCTAGCCAAGTAAGAGAAGAATCGTCATCATTTGTAGCTAATCTCTTCTATCTTGACTTGCATGGCAGTTGAAAAATTAACAAACAAGATGAAACACTTAGTAGCAAAAGGTTTAAGGTGCACCACATATTCATTCTTGGATATAAACACCCAAGAAAGAATATGCGGTGCACCATTTAAGCCTTCTACTACTAAATGCTACACCACCACAAAAACCTTCAAAGATTATAAGATGAAAAAGAGAGACATCTTGTAATAGAATGGATGTATTCTTCTGCATGGTCAGTCAAAGTTTACAAGCCTCCTGAGCAATGACAGGTGACATTTTTAGCATATGAACACTGATCACAGTGATTCAATTTACCATACATCACAGAGTGAAAGTAATTCATGTACTAATATCACAAAATAGTTCAAGTTTAAACAGCCATCACCAAACTCAAAGCTGCCATGCAGGAAAAATGGTTTTGAACCATCCCCTCTTTCCAATAAGATGTACCAGATAATTCCATTTTCTTTTACAACACATGTACCATGTTTATGTAACAGTAAACATGGCTTTGTTTATACTGCCAATGTGGATAGAGAAATGATGAATTCTATAATGTCCCCAATAGGCAGACATAACAACTTCCATTGATGATATACACAATCCAACCAACCTTTTCTAATGTGTTTTGAAGAAAACAAATGTAAAGAGACTGAATATTATCTGTACTGATTACACACATATTGCATTTAATGTACATAAGCACGGTCATCAAATCATATGAAAGAGATGAATGAAATAGACAATATTTGGGCAGTGTTGGAATCTGAGAATATTGCCAGCACAGGGCTAGAAGTACACCATTATTCTGGTCTGTAATAATAAATAGTGAGCTTATACACTTATCATTCCTCCATAATGCAAATGTTTGTCTTATCTGAGTTGCTTTAAAGAGAAATTTACCCCAAACATATACAGATTCAGTTTATGCAGATAAGGCTACATCATTCTATGATGTCACAGTACAGGGACAACACAAAGGAAATAAAGAGGATTCAACAAAATTTCATTTTTTTTTTCTTAATGAATAGTATACATACCCTCAACTTGTACTCAGTAACTGGCATAACATGTAAAGGGCAATATTATTCCCCGTCTCCTGAAGGAGGTAAGTTGTGAGCTTTTTCTCTTTACTAGAAAAATGAAATTTTCTTTTAACAGCTCTGAAAGTGATATTCTTCTCTTTTTTTGCAGGGGGGGGGGGGGAGGGTAGTGGAAATTACAGACTAAATCAGATGTGATTTTTTTTTTTATCCTTAGGCCTAATCAGTGAAGAGTTTATTGTTTGTCGCTGTAACATTTTGACACCACAGGTGAATATATCATATCGACAGCCAGCAAATTCTGTGGAATGAATGGCTTTCAGCTGCTGTCATACAATGTCAAAGGGAAAAAAAATGGTGACATATTAGAAATCACCAACACTTGTCATATTATTCACTGTCTAATTAAACCAGATATATGTGACTTAGTTTACACATTATGCCTCACATCTTTTGGAAGGAAAGTATTGACGATAATCATTCACCCTCAAAGGGCAAGGACCTTTCCTGACAGTTATCTCCTGCCGACATCCGACATCGTAAATACCACATGCATTGTTTGACAGGATTTTTACCAAGATGTGGCAGATGCAGAAAAAAAAGGAGAGATAAAAGAGAAGAGCAGAGAGCACGAATATATACTAGTCTTCCAATACAGTCATTGCTTGCAAATGCACTGAAGGGTTGTGGAATTCTTTCTGTAATATACATTTGACATTCCCCCACAGAATCAGCCAATCAGCATTCAGCACACATAGGCTCATAACAAGGTGATCTTGTTGGAATCCACATGTGGGACTTGTGGCAGGTTGCAAGATTGCTCTCACGAAAGTCGAACAAAGACAAAACAAACAAACACAGAAATATATGTACGACGGATGAGATAAGACTCCACTCAAGGAGTTCGTTCACACAAGATTCTTCTTCACCGAGTGCCAAGGTCCACTGTAAGTCCAAAGTGGACTCCTCGTGACCGCTATATGGGCAAATCAATCAAATATTGAGAGTGCATTGACCCTAGAAAGATGGAGTGTGAAGAATAACTTGCAAAGGTCGGCAAATCTCCAACTTCCAAACTTTGCACTTAATTTTCAGGTGGGCAAAGTGTACCCTAGCTTTGGACCCACTTTTTGATTGATGAGCAAATAAAAAAACAAACAAATAGATTAAAAAAAAAACTTTAAAAAATCCAGGTCACAATTTGTTATTCCAATGTGTACTTTTTCAGAATACTATTTATCTGCTCTAATAAGCCCTTAATTTCTCTTCAGCACCCTATACAAATATTCACAAAATAACAGCTCACTCCTTTAAAGGAAGAGTGAACAGATGAAATATATCTTTCATAATATTTTGCAGACTTTGAAAGATAAATGTTACGTTTTTGTGCACTTTTGAATTGTCAGTTAATAAATCCTTAGAAGTCAGAAAATGATTTCAAACAAATGTGAAATTAAATCAGTGTAAAGCAAAAATGCACAGGTTGTTCCATGGTGTAACATGACAGCTATGGAAAAGACTATTTTGTCCGCTGTTGTACACAATGAAGATGATAAATTGATTGTCTAATTAGCACCTGAAAGTCAAAGTTCTGCTCAGCCCTGGAGAGCATCATTCCTAGATGGCCTGATACCACGAGTCCAGCCAGTAGTCTACTCCTCTTCCTTGTAAGGATGGTAGGATGACAACTCCCGATCTTCCAAATCTGCCCAAGAGTTTGGTGTTGTTTTTCAAGCATCAGATAATGAACAATAGAGTACCAAAGTGATGATGTGGTATAACACAGTCTTTTGTTCTAGCTTGAGTTGGAACCAGGTGCAAGCATGATTACTAACAATAGAGTACCAGGTGATGATATGGTACGAACCAGGTGTAAGCATGGTTAGAAACAATAGTGTTCAAAGACCTGGACAGGTGGGGTTGCTTTGAACCAGTTTCCATAACGATGAATGGCCATGACATCACACTTTGGTACTCTAGATGACATTCTTTGATACCATGACTCCATAGAGAATGCAATACTTCATGTAAATTACAACACAGGAGAGAAAGGTATTCCAAGTTGAGAGTTGTTATGAGCTGACCAACTTTAAGACCAAGTACGCGAAAGAGAGGAATAAAGCATGTTTCCTTCAGTTTTTAGTTTATTTGTTTTGGGGGCTTCTTGTTGAAATGCAATATATGCAATCATTAATGTGAAGTTCATTCATTTCTTAAAAAAGCTTGTGTAGGTGTACACCAATAGACCTTCATTGTGAGAAGAGAGGCATGTGACTATACAGTGGGTAAAACCACATCGACAATGATATAAATTTTCAGTTTTGGGGCCCAAGTGCAGTAATCTTCCTAATACTTTGTTCAATGATGCTCAAAGTTTGGCTGATGCTGCTATGATTCTATCCTTTGCTTTGAGAAAGACATGTATATCAAAAGTATTTCCTACTCTAAAATGTTGCTGCCCTACCTGTTGCCAAAAGGGAGCAAGTCACAAAGTATTCAGATGAAATGAATGGACTGAATGTATCTGTTTCTTAGTCTGTTTAATAGCAAAATTAGGGATTTTTTTATTTATTTATTTATTTATCTTTCTTTCTTTTTTAGGAGAGGATGTTCTTGGTTAAAGATCAAGTGATTTGTGGTGGTGGTGACCTGGATCATGTTCCGGATCCAGGACTTGTTTTTTTTTTAGTTCTTTGGCATTAGTGACCTTTTGGCTTTGGCCGGAAGTTTGCATTCTCTGAGTATACATTGATGTCAGTGTAATGTTACAGTATCCTGACTTGATATCTCTCAGTAGGATTAGGGATTCTACCAAAAACAAAGGTTGGACATCCACATAGTCCAATGCAGGAATCATTCATAAGTGAGATATGGTTGCATTGTTAATTGCCACTTGCTTCCTTTTGCTACTACACATTGAGTCTCATTCCAAAAATTCTCAATATCCATGCACAAATAATGCCCTATGCAGCAAGTCAATGACCACCCCCTCCCCCCCCCCCCCAAAAAAAAAAAAAAAGTACACAGGTTGACAACCTTTCTGATCTTTGGTCCGTTTACAATGTAGAGGCAAACATGCCAACAATTCAACTGCAGACTATCAGTTTGCCAGGGTCATAAAATATTCCTGTTTAATTAATGTCCCTTTCACCTAGTTTGCTTACTATTGTGATTGTAGGCAGGTGTAGACAGGTAGCTCCCCATGTCAGACCAGCATGCAGAACAACAGTTGTAAGTGTACCCCATCCCCTCTCAAACCGCCCTCTTAAAATATTAGAGATAACATATCTACATTGAGTATGTATTCGAACATGTTTCACAGTAATTTTCCATGCAAGTGTTAGACGAGACAGACAAAGGATATGAATACCACTTTTGAACCCTAGTAACCGTGCGATAAATCACATTCAAGTAGGACACCTTCCAGAAAAGCTGACACAGTAAAATCATATCAAAATATCACTGGATCCCAGACATAGAATAGCATTAGCTATTAGGTGCAGCACACTTTGACTGTTAGTACCAAAACTTGGTAGGAGCCAAACACAGGCTGGTACGAAGTAGTTGTATTCATGCATATTAATGAGCAACCAAGAGTGCGTGTGTCTTCCGTGTAATATAGTGTTACATACATCCTCTCAACTGTTGCTGGATACATCACTGGTCCTAAATCAACAACAGCAATGAATACTTAAAAATTGCACCAACTACCCAATTTTCCAGGGGTTTCTTTTTTATCTTGTACTCTTTTTCCATATTTCACTAAATTTTATACAGTGTATGTAGATATTACAGTCATATCATTGATGATAAACAGTTTCATTGGTTTTGGTTAAAACAAACTTAAGATGAAAACAAAAGACAAAATGAAATTTGAACTTTACTTCCTCAGATATTTGAGACAATGATTTATGCTAATGTCAGCCTTGGAATAACACAAAAATGCAATTGAAGTCACATGACATTAGGACAGATGACGCAGGTCACATGACTGACACTGAATCCAACTATGTGTAAACATCACGGACAGTTTACTGCACTATAAAGAAGCTTGAATCACACACCTATGATACTCTCCTGTTAAAGACAGCTGATGTTAAAAGTTTTGTTGATGAATGTTGCTCCTTTACAGGACGACTCATACCAAATAAATGCATGTTTACAGTAAGCATTTCACAAACTTTAAGGTGAGCACTACCGGTGACAATGAGGATTCAACTTTCTGATTAATATTCACAAAAAGATGACATCATTATGACAGCGATTAAGAAGTCGACATTTTGCACGACAAATTTAACATTGCATCAAAAAAGTCGGTATCACACATGCACACCACGAGGGCATGGCTTTTCTGATCAATTGATTGCTTTACTTTGGACAACATTTGATTCTCCTGTGTTTACGAGGGTACGCAAACAACTGCTATCGACAGATTATGTTCAGTGTTATTGACACTAGCAGCATAAAACAATGATAGATGTTACCACCATTGTTTGCCCACACCATTTCAGTAAATCATTTCACATAACAGTATGTCCCCCCCCCCCCCCATAAAAAGGAAGCCAAAACATCAACACTGATCACAAAGCCTGGCAGCGGCTTGCCAACATCAGTAAAACAAAGAGATTTGCTGCAGCTTTGTACAGTGGTATGTAGATAGTTTCAGGTAATTACACATTTGGACCACTCTTTGAGTACCAGGTACTCTGATATTACCCTTTGACTGAGAAATACTGTCCACTCTAGCACTTTGACTAAGGGGCTATTGAAATCCATGAAGTGTCATGTTACTGTGCGGAATGGGGAGTGGGGGTGGATGACCAACGGCATGTCAGTTTTCTATTTTTCTCATATCTGTACATTTTCAGTTCTTTGCACAATGTGCAAGAAGCAGAAACTCATAATTAGACATTTAATCGTTTACATGTCCAGACTCTTAGCTGAACCTTGCCCTGGTTTTCATCAACCCTTTACATGCCCAGACTCTACTAGCTGAAGCTTGCCCTGGTTTTCATCGACATTCACTTCACACCTCCATACCTGACCTAGCTGCAAGTTAGCAAACCTTCTCAGGCGTAACAATGCACCCCTGTCCCACAGGATGGGCAGAAGGGGATTAGATGATCTCTATTTATTGGTAATCTCTATTCATTGCCAATTAGTTTTCAGACATACGTGCCACTCAGTGCGAAAAGTACTCCAGTGGACATGCCTATAAGTGACCATAGCACAGTAATGGTTCATTTGATGTTTCACTTGTAGAATATCTTGAAGATTCCCCTAAAATAGAGTCATACAGCTTTGTCTGCCTTCTACTGCTAAATCACACTTCTTGCCCTTGCATTTTCACCCCTTATTGAATAAATCATGTATTCATTCTAAGAAATGCTGTATTCCTTCTTAACACCAAACCACATCCTAATAATGTTTGTTTGTTTGTTTCTTCCTTGTTCAAAGCAGTGAAGAAGGGTGCAAGGAGTGCTAGACAGGAATGTGGAAATCAATGTTTGCGAGATCCAAAATTTTACTGGGAATTTTGCCAATTCTGAAAGTATGAAGGATACGAAAAGAAGGAACAGGGGGCACAACATACTGTACTCTATGTAAACATTGATATCAGAGATAATAAATCAAATTAAGGAGTACATACACAAGGTGCAGCATTCCGCTAAAGGATTCTGCAGCGTCCTGGAGAAAGCAGCAACAACACACCCATATCACCAAGGGGTAATTTTATGAGTTTTATCAAATTTTGTTACAATTTGATGTGCACCAAAGGGGGAGCCAACCAATAAAACTACATCACAACAGCCCAAGTTACCCTGGCACCATCTTGCTACAGTAAAGTCATAACCACATTTAGTGACTTCTGTGGCATGTACACAATGTTCAGTCACATATCAATGTTTGCTCTCTGGGGGTACAGACGTTATTTGCACACAATAGCATTTGGTGCAATTTCGAAGTGCAGCGTCGGCAGTTCTTGACAGCTTTAGATCAAAATACCTTTGAGTGGTGCTGGTGAATTCTCTTACTACAGCAATAGATAAAATGTTTCCCTGAGATATCAGAGGCCATCTGGAGGTCATGTCGTTGTTGTTGTTTCCTTGTATTAAATGCACTGCCACATCTCTCTTGTTTCAGGAAATGGGGAGGGGAGACTCAGAAAAACACGAACAATGGAATGGCTCACTTTGAAGTCATGTCATATTTTGGGTAAACAGTTGTAAATATCATCAATAAAATCTTGCCCTTTTTTGAGATTCTCGGGCAAAAAAAAAAAAATTAATGAAATATGTACGTATAGGTAGAAGGTTCAGAAGAGACTAAACAAAAAAGACCTTATTCAACAATAGGCTGCTAGGATATCTTGCACAAACAAGGGTACTCGCTATCTTATCAGGTTTGTGTAAAGCTGTTGATTCTCATATAATTTGCAGATTCCCATAATTGGTGGTTGCTCATTCAATAGTCTGTTTAGCTCTCTAGCAATAAAGGGCGACAGCCTAATCTGCATCAGGTGCTAAAAGAGCTTTTTTTCCCTCATTTTAAAATCACCCTGCAAAGGGGATGGGCAGAGGGTTCTTGCATAATAATGGATTCATGACTGCAGTGTCCAAGCTTTAAAGAAAAGGGTCTTGAGTGAAGACTATCATACTAAGTTTATTCCTCTTAATGATACCATAGATAATTCTTTGTCTTGGTAAAATGGAACATCTTCACTGTTTTACATACAGGAGTACATTTGAATAAGTGGTGGTCATGGCACTCATTAAAGTCAAAATCAATCATGATTATTGACACATGATTGTTCTGCCAGCACAGTTTTCATGGAATCAGTGATTTATCACGTGCCAAGCGAAATAGTTATTTTTACTTTAATAGCTACCTCGACCAGCACTGATTCAAATGCACTTGTACAATGACAAAGGCTATAAAATAAAAGAAAAAAAGGGAAAAAAAAGAGAGAGAAGTATATTAGAACATTCCTCAGGGTCATCAGAAGTCCAAGTGACATTTAGGTGGTGGTTGCTCAGCCATTGACTAACCAATATTGGCCTGCAAATTAAACCAAACCTTTTCAGCCATGGGACCTGCACTGGGCAACTTGTAATAGTACAATGTACCAACAAACACCACCAACCACACCCAGAGGAAAATGGTGGACACATTTTTGGAATTTGATGAAGATAATGAGAAAATCGAGAGATTAATCATTGTGATTTCTAATCACGGAGCCAAAGTGATCTGAAGACTGATGTGGGTCATACGGATACCACATGCCTCCAGTTGATAAAATTTGAATGAAAATCACAAAAGGTGGAGGGGAGGGGGAGGTGGTGGGGAGGAGATGGAGAGAGGAATGGGATGGGGATGGGGATGGGAAAGGGTAGGGTGGGGTGGGGTAGCAAATGAAATCCACCATCGGCAGTGATATCTACTGATTCCTATGAGGGCTACAATACAATCTGCCACAGAAAGACCTTTATATTGGTCATGATACAATTGACTGACAAAAAAAAAATGCAATGGCGACCTGTACATCCCATGCCAAACCCCTGCTTTGCTAGTGAAATGTTCAGCTTTCCAGCCACAGGAAAAGAAATTTAAAGGCATCCTGTTTCGTGTCCTGGTAGCACTAGTTTACGAGAACAAGCTGATTCAAGGCTAAATATGTTTAATAGAATGAATGTACATCGTCAACCCGCTTCTGACAGCTACTCAGTGTGCCCAGTACCAATTCTATGGGGGAGTTCTAAGTCTGGGAGGGAATAAGTTAACGCCAAAGTTGGCTAAGTTGGAACTTGACGAGGAAAGAGAAACATGAGGATGATGGCCTTTAGGAGTAACTCTCATCCTGACACCTTTTCAGGTTTAGGATCCGCTTTATGAGACCCATCCTCACAAAAGCTCGCCAAAATCACCAAAAAGAACAACTTTAGAAGTGTGGGATATGGGGGGATTCTTCAGACTCTTCTGCTTTTTGACAATATATAAGCTTTTCTACTTTATTTCTGCAAATCTACAATAGAAACTGTAAGAAAGCCAGCCACCATACTAAGATAGTACGTCTGTTTTAAAGAAAGATTTGAAATGAAGATGCACACAAGACAAGGTATCTACTCTCAACAAGTCTATTCAAAACAGCACACCGACATTTTCATAGAAACTGGTAAGTTCTAAATTGTAAAACATTCGAAACCTTTGATATGTGGACAGTTCTGAAGGTAATTCCTATAATATACAATACTTCTGATTTCTTTTTTAAAGGAAAAATAATTCAGTTTTCTACAAAATTATCTTATTTTTGCAGTTTTCTTGACTGCAATATGAGCAGCATTTTGATAGTAGTGTGGTGGCGGGTCATATACAGGATGTGCGAGTGAATGAGTGAGTGTGGGTGTGTGTGCATGTGTGGGTGTGTGTGTGGGTGTGTGTGTGGGTGTGTGTGTGGGTGTGGGTGCGGGTGTGTGTGTGTGTGTGTGTGTGTGTGTGTGTGTGTGTGTGTGTGTGTGTGTGTGTGTGCACGTACAGGAGAGGGGCACAGGGGTTAAAGTTGAGAACACACCAGATTCAAGGGGGTAACAAGTTACTTGTAACTCAACTTTTAAGTCAACTAGGGTTTCTCAATATTTGACAGACAAAATAAAATAATAAGAAAAAAAAAGGGGATGTACACTGGAGACGCAAGAATGTTCTGGTGGACATACTATTAGAAACATAAAATTACCTATCTGGAAAATTGCTTGACAAGAATATCCAGTCTAAACCCCTGTGTTTAAACTTTACAGCCCATAGTGAACATGTTTTTCACTGTGACAGAATGCAGCTTACTGAGATACTGCTCTTGTTACATTGTCGCGCAAAAATATGATTTTTCATTCTGTCAAGACATCAACCTGTCTGATTTTATAACACTAAAACGTTGAGAGGTTGAGTCAATTCAACAGATACTAGTTCATTACAAGTGCAGGTTTGAATTGCATTAATAAACATGCAAGGTTATCGGTCACAGAGCGTGTGAAGAAGTCTGCACTACAAAACACAGTAGTGACCACAAATTGTTAGATTTCAGTCAAGAGAACAAGTCAATATAGCTCTGTTACCTTACAAACATAGTGACAAAAAATATAGTGAGAAATTTATCAATCAAAAACCAAAATGTTACATTACTTTAAAGCAATACTCAGATGTTAATTGGAATCAAATAGACATAAATTTGTTGATAAAACAGAAATTATCATAGATGACAAAGGGTACAAAACATCCATTTAAATGAAGTTTCAAGACATCCACATTGAGATCCACAAACAATTGATTACTTCTCTGCAGTGATGCTGACCAAATTACCACAAATTTTCATCAGAGTGAGTTGATAAGATTTCACTCTAAGTGAACTGAATCCTTGCACACTGTTGACTTACGTGACACTGCTGTAAACAATCATTCCTATCAAATTCATTTTGTTTTTCTTTCTCTGACGTCATGTCTACAACTTGAAATATTGCAGCATGACACACGAGTTTGTGCAGGGACATGTTTCCCACTTGTCAAATCTAACCCCATTTTAGTTGAAGCACCCAAGACAGGGGTTACCTGAGATGGATAATGTACTGTCACAAGAGAAAGAAATGGAGGTTAGAGGTCAATTTCATGAGGTCAAGGAGTTCCCTATCGAGAAAGGGTGCACAGGTATGGTGACTTTGTCAAGAACAAAAACCGAAAAATAAATAATGTACAGGATGGTGTGTTGACATGAATCACAGAGTCCACTTGAGGTACATGGTTTATTTGTGCTGTACTTGTGTTTGAAGAAAAAGTGGTTTACCTTGGAAATATTTGGAACCTTTTCTTCCTGTGTGAGCTACTGAAGGCAGGAGATTTGATGGAAAGAGGAATACAAAGTTCAAAATGATTTGTTATAGAACAAAAAGAGGACATAGAATATAATTCAGTTTAATACAGGTATGTACTTATGTTAAATACATCAGTCTCATATGTGATTATTTCTGTGGGTACATCTGAACAGCCAATAAAATCTTAAAACCAATGAAGAAATCAGAATGTTTAGCCACACATAGTGCCTTTGTATTCATAACTTATAGATATGAAGCATATATTTTCATGAATTCTCAAGTCAATGATATTCACCTAACGAAGAATCCCAAATGAATAAATGAAGTACCAAGATGCAGCGCTTCCTAGGCAGTTGCAGAGCACCTTGCATTGGCGAGAATCACAAAACTCACTTTGCAAGATTCCAAAGCGCTGGCCTACTCTGGAATGATTTCCCATGCTTGTTCTGAGGCATATCAACAATCTCGTCTACATAAAATATATACAGAATGTTCAGAGTTTGCATTAATTGTGCTCGAGAAATATCAGCCAAGAAGATATTGCACTATTTTTTCTTTAAAATCAAGAAATCAGACAGCATAACATTGTGCAAAATATACATAGCCAGGGGATCATCAAGTCAGTTCCACCATAAGCAAGTTTAGAGCACCATTACTTCTACCAACACTATGTAACCTGGACTATTAAACTTGGCATGCACGCTGTGTCATGTCTGCAAATATGACTGGAACTTTTCGGCAAGGTAAATCAGTACTTTTGGAAACAGAGAATCAACATTTGAAGTCAGTTCAGAACACATTTACTTGTTTCTGAAAACCATGTACTTAATGATGCAAATGTACATACTGAAAACAAGCAATTTCAACATTAGTTCTAATGGCTAGGCATGATGAAAGTCACAGAAATCAGTACTAATGAGCCTACTAAATGTCAGAAAACTGACTGGGCGATACAGAGTGAAATCAAATGATACAAACTTACAAGTTTTCAAACAACTCATTATGATAATGTGCTCTGTCATGACAGAAATGAAATTCTAATGTAAGCTTTAAATTACAGAAATGACAAAAAGTAGAGATCTAAGTGAAGATAATAGAAAATTTGATCTTTATTTCAGCTTTGTAAGATGAATGTGAACAGAAAAAGAAATGTATGTTGTGTACTGAATAATAGGAAGGAATGAGCTAAGTATTTGTAATTTTCAAAGTCAAGAGTAATTCACCCTAGAATTTTAAGTGCTCTGATATATGATTTTGAAGAAAGACCCACTCTAGCTATACCATGTAAAGCAGAGAAGAGAAAAAAGAGAAAATGTGAGATTTTAAGAAATGGTTCCCTGTGTAAATTTCACAGTAAAATAAACCAAAAGAGAGAAATAGTAAATACTCTGTGCTACCTAGATGCAAAGTACAGACTTTACAAATAAACACAATTTTTTAGCTGATGTACATTTTGAAGAGACCATTTCATCTAAAAATCTCTTTTGCTTGTGGTATAAGGTAATACGGATACAAAGTAATCCACTACATTTCAGTATGTAGCAGCACAAAAAGTACTTTTCTAATGCAGACCAGGCAGAATCTCAGTTATGCTGAATAAACTGAAGATGCTTTTGTCTATTTGTAAACTTATGGTTTCCTTTGGTATTCAATGATGACCCCACAGGGTCTCCATTACTGTCCTATCAGAACATCACATTATCATTTATCACTCAAGCACTAAACATCGTATCCTCTTGTAAGGAGTTACTGGAAAACCAGAAATGTTTGTGCGTGCACATGAAACTTTTACCCCATGATTCATGAAAGTAAAATGCACATGACATTTTCGTCTAAACAATCCAGTACATGCAGTATACTCGTAATTTTTTGATGGGCAGTAATTCACAAAAGTTTCATGTCGCCAAAAAGGCTATCTGCTCCAATTCGCAAAAGATTCATGTCGCAAACGTTTCTGCTTTTACAGCATCCTAGCTGGATACTGTTCCCGTATGGACCCCAGGATGAGAACTCTTTTGATGCTTTAACATCGCCAAAACGTTCACTTCGCATGAATGTACTCACACGTAATCATAGCAACAGCAGAACAAAGCACCCTTTTGTTTGATTACCACACCCTTTGCTTGAGTGAGAGAGTTTCATCAATCCCCCAGACAATTCTAACACACTACTATTTAAAAGCATTATCTTACGAGTAAAAATCACAGGAAATCGTGGTACATGACTACATCTGTGGACATACACAGCTGCCACAAAATATCATATGTGAGTTTGATAGCTATCTGTAAATGTTGTCATCAAAACAGCAAGTCTTGGCAATAGTAACAGTTTGGAGTTGTTTTGATGGTAGATGTTGGCTTCTGTGTCTGCTAGGTTTTGTTTGGTTTTCTCATCTTTTCGCTCTTGTTATTTTTTTTTCACCTGATATGGGGGCAGCTGTAGCCGGGGTCGTGGATCCCGACACACTCGACCTCCGGGGAGTGCCCGCTATCCCACATGCCCTGCTCACAGGTGCGGCATAGCTTGTCCAAGGTGCAGGGGATCCGAACCAGAGTGCGAAAGTGGTGTAGAAGGCTGCGGGCCTGTCCGGCAGGAAATTTGACAAAATTTGGAAAGAAAACAAGTTGAAAAAAAAAAAACAACAACAACAACAAATCAAAACATACCATACTGCAATAAATACAGCATTACATATGTATCATTTTTTAATATACTATCTACATGTACATTCATGAAACTCTATCTAGCAGTATGCATGATGAGTACTATATGTTGTTCACTTGCTTAATTACAAAGAGCATTTTTGATTTATTCTTCATTACTTTTAGCTACTATTTTTTCCCCTTTTTTACTAGTTGATAAAGTTTTGTTAAATTTGTTCAAAACATTCTGGGTCCTAATACATAAAAGTTAGGATCAAACGTAAATCAGAAAATCACACACAAGTCTCTGAATACTCAATTCTGATTAGCTGATGCCTGACTTACACTTATATACTTGATTTTTGGACTTACACTGTCTTGTATACTTGATTTTTGGACTAATGTTTGATTACCGGTACGTCTTTCTATGCAATGCGGCCCTGGTCCTTCTGAGTTGCCCATGTAAATTCATACTGTCACTAATTATACTTTTTGCAACAGCCACCCAGAATTGATTTGCATCACCCTAGGAATCCGGGTCCATGTCACCCTAGGACACTGGAGTCTGCGTCACCCTAGCACTAGGACACCAGAGTCTGCATCACCCTAGGACACCGGAGTGCGCAGCACCCTGATTAGGACCTCACACTAATTTTCTAACAATCTACACTACCCGACCCTTGCTAGCTTACGCATGGATTCATTGTTATGACAGGGATAGAGTATAAAAACTCTAATCTTAATTCACATGGTATATTATTGCTATATACATCTCTCCAGGCTGTTTGTATATGATTGCTTGTTTGTTTTTTAAATTGGGTGGCTGTCTCAAAAGGAAGTCAAGAGGTGACAGTTGGCAAAATTACAAGCACATGAATTCCTTCTCAAAAGACCAACAAGAAAACTTAACCATACACACAATCAACACACTCTTAACCCGTCAAGGACAGACTGATTTTGCTACAACACACATTTCCCATAGACACCTGCCCGAGTATACTCGGGACTTGTCCTCAACGGGTTAAAAGCACTACATAATGCTTAAATTGAAATTGTTTTTTTTTCCCCCCCAGTACCTTCTTGAGGACGATGTCCCCGTTCATCTGCATGGACAGGTTGCTGAAGTGGAGCAGCATGTCGTCAGCCGGGAGATTCTGCTGCACGACGTCGTCACCGTAGACAGCGATGATGCCCAGGCAGATGAAGAGGTGGAAGTAGTCGGTCTGGTAGTGGGCCCAGCAGGATTCCCACATGCGCAGTGCCTCCGCCTCGCAGAACTCACGCTTGAAGCATAGTAGGATCCACCTAGAGTGGCACAACATGAGCAGAAACATGGAACATAACAAACAGTGCGAAGACAGTCATTCTGCACTACATAAATACAAATCATCGTTATCATTAATGCTTTCTGCAAGGAAAGAGGATAGCACCGCAGAAATGTGGAGGATGAAAAGTTAATTGGTACAGAACAGATCATTGGCAACAAAGAGTCATATGGGGAAGAAAGAAAAAAATTAAGATGGAGTCATGTACAAAGAAAGTTTGCAATGGACCTGTTGTGTTTCACTTCCTGAAGGCGAACAGCGGAACAGTTGTGTTGTAGTTTTTGTCAGCTACTCTTTATATCACATCACAAATTCACACACATATATATATATTTTTCTGTATGTATTTTCTTCCTTCCGGCTACATTCACCGAGCCACAGGTAACTAACAGTATTATTGTGTGTCTCAGTCTTTCCTTGCTTCCCCTCTCAAAAAAAAAGAAAAAGACAAAAATTATACAGTGTATCTTCAGATCACTGACAATTAGGCTGATTTGCATGGTAGAGCAGCACATAAAGGGGCTTGCATATGAACACAACCATGAACACCAATCCAGGGCTTCCAACCACTGATGCCTACTTGAAATATGGCTTGAAGGGAAAATCATATTTGGGCTCAAAATGTTGCACATACTGAGCATGCTTAATCAAATTAAAAAATAAAAACCAAAAAACACATTTTTTCACTTAAAAAACAAACTGATTTCTTAATTTAAAAAAACACACACACAAAACATCATAAGATATATCCATTGGCAGCTTTATTAATCAAGTAGCATGGGCAAATCACACACACTTACACAAAATCACAATATATTGCAAATATTACCACATAATTTAATGGAATTCTACCATGTGCCACCATCTGCCTATAAAGTCTAATACCACCACTCTACAGGAGTTTGACTCGGTGTCATCCACTGGTTCTTACCTATGGCAGAAGAGGAGTTCCATGGCATCATCAATCTGGACGAGGTGGTTCCAGAACTCTGGAAGCATCAACTTGATGAGTTGTAAGAGATAATTCTGACAAAGAGATGAAAAGATAAGAGATTTCAGAAACTGATTACACTGGCCGAATTCTTTCATTTATTTTCCACTCATCATAAGAACACTATCTTGCAGGAATGCAGTAGCAAAAGCCATATTACGAACTCTTACCCAGACTATATAGGATTAAGAAAAACTTCATCTTGACATAGTTCAGAATTCAATGTCATCAAACAAATGATTTCTGTAAGACCAGAAATTTTCGCTTGCATGAAACTTCATTACAAATTTTGCAATGAGCCACAATTCACAAAAGTAAAATGCACACTAAATATTTTTGTCTGCACAATCCAGTACATGCATTACACTCATGAGTTGTTTTTTTTCATGGTCAGCATTTTGTGAAAGTCTCATGCTGCAAAAAAGGCCATCTGCTCCAATTGAGGAAAGTTTCATGCCACAATTGTTTATCTGGTTTTTACAGTATTACACAACTACTACAAACAGACACAAAAGCTTTGGAAAATATATCAGTTACCAATTACCACACCATAACATTATCATGTTTTCATCACTGACAAGCTGACACAATAGACAATTCCCTTTTATATTCACAACCAAAAACCATGACCAAGCCATCTCATGTGACCATCACATGCTTCTGACAGATTACTAGGATTGCAGGATAAAATGAATCACACTTTCCGATTAGCTCTCACATTCGCTCCAAGGAACAGGTTTGGAGAGAACAGTCTGCTTTTTTTTTTTTTTTGGTTGTTGTTGTTGTTATCAACGTCGTGGAAAATTTTCATCCCACACCTTCAAATTTTGTCACAGACTTCATACAAGAGTATGGAGGGAGTGTGAAATATGAGCAATGGTGATTATACAGCTGTTAATTGTATTTCAGTTCTTACTGCATCACTTATCTAGGCTGCAAAATATACCTGGCCCTGGAAGAATATATACTGTATGGCCATTTTGAAACCTATCTGGAGAATGTCTTAGCATATGTGACCCGCTACAACAAAAGGATCCGAAAGTCGGGGAGGTCGATTTTCTGAAAATGACATGACATTATTTCCCTATTCTTCTGCTTTAATTTCATATATAACTCAACTCATAAAAGTACTCGGTTGCGGAGATATCGATAATCTTATAAGAGCATGTCGAGTGGTCTAGGAAATCAGCGTTTCAAGAAAACTGCCTTCAAAGTTTTCCTTCCAACACAATCATGATTAAGGGGAGGTTAAGACAGTGGTCAAATCTTGACAATAGAAGGTATGCTCTTAGCAATCCCAGGGATGTTCATTCAAGCTTAGCACCAGCAGTCTATGCACAACCAATCAGTAACCAGGATGCCACGCACTGACCAATAAGATCTTCGGACACATTTCTGTTTCGTTGAAAGTCGGCAAATCATGGCCCAGAAAAATGCTAATTTTTTGCCTTTCCCTTCATCATTTAGCTTCAAAATTTCAGCAGATGATAGACAAAACATAATACTACAAAATTATGCGAAAAACAGAAACTCGATGGTTTTAAATGATTTTGATTATCTGACTTCAAACTTGATTTTCTCAGCTCAGCCGTCAGCGACTTTTGGATCCTTTTGTCGTGGCGGGACATATAAGGAGTAACCTGATTTTGATGCAGAAATCTTGCAATAGCAACCCTCCCCTTTAGTTAGTCAGATTGCATAGTGCACTAAGTATTGCAATGGATAATAAAACAAGACAAAAAAGACAGAACCAGACCAGGGGCCTGTTTCATAAAGATTATGCGCAAATTGCAATCAATCATAAATTTCGTTTTATAAACAACTTTGCGATTGATCGCAAGTAACGCTCAATCTACTGAAAGTTCCACTTGATTTTTCTTGAAACCAAGGTACTTGTCTTACAGGACTTACGCTCAATATTGAATTTACGCTTGATTCACAGAGTTACGCTCAATAAATCAAGTGGAAGATCAATTGCAACTCTTTATGAAACATGTCCCAGAATACACAAAATGAGACAAAACAGAGCAGAATTTTCCAAAACAGACAAGCGAGGGCTCACTAGCTGCAGTTCCATGTCTTCGTCCTTGGGTGAGCTAACAAAGATGACGTTCTGCATGAGACTGTCAAAGCACCAGAATGCATCCGACTCATCCTGTAGCTCAGCTAGGATGGGAGCCAGGAGGTCTGACATGCCCTGGCTGTAGCCGGTCACAGGGTGGTACACAGCAAAGTTCAGCAGAATGTTCCTACATGTGATGAGGGAAAGGAGAGAGCGTGTGATGATAGGAAACCAATATTGACTCCTTGCTTCATTTATTTGCGAGGCGTGATGTGAACCTTATTTTTGTGAATTTCACTAGTAAACCAATATTTGCAAAATTAACACCTTTCAAAAATACTGCCTCCAAAACATAAGTGCATTGTATATTATCAATGAAGTGGAAAAATGTTTCTCTTACATAATAGACAAAACTTCAAACTCATTCTGATCTGTAAGCATGGTTCCATATCACAAAAACAATCACTCGTGAAATTGTACAAGTCCCAACTTACAAAATATAAGATATATAAAGTTTATAGCTGATCACTTTAGGTAAACCACATGCAGCATTTGTTAATTCTGTGGTCTCTGCATGTGAGACAGACCACTTTTCCCTGTTTGTTATACATGACCATTGTTTGTGGCAATGTAACAAAAAGACACATTTTACAGGAAAGAACAATTTAAGGTCATAAATTATGCATTGTAACAAAATCCACTCTCTCTTATGGCAGGTACTAGTTCCATGAATTTAAATTGCTATATGAGAGAAATGTATGAATTTGAATTGTAGAAATATGATACTGTTTTTTTTCCTTTAGGCATGACAATGTAATTAAACATCTGTCCTTGGAGCCAGCTGATATTACAGAGTACCAAAGTGATGACGTGGCAGTGCTTTTGTTAAATAGCTTAGGATGGAACCAGGTGTGCAATAAACACTGTGGCCAGGTGAGGTTGTTCAGAGCCAGTTGCTATGACAATGAATGGCTATGACATTACACTTTGCTACTCTACTACCATTAACATTGTCTTCACTGTTATGTGAGGATAATCAATGTTGATGATAGGCATCAACATTTGAATGATTCTCAATACCCCTGTTTATATCACCACTGTCATTACTATCATTCTTGTTTAATTGCTATGATTACCATCAGTAAAATATGAGGAAAAGAAAATGGAAGAGAGAGTAGGCATGTGATACTTTATGATGGCAGTAGATATACCTCTAGCTTACCTCATAGTCTCAACATGGGGGTTGTTCTCGCCCTTGAAGTACGGGTGACTCCGATCCGTTCTGACGACGTCCTTGTCCACGGTGCTCTGGACGCGACGGTAGAATATCTTCATGTCTTCCGTTGTCATGGACATCCTACCAGCAGAGGTTATTGGCAAGAGTAATTTGGCAATATGATATTAAAGGGAAGGTTCATCCAGATATAATTGTGCTTTTGATGAAAAACAAAAATATGTGCTAATTTGGGGACAAAATCAGACACGCACACAAATATCATGCCATGATAAAAGTTTAGAGAGTACTGACTAGACAAATTGGCAACTCTCAGTGACAAAGTTCTTCATTTAGTTTGTACACAAGAAGTCATCAATTTTAATTTTTCTCACGAGAACGATTTTCATTAGACCTGTTCTTGTTACGTAATAAGAGTAATATGTTTTTGCATATTCTAATCAGCACACAATTTTTTTTCTGTGCCCATATATTTGAGAAAGATAACATTAATTTTTTTAGTAAGATTTTGTCTACAAAACAATGAAGAGCTGCTCAATAACTATGTTACAGTTGCCAATTTGTCTAAAGTATATCTATGCTTTAACAGTTTGAATTTTTTTTTCAATTGTTTTTCTGGATTTTTTTCAAAAAAAAATATTTTCACTGATCAACTTCTGTTTTTTTGTGGTTTCATACAAAACAAACTAATATCAGGATGGAATTTCTCTTTAACTGCAAGATGCATCTACACAGAAAATGAGGATGACAGAGTGGATATAATTACTCTGCACTGTGGATCACTGGGCATCAATCTACACCAGCTAATTCTTTCTCTTCTCTCCCTCCCCCCCCCCCCCCCCAGCATCCCCTCATATACAGCTACCATCACCACTCAATGATCATGACTCATGAAGAAGACCTTTGTCCCAATTAAGCAACTGTCCCAGTAACATCTGTATAAGAGGTCTGAAATTTAACCATTTGTGTAATACATCGTGTATAGTGTTTAAGAAATTGGACCATACAGCACAAACTTGAACACACCTGAATAATATGTTGATATTTCTGTGGCCCTATAATATGAAATTAATGTAATTGATCATAAAACATCACATAGCAACCATGATCAGGTATGCTCTAATCACAATGCAATACTTCGGCATACTTTTTTTTTTTGGAAATTTTATGCATTGTCATCATTACCCAAATGAAATTGTGTTATCACAGCATGATTTTACACATTTCCTAAGCTATGTCTCCATGTTAGAGCAAAAGTCAAGAGTTTTTGTCGTCATATGGAAACCATACTTTACCTTTAATGCCATTATGCCTTAACATACTTTCAAGAATGCTCCTACCCACCTCTTTTTCTGTATGTCCTCATATTCAAGTCTTTTCTGACCCCTGAGGGCGTTTCTCTCCTCCATGGTCGAGTCAAATGCGTAGAATCCAAGAAGAAATGGCCACACACTCTTCCTCAGGTACTCATCCACGCCGCCAAAAAACACCATCTGATCGTAACCAAAGACAGGCACAAGAATTAAATATAAGTCACTTAGCAACAAAATATATTACATATTATATTCCACATACTAAGAATGTTGCAATAGGATTGGTCCAGAGCTGATCACGTGATGAAGCGTAGTTTTGCCCATCACATCACCTGAGAAGAAAAGTTCGTTACACTCTATGTTGATAGTTCCTTTTGTTTTGCTGATTTCCACACAGTCCACACAGTCCTAACGGAAGATGAGTAAGCGCGAAATAAAAGTGCGTTGCACTGCGGACTATCATGTGACCTAGGTTACTTGATAGTACACAGTGCAACACACTTTCACTTCGGTGCGCACAGCAAATTCATTGTTTTGTCATCTACACGCACACATAGCCTAAGCCCTAAGGATACATAAAGACAGCTAAAACGGTTTCAGATGTGGAATAAAATGGGAATTTAGGACCCTAGATGTGGAATATAAAGCAAATAATCAACTTTTAGTTTCAGGCAATGAGACAAACTGTCACTTCCTTGGCGATCTGAATATGTACGCTATCTTTCCTCAGCTGCGCTTCTGAAAGATACACTGTAGCTACATCCAGATCGCCTCGGAAGTGATAGTTTGTCCCATCACCTTCACCAACGTTGATCATTTGCTTATCATCATGCGAAACATCTGTAT
Source organism: Diadema antillarum (assembly GCF_040938485.1). Lineage (NCBI taxonomy): Eukaryota > Metazoa > Echinodermata > Echinoidea > Diadematoida > Diadematidae > Diadema > Diadema antillarum. Next base: position 4,865,912 of record NW_027270906.1, on the reverse strand, counting down.
GTTTTCAGGCACATTACTGAAAATGTTATCTGAACATAACATATCCAATGTAACTACATGGCCTTGATACCATATTTAATGTAACAATACTTTACTCAGGCAACTTTGTTCATCAAAAAAGAACAAATATGTAACCTTGTGAGACTAACAATAGCAAAACAAAATAATTTATTGTTAATTGTAATACTGAGACATGGATGTCTTGTTATGTTGTTGTCATTTCAGTGTCAAACTGTATGTTGCCCAACCAACCTACTGCCATCATGGTCATAGCTTCTTCTTTAACCCGTTGAGGACGGACTGATTTTGCTACAACACGCATTTCCCATGGACACTTGCCCGAGTATACTCGGGACTCGTTCTCAACGGGTTAGAGGATGATATAGGTGATAATTCTTGAGTGCGATGAGTTCTTTGATATGTATCTATACACATAAACATGAAAATTACAATCCTTAGTTGATGAATGAAATAACAAATACCTGTACGTTACAAACTAAATCATCACATAATTTTGTGACTAGTTAATAACAATGAAGATGTTGCCTCAAATGGACATCACGTGTCATCAATATCCCTGAAGTGTTACTTCAGTGTTACAAAATATACCTGAACGAAAAAAACAAAACAAAACAAAACAAAAAAAACTAGAAAAGCACTCTTAGAGCGCAAACCTCCGCTAAGCAGCTAATTTCCACCGATGTCTTCCCAAAGAGATTATCTCCTCTCCACCACTGGGGAAAAGCTCTTTGACCTCTTTCATAGGGATCAGAGATTTCCACAGTACAGTATGCATGCTGAAAAATTCCCAATATAGAAGCCTTTGTTATGTCATAAACCCTCAGCTTCATGGCGCGCCTCGCCCTAGCAGAAACTAGAGCACGCACTTTAGTGCGCGCATGCAAACCTCAAATACGCGCAGCCTGAACTCCCAAGTTCATTGACCCTTATACCTGCCAAAATATCAAAATCATTCATAAATTCCCCCAAAATTCTCGGATCACTACCAAAAGTTAATCGTTTGTTACTCGTGTCATTCGATCTCAACCTTTCCTGCAAGTTTCATCCTAATCCGTTGACTACTTTTTTAGTTATTTTGCACACGGACAAACGAACGAACGAACTAACAAACAAACCAACGGTAACGAAAACATAACCTCCCCCCTTGGCGGACGTAAAAATAGCTTGTCATTCTCTTTAATATTGCACGTCAGCGATTTTACCCATCATTTCTCCACCACACAATGGATCATTCCAGGAAACTGTGTGGCTTCTCACACATACATACACAGGCGGATACAAGGCATCCTGCTAAAATATGCATGCCCCATAAATACTAAATTAGCTAATGGGTACATGAGCATCATGCGCAGTGCTCAGCATCCTGTTCTGTCCGCCGTCAAATCCGCGAGATGGCATTCCATTGAGATGGCAGTAATCAGGCAAACAAGATGTGCATTTGATCGCAAAATGCATTCTAGCTTAAATCAACACAGAGCTACTCCCATGATGTGGAATAATTTGCAAATTTACATCCGTGGGGGGTTACTAGGGGTGAACATTTCCTTTACAGTGCATTGGTATTTTCCATCCATTCTCGCTCTCTCAGCTCTCTTTCTCTCTCTTTTCTTCTTCTTCTTCTTCTTCTTCACTGATGATTTAAAAGTGTATGCTACTCTCTCCCAATTGCCACTTGAGAGCCAGAAGGGTACTATTGCATTCTAAGACCTGAGCATAAATAAAAATGAAACAACCAATTTTCATGGAATAAAAAGTTTATCTAATCAAACGTGCATAGATTTATATTAAGCGTCGTTTCAAATATAGGGTAAAAATGGTGCCTTTGTTTTCAATTCTTAACATTTTACTGAAAATGAAAAAAAAAAGAGCAAAATTGACACCATGATGCAGAAGAGATCAAGCTCAACAATGTGATACCAATAACTCAATATGCCCAAAAATTGCAATAAAGCCCTTCTGTTTCTCAGCTGACACAATGTTTAATGCAGTGATACCACTACTTCAGTCCTCTGTACATTTCAGCATCAATGTCTACCAGAGGGTATCTTCAATTTACTCCAATATTGTCACTTTCCTGGAGGGGAGGAGGTTATTACTATCTGACATGGCTCGAATTTGGTATCGAGGAGTAAAGGCCAACATACGGCATTCGGCAAGTTCTGAACTGAACGTGTTCATTTCCGTTTCCTTGCTTCTTCCAGTCTTTGCTCTCTGTCCATCTCCCTTCCTAATATGTTAAAACCGTAGATGGCATTTTTCCAATCTCCTACAGTATGTAGTCACATGCCAGCTTGAGAACATGAAGCAGAAAAAAAAAAAACATGAGTGCATCTGTTTCATACTGGATAGCATCACGGAATATGATTTGCTCTCTCTTTATGTAGAAAAAAAGCATTCTTGTCAGCTCTAATTTACGTTGTGTAATTTGTGCACGGGCATTTCTAATTACACCAACGTGCGGCACACTTTAATGAAAATTTCTGTGTAAAGCAGACAAGATTTAATTGATTCAGACACAACCATTAACACACAACATGCACACACATATGATCACCCATGTATGCACACACACACACACATCCACACACACCCACACACAAAAACACCCTAACATTCCAGAAAAAACACAAACACACAATTGCAAAAGCATGAATTTTAAATTCTAACAACTTATAATACTGAACTGTTCGCCAAGCCCTCATGCCATCTGATGAATAATACATGATACCGTCAGAAATCCAATGTCCCTACAAAATGTAATAGAGCCTATCTATATGCAGCATATTTGATATTTGAAATTAAAGCTGTATAGCCACTTCCAAACATGTGACATAAACATCACACCATGCATTATATCTGCCAAGCTTGATAACTCTCTCAAGTTTAGAGGAATACAACTTCAAGAGGATCTAGAGGGGTTTCCCACTTTATAGACAGACCTCATTTGCAAACACGTTGAGAAACATGTTTGATACACTAAATATATAACTTATTTCCACATCTGAAAGTAAATTGAGTGTCAAACATTTTTTTTTTTTCAAATCTCTTCTGGCTAATCATAGTCCAGAGGGGTTATCATATCAAGCTTTGATTATTATGGGTATGCATATTTGCAATCAGAATAGTTTGACCTCAAAGACAAGTTTGTTGAGCTGCAGCCTCCAATAAGAATGAAACACAAATACACATGTATGTGGATTGAGTGAATGCAGCAATATCAGTAGAACACATCAGTGACAGTTTGAGGGAAATTGGACAATCTATTCAAAAGTTATGAATTTGTACAGTTTTGGTGCAGCCATTGCTGGATGGGAAGACTGTGCTATTTTGTGACATCACATATATGGACAATGATATAAAGGAATACAATGAAAGTTCAACATATTTTCACTTTTCTAGCATAATGATAGAGTGCTTGACATACCTCTTTCAGGAAGCAGGGGAAATAATGTTACCCTTAACACACATCAGTAACAAGTTCAGGAAATGTGTATTTTTCATTAAAAAAAAATTAGTTCTGCAGAATTTTCATATTTTCTTATCAATATCTTTGTCCATACATAAATATCTTTGACATCAAGAAACGTACATGCAGTTAGTTTTCTCACCTAGTCATGGCTGTACTGAAACTGAAACTTAAGATTTAAACTTTTGTACACATTGTCCAAATTTCCTCAAACTTATTAAACAGGTACAATGTATGTGTTCCACTATGCTGTAGTATCACTGCATTCCCTCAATTTGCATATAATATACAATGTATATTGGGGTTACATTCTTCTTGAAAAAATCTAGTCACTTCTACCAAGGTGTGTACATTGATATTTGTACTCTCGGGGTTAAGCATACGATTGACAGGCTAATCAAGTTTGTGACACAGTATGGGAGTGTCACATGCATACTCAGCAGTCTGTGCAAAAGGAGATTAATTTCAACTTCTTCACGCTCCATAACTCAAAGACGGTTTGGAAGCGAATTTATAAAATGTGATAACAAAGAAGTCCTTCGTAAGCTTGAAACTCATCAAAGTCGTATCTACTGCCCAAGGAGAGAGGCTTCTTCAAATTTCAGCCGTAAAATGGTGTCTTACTTTGAATCTAGAGTAAATAACAAGCATTCTGCCAAATCTGTTGAATAGTCCGCGCATTGGCAAACAGTATTCTTTTTCTTTTTTGCATGCTTTTGTAATACAAATTTTCCCTGATATGCAGAAAACTACCTGATTGCAAACATACTCATTTCTTTTCTTCTTTTTTTCTTTTGCACTTGTATTTTATGTCTATAACAAAATTGCTCAAGGCTCGCCTGACAAACTTTGCATTTATAATGCATATGTACTTGACTCAAAGTATTGAAATGTATTTTATAGGAACGCTCATGTGTAGCAGCTTGTTACTGGAGGTCCTCAGGGAAAGATGGCTATCAAACTGAATGCATGTACCTGGATACACTAGCTCATTCTGCATCAATTCTACATTGCAGCATGAATAATTCACATCAGCTAGCCCTGATAGTGATACACTGTACTCCTGCACACCCATGTATACATTTCACAAATTACTAATGTACAAATGCTTTTGTACAGATCTAGCCATACAAGTTGCTGTGCAATGTAGGCAACACGCATTGAAATTTGCATGTACTTAATACTGCCAAGTGCAAATGATTGGGTTATTTACTCTCTGACAAGAATACCGACCTCTATGAAGTGGCAGGAATTACAGCTGAACTGTGCAGGTGCTTGTACAGTGCTTGGGACAAAATCCAGACTTATAAAACATATAATGCCCTACCCCGCCCCCTAAGTTCCCTAATAATCTGAGTAATACAAAAATGAAATGAACAGACTGACAACAAAACAAATACTTTAAAAGTTCCTTTTGATGTTAAAGGACAAGTCCACCTTCATATAAGGATTGAGAGAATGCAGCAATCTCTAGAACATATCAGTGAATGTTTGAGGAAAATTGGACAATCCGTTCAAAAGTTACGAATATTTTAAGTAACTGCGCAGTCACTACTGGAAGAGAAGACTACTACAGTGTGTGATGTCACATGCATACAACTATAAAAAGGAAAATAAAAAGAGAATTTCACAAAACTTTCCTTTTTGAATTAAGTGCACAGTTCTTTGACTTGCTACTGACGTATGTTAAGGGTAATATTATTCCCCCTGCCTTCTGAAAGAGAGAAGTTGAGTGTTCTTTTGTTATGCGAGAAAAATGGAAATATGTTGAATTTTCTTTATTCTTTCTTTATCATTGTACTCATGTGACATCACAAGTTATAGCAGTCTTTTCATCCAGCCGTGACTGAGCAGAAACTTCAAAAATTCATAACTTTTTAACGGATTGTCCGATTTTGCTCAAACTCTCACTGATGTATTCTACTATTGCTGCATTCACTCAACCCACATGTCTAGATGAAGGTGAACTTGTCCTTTAAAGGCATTGTTTACCATTTGCAGATCAAACAAAACCCAGCTTTAGTGCTTCAAAATAGTTCTAAAATGTGAGTTAGGGATCTACGGCCAATGTAAAAATTTTAATCAGTAAAATCAATGTTAAGTATTGTTGAATGTATATAAAAAATTTGAATAATAGTTATAATAAATGTTTCTAGAATAAACCATAGATATTTATGGTTTATTGATAAAAATAGTGATATCTCTTTATAGTCTAGGCTTTACTGCGAAATTTTTATATGGTGGGATTTTTGTGATATAACTGACCTACACATATGCATCAAATGTAGTAAGTCAAACTTTTTTTTTTTAAATTAACTTCTCCCAATGGTAAACAGTATGCATTAATTGCAAGTTTTACTTTTATTGTCTTTAAAACCTGATGTAAGGAGACCAGAGTTTATCCTCACTTATGTTTATTTCAATACCTTTCAAACAACATGAAACTTTAGTGTGTTGCACATTTCAAATGAACAAAATGCCAGTGACCTGTATCTTCATAATCATAAAAACAGAGTTCTGGTGCAGTACCAAATGTGTTCATTACAAAGAGGTTTTAGCCTGTCTTCAAGACCAAAAACCACTTTTCCTCCATCTTTACACATCTCATCATCAAATCAGTCTACAGAAAGTTTAACCCCTATACTGTAAACACAATAATTTCACGGCATGAATTTTTTGCGAGTTGCTTCTAACATTCAATGCATATAGTGTAAACAAGAACTTTCGCATGCATTTTAATTTTGCAAAATTCATGAAATTGAATTGCAGGTGAACATTCCTCGTTTTACAGTAAATCAAAACATCACAATTTATGGCATGCTGATGTCATAAAACATAATGTGAGATGAAAATACTGAAGCAGCCTCCTGAAACTGGCTCCTTGTCCCCCCCCCCCTCCCCCACCCCCCCCCCCCCAAAAAAAAAAGAGAAATAAAAAAGAAAAACAGAAATTGCTACAAGCAAAGGCATTGAAACACATTGACACACACACACACACACACACACCAAAAAAAAAAAAAAAAAGTCGCTATATGGCGACTGGTATGCCTCCGCCATAATGCATGGTTCTCCCAATAGGTCTATAGTACATGTGGACAATGTGTGATTACATTTTCACAAAATTGGCAAAATATTAAAATGACAAGTTTGTCACAAATGTGTTTATTGAATGTTCACCTTCCTTGACCTAGGTTTAATTGGATGAATAGGAGAGCATGTATTTGGAGATTTAACCCTCACCACTACCTGCCTTTAACACACACACACATATGGGGCCCCCATTGACTGTACACAGACATCCTGTGTGATCCTGTCAAAACAGTGTTGCGACTGAACATTGATTTATTTGGTATCAGTTTTCAAGGTCTTACCCAGCTCCGATTGAGCTAAACCAAAGACAGGCAGAGAGAGCACACTTATAGTGATACAGTGATACAGTGAATTTTATTTCTTGAACGGCCCCTTCAGGGGCATGGAAGAAATACAAATGAGTATCAACAATCTTTACTTTACAACAAATATAAAAATACATAAGAAAGAAGGAAAGAATATATGTATAAATATAAGCTCTAACAGCAAGCAAGTAAAGGCAAGAATTGTTTGAAATTAAACACATGTATACGGACTAATAACTAAACATACTCTCTAGGGGAAAAAATGAAGTCTTAGCGACCATGTATGTACGTAAGTTTACAATTAACAAAAAAGAAATTACTTGAACTTTGACATGATGATTTTACAAAATTTTGAAAGATTCTTTAGTTGCATATTATAGACTAAACATTAAATAACTGATTTAACTTAACGACATTAGGCCTGCGGTAATAGTAACTTCAAATGTTCTTCTTACCAAATTTCAACATAGATGGCACTAGTCAAGCATCCCCCTAGGCCTTTGAAAAAGATGCATACAGTGCACTAGTGCTGCATGGAATTTGCTAAGAGCCTGGTTGCAGTGCTGCTTGCTGGTGTGTGCTGACAGTTGGTGTGAATTGCGGTCTGAAAATCTTCTGAATACTACCAAAATGGCTTCAAAGAATCTTTCTGATAGTGAGATCTTTTCAGAAAGTGAATGTTCTACGGATTCAAGTGATTCTGTTGATGCATTTTCACAAAGTTTGTCAGAATCCGATACTGATCTCTCCAGTGACAACAATCTGGCTGATAGTAGTCCCACTCATAGTGATTCAAGTGAGTGGGAACCATCATCTCAAAAAAAGACCAAAAGGTGAGTCAACATTGAAATTTAGTCCTTCCTGTTGTGATTTTCATTTCATTTATGTGGAAGAAATGTAAGAATTCCAGTTCTTTTCACTGACTGGGTGCTAATAATGCAGTACTCCAACCCTATCCTGTATAATATGCCTAGCCATTAATGATAGTTAGCCATGAATAGGTGAGCTGAGCTGAGGTAAATGTATGAAACTCAACTAGGATCTAGAGCTTGTTCAGAAGTAGGTCTAACGGATGCCTGAAAAAAAAAAACACACACACACACACACATAACAGGCCTACTATACTTGTGTGCATATGGCTGGTATGAAAACTTTCTGCCAAGATGTTTTGTCCAGTAAAAGGAAACATGCACTCTAAACAAACACAGAGCTACAAGCAACATTCACTGCATAAGCTCTGCAACTACGCATGTTCTTACACCGAAGTAGGAAGGTATGAAAACATGTTGGGCTCTTGTCAGCACAAGACATTTATCTCATAGTGTAAGATGAAGTTACAGATGTAGATTTACTGGAGTAAATGGAACTTGCCCTTTTCTCTACTTCTAGGAAGAAAACTCCAAAGCATGGCCATGGGACAACAGCTTCAAAGAAAAGGAAATCTGGGAGTGGAGATGCTTGTGCAAGGTGAGAATCTTCAGTAACACCACTTAAAGCACATGACATGTTATTAACATTGTATTCTTGTCAAATTCTCACTTAGATGTTTCAAATAAATTGATCTAGATCATTTATTTTCTGTTTCCTTTTCATTCAAAGTCCAACCACCTTCAATACATACAACAGTGCAGATGATGGCCAGCCGAGACAACCACAGTTTGTGTCTGCCAAGTGCAATGGACCAAACCTTCCATCCATATTGACCCGAATTGGAGCAAGAAGTTTTACTTCTGCCTTCAGTTTTTTTCAGCTGTACTTTTCTGTAGCTATTGTAACTGAAATATGTAATTTCACAAATACCTATGCCAACTCCCACATGCATGAAAAAAAATCCTATAATTGGGAACCCCTGACACCAGATGAATTCTATCACTACATCAGTCTCATCATATACATTGGCCTCGTTCGTGTTTCTCGTCTCCCTAACCTCTGGTCCCGAAATCCTATTTACAATTTTCCTTTTCCACGATCAGTCATGTCCCTCAAAAGATTCAAAGCCATCAGTGCTTTCTTACATATTGTAGACCCCAACACTGAAGGTGACAAGAAAAATAGATTACGAAAAGTAGACTTTCTTGTCAGTCATTTTAAAACTTTATGTAGAGAATCCTATGTTCCTTCCCAAAATGTGTCTGTAGATGAACAAATGGTGAAGTCAAAGGGAAGATCAGGAATCCGACAATATATAAAGAATAAACCAGTTAAATATGGGATTAAAGTTTGGGTGCTGGCAGAGTCATCAACTGGGTATACAATTGACTTTGATATTCATACTGGGGGGAAGGGGAAGAAAAAAAAGACAGAGCGTGGAAAGGGATTGGGTTATCAAGTTGTTATGAAACTTTGTGAATCACTAAGGAATGATGGATACCATGTGTATCAGGCCCTCTTATTGATGACTTATTTGAAAAAGGATATTTAGCATGTGGCACCACACAAAAAGGAAGGCTTGGCTATCCAGTACAGTTCAAAACAACAGACAAGCAATGGAACAAAATATCTAAAAGAGGGGATATGAGGTGGTTTCGGGATGGAAATAAGCTAATAGTACAATGGAAAGATAAGAGACTTGTAACAGTAATGACATCAATTCATAATGCTAATGATTTTGACTTTGTTGACAGAAAAGTAATAATTAATGGAAAATTTGAAACTCAAAATGTTAAACGACCTGTAGCTGTTAGAGATTATAATAAATATATGGGAGGTGTTGATCTATCTGATCAACTTATAGGTAAATATAATGTTCTTCGTAAAGTAAACAGGTGGTGGAAGACAATTTTTTTTCATCTTATTGATATCGCTGTAATAAATTCCTATATAATGTTTACATCTTGTGCAAAACAACAAACTGCCGCAGGCTTGCAACGTAAGAGTACCTATGGTCATTTGGATTTTCGAGAAGAATTAGTTGCACAGCTAGCACAGTTTGGAAAGGAAGATACATGTAATTCAGGTTTGGAGGAGGAGGAGGAAGGGCATCATTCATACATCTTGAATAACAAGAGTGAAGCCAGAAATTGTGGATGGTGTTACCACACAGAGCAGTCAGCAAGAGGGCGGGGGAAGGAAAGGAAAGTGAGGACATTCTGTTCTATATGTGACAAACATTTTTGTCACAATTTCAAGCGGGACTGTATCACCATTGCACATGAAAAGAAAAATTTTCCAATTCTGCAGGTTATTCTGTCAAAGAGGAAAGATAAATGATTTCCTTGATTTTTGTTGGGTAGAGGGAGGGGAGGGGGAGGGGGACAGGGAATATCACCTTGAAAATCATAGGAAGATTACACTGTACGTGTTTCATGACTGACCCAAGTTGATGTTTGCCAGCTCCCATTCGAGATTCACTATTCATTCATCAAACATACTGAGTAACATTTTATCTTGTCATTTCAATATTTGTGAACTGTCATGCTACATTCTGTCTAATCTAACATAGACTGCATTCACAGCTACATGTACTTCCTAACATGCATGCTACAGTAAAATGTCATTTATTTCACATATTGGGCCGGATGCATAAACGCTAGCAATTGCTTGTGCTAGCCTTTTACTCGAATCCGTATGCATAAAATCCAGCAATTGCTTGTGCCCGCAAGCAATTGCTGAGAGACCAAGCATTTGCTTAAAAACATATGCATAAAACATACCTTTTGCTTGTTCTTTCTAGCAATTGCTTACTATTTTGTTTTAGATTTTGTGATGAAATATTTTTAATTTATTATATATTGTATTTGTTACTGGAACATACACAGAAAAGGAAAGAAGGAAAAGAATTAAGAGAACTTTTCAACAAATTACAAATATAACATTATTGAGCATTTGCAATACGTCATACTGCCTGTTATATTTTAGTATTTTTTTGTATTAAATGTATGTATTTTATGTATGTATGGTATAAAACTCATGTTAAGTTATTTCATGATTTATATTCTTCATTTATGCACCTCTATCTTTATGTATGTCCGAAAACAAATTCTATGTATATTTTATACATGACAATAAATTATCTTGAATCTTGAATCTTGAATGAATTTTCCAAGCTCTGCAAAATGAGCTTGAGCTTTTGCTTAATTGGGACATTCCCTTTTAAGTATCATTTTCACATTCATAAAAGAAAGACCACACTTGTGCAGGAGTGGTATAAATCTCCGAGAAATTACTTGAGAAACCTTTTCGTTTCAACAACGGGAATGTCCAATGGTTAGCACGCAAAATGTAATGAAAAACAGATAGGATGTTTGACTTCAGTGGAGAGCAAGGAGACCTCTCTCCACGTGCGATCTGGTAGATCCGGGCTAACTATAAGCAGTGATGGGAATCAGCCAGTACGTGTGTGTGTACAGATGTGTGTGTGCATTTATGAGTGCCATTTCATAGCTCTTCTGCTATGTCAGGAAAAGTTTCGGCACACACATGCCCGTTCAAATACATGCTGTCACACTCGGTTTTGTTCTTGTGTTCGCATAGGCGTGACGTTCCTTTTGTTGAAAACGCAAGCAATTGCTTGTACGGGACAAGCAAAAGGTATGAGCACAAGCAAAAGGTTATACATATTATGGATTTTAGCAATTGCTTGAGCTAGACCTTTTGCTGGACGAGCTTGTGCTTTTGCTTGAAGCAATTGCTTACAAGCGATTGCTTGTTTTATGCATTCGGCCCATTATATATTACAGATTCGTCATGACTGCATGCAATGCGAACCGTCGAATGCCTGCATGCATCCCTCCTGTGCAATCAACGTGTATCCTTTGCCATTATTTGATATGAAAGATACTTGAATAGCTAGATATGATTCAATGTGGATACTCTCTGAAACCATTTGGTAGTCAAAGTACCATAGACTTCAGCTCATTACACGGTTGTGAGAAATAGAATTTATGATGCTCGGAACTTACAGGCAGTTTCAAATTGTGTTCCTTGGCTTTACTGTAATATGTATGAAATAGATTTGTTTTTCCTCTTGAGAAATGGAATGTATTTCAATTTTATTGTGACAGATATTAAAGTAGCACAGAGTTTGTTGTAGTTCACATTTGTTTTCAAAGGCAATTAATGCTGTTCCCTGTCAGATACCAGGTATGCATTCTGTATTGTCCAGCTCACATGACATCTATTACAGTATTTTATGTAATCTTTGTTTCTTTTCGAACTTTTATTTGACATGGATGTACATGTTGTACACATTAAAATGTACAGTTACAAATAAAACTCAGTCTGTGATGAAACATAGAATTTACTCTCAAGATTGCCTTATTCATGCCTAATGCTGAACTGAATTGTTGAGGTATGGCTGAAGATGTGTTGCGCTGTGGAATTGCTGTCTGAAAGTGTGCTAACTTTGGAAATACAGTGGAAACTCGATATAACGAGATGGTCGGGACCGAGTCATTTTCCTCGTTATAGCCGATATCTCGTTATATCAGTAGGCATAAAAGAAGGCATAACATAAAGACATTAATTTGCACATGTGGGACTACCCATCATATTTCAATCAATACTGATAACTTGATATTGTGTGTGAGGGAATTACATTGTACTCACCTTTATGGGTAAGAGGATGTTTTTGCCAAGGAAATCCAATATCAAGAATGTGTTTCTTATTAATTGTAGATGTTTGAATTTGTAAATTTATATAGCTTGCGATTGTATCAAGATCGTCTGTGGATTGGTATTTGGTTATCGTGTGGGTGTGTGTTGTGTGGAAAGCTTGAATATGGTCTGCACAATGCTGTGTGTGTATGTGACACATTCTGTATGTAAATTATGACTGCGTGTGTGTGAAGATGGGGAATTCCCTACGTAGAAGGCCAATCACAGCATCAGATTGCCTCACACCTGCTAAACGTCATGATGATGTCATGCATACATATGGCTGTCCCACCACATTTTCTGCATGTATCAGTGTGCGCGCACACACAGAGTTACACGTACAACATGCAGTGCTAGCTGGAGTGCACTAAAGAAAATGATTATGTGTGTACAAGACAGTTTTTGGCGCATCAAGCTTTACAATCTCGGAAGATGATAGCACAGGCGAAGTAAAGCTTTACCGTAGGCATTTTGCTTAACCTCGCTATAGCAGGTTTGATTGACTATGTTTTTCTTTGTTTGGAAGTCACAAAATTTATCTCGTTATAGCAGTTATTTCATTATAGCCGATCTCGCTATAAAAGTAGCATTTTACATAGACTTGTGTGGAAGGAAATTTGGGACCGGGAAAATTTCCTCGTTATAACCGATATCTCGTTATAGCAGTGTTCGTTATACCGAGTTTTCCCTGTATGTTAAAAATATAAGATTTACTCATATCCCCCTCATATTATCACTGAATATTTCCTATACATGGTGGCCCAAAAAGAACGGAACGCCTAAGATTTTTATTTTTAGCAATATTTTTCCTAATATGTCATTATTTTGTATACTATTGGAAAGGCCATTCTTTTTCCAAAAGAATGACACCAAGTTCTTTAATTTTGGTTAATGCATCATGGTTTTAGGACCATTTTTGTCAACCCTTGCAATTTTCAAAATGTGATCATTTTGCACTCTCAGAGACACCGAAATCAGCGAGAATTCGGCTTGCCATAGAAGCAGTAACGTTCACAATGTGTGGAATGTGGCTGTCATTGTCCGTTACCATTGTGAATGAGACGACCTGACGACAATAACACTGTCCGCCCCACATTCCGCACATTGCGAACGCTACTGGTTCTACGGTAAGCCGAATTCTCACTGGTTTCTGTATCTCTAAGAGTGCAAAATGATCATATTTTGAAAATTGCAAGGGTTGACAAAAATGGGCCTAAAATCGTAACGCATTAACTGAAATTAAAGAGCTTGGTGTCATTCTATTGGAAAAAGAATGGCCTTTCTAATAGTATGCAACATGATGACATATTTGTAACGATATTGCTGAAATTAAAGATCCTAGGCATTCCGTTCTTTTTGGGCCACCCTGTATAGTGCTAAAAAGAATGAAATATAATTAAATGCTACATCCCCAAGTTTTCTACCAGATTTTACAAAAATTCTGAAAATTTTGTTTTTGTTTTTTTTTTCCTCATGAATATTAATGAGGTTGGGGATGTCATCTGACCTTGAGTTGACCTCTTGACCTGTTTTGCATAAAGTACAATTATTGTCTTTCACAATGATATATAAAACATGGGGGTATGCTGTTTCAAATTGATATGAATTTGCATTACATTTGAACATGTCAGAAAACACATGAAAACACAGCAGTGGATGAGGGTTTGTTTAAGGACTTTAACTTGACTTTGACCCATTCATAATTTTATGCATTGAGTACTTTTCAAGGTATGGAGAAAAAGTGCAATTTCTGTATTGAATAGTAAATTGTTGCCATTTTCATCTGGCCTTTGACCCTAAAATTCATATGATAATCACTGTCAGGCAGAACATGCATAAATATGTAGTAAGTTTCAAGATAACTCGAGCCACTTCCCAGATATGGAGGAAAAAGTTAGTTCAGCACTTCACTTGATCTTTGATCTTTTGACCTTTGAGGCCAAAAAAAAAAAAAGAAAAAGAAAAAAACCTTCCCAGAGAATCTCTATACTCCTCTCACCTCCCTGGTTATACATACATACACCTAGTGTAAAAAACAAATAATCCTGCTGGCATTGCATGAATATGAGGGAAATAGTAAAATTTTGAAGTGTTGCCCTTGACCTTTGACCCCTGACCTTCGACCCCATGAACCCTAAATTCTCTAGATAATCATTGCCAGTCAATACATATACTATGTTACATGAAGATACCTTGAACAATATCCAAGGTACAGAGAAAAAAGTGAAATTTTAATATTTTTACTTGACCTTTTGACCTTTGACCTCATGACCCCAAACTTTCACCAGAGAATCTTAATTGGGTAAAACATGTATACAATAAGTTTCAAGAAAATATCTTCACGCAATGCATAGTACTATGGAGAAAATAGTGAAATTTTAGGATATATATTTGACCTTGACCTTTTGACCTTTGACCTTGAGCATGTGCACTCAAAAGTTGATAGGCACAACTTCACTCCCTAATACACATGATATGCCAAGTTTCATCAGGATATTTTTTAGTTACGCTGTCTACAAAATTTATTACGGATGGATGGATGGACGGACAACCCGAAAACATAATGCCTCCGGCACCACTTCATGGCGGAGGCATAAAAACAGTCTAGAGCCTGAAATCTATAGACTACCAATCATATACCAACTTCCAGGGATATTTTCTACACTCATTTATTCGACACACCTGCCTGACCATCTGTGTCGTGGCCCCCTGTAATGCAGCCTATGTCATCATGAACTAACTTAATTTTCCTACCAGACTCTTTTCCTTAGTCTGTCAGTTCCGACCTTCCAATCATCCTCACAAGGTCTCAATTTCTTTCCCCATCACTACATTTCTCCAGATATCACTACGGGAAAAAAAGAAAAAATCATTATAAATCTGAATTGAGAGAAAGTGGGGGAGGAAAATCTTTATTGAAATGGTTGATTATGTGTGGCAGATTGAACATCGAAGTGCATTATGAAGATGTTGACGTCGATGAAAGGCGAATGAGATGAAACAAATATCCTGAGAGGAGGCTGATATGAAGACTTCATAGATGACAAAAATGTCCACATATTTCAGTACTCTCATTTCAGTTTCATCATCCAGTCTGGAGTCTTAACAAAGGAAGTCTTGTATTAAAAAGCAGCTACCTCTCTGGTGTGTATGTGTGCATGTACAGTGGCAGATCCAGAGGGGGCGCACCGGTGCGCGCCCCCTCTTTATTTTTTGTCAAAACAAAAGAAGTAAAAAGAAAAATGGGGGGGGGGGGGGGGCCTGCGCCCCCTTTAATTTTGTAAAGGCGCCTCCCCTTTATGGAATATCTGGATCCGCCTGTGCATGTATGTGTGATTGATCAAGATATGTCCGATCACAATTTACTGTTTCAAGCTCTTCTGGTTTACAGAGTTATGAGAAGCCAATATGTCAATGGTGGTGGTACAGATACAGATAACTTCTACAACCAAAAAAAAAAAAAAAAGAGGAAAAATCTTTGGCTAATAACCCCAGTAAAAGGCACATGATTTCATGTGAAATCACACAGAACTTTGGATATTTTTCTATTATTTCTTTTTTCTTTTTCTTTTTTTTTTTTTTTTTGGGGGGGGGGGTAGGAGGTTGAGATAAGGTACAAAGTTGTAAGAGGCTATCAATTCTGCCCCCTCTATTTTCTCTTTATTTTCCTGCAGGGGATTAGCGTTGAATCAAGACTGAGGGAATGGCAATATTAAACTGGGCAGGCATTTGGGAGGGGAAACTACACCAGCCACAGCTCAGAAGCCAAGATTCTATAAGACCAGCCATCAATCTCCCACATGTGTGATCCATCTCAGAGAGTTTTACTGCAATGACAAGCCTCGTGTGATGTTCGCTACGCTCGGCAGTCTTCTCCTCTGCTCCATCAAGGATCTCATCTTGTCTAGGGTTTAATTAAGCATCCATCTAATCACAGATAATTTAATCAGTGTCATGTAGGCATCCTATTTACCTTCAACCACTTTCTCTTCCCCCCGTGCACGCTTCATGAGCACATACACACACACACACATAAATTATACAGAAATTGAATGCAAAAGTGCAGATTTTTGCTTTTCACATACAGAGCAACCAATATTCTCAGACAATATTCTTGAAAGAAGAGATCACATTGAGTAAGCATATACATACTTATATGATAATGTAATTCTTAAATTCTGAGGAAAATGGGCTATCTGTATCTAGATCTTATTTTAATAATAGCTCAAATTTACACTAGACACAAAATATGTGACACATGTAATGGCTATGATTTTATTAGCAATGGACTAATTCTGGGTTCAAATTCACTCTTTAAGTGTATCTCACTACTGATGCATGGGATTCACATGTAATTCATTCAGTGATGTTTATAGTTTTGACAATGGGATTTCATTTCCACGGATCCTAACTTAATCCCACTTTATGTCCATGTACTAGATGATACACATCTGTTCGAATGTGTACAATGTGAGCTGATACAGGTTTTCGCTGTTTCCCTGCCTCACACACTGTGTTCTCACTGCTTAAACAAAATGTTCGGCTGACATTTCACAGCCGGGCTGCCATGCATGCCATGTGACCAGGAGAAAAAAAAAAAACACAGCACGCATCAGTGCGAGATTCTGTAATCTCCTTGAAACAATCAAGCACAAAGAAATTTGCCATGCATCAACCAATCATGCTCTCAGTATGGGCTTTAATATAACTTGAACTATGCTCTTTGAAGTAGGCTCAATTTAGTCTACAAGACTGTCACTCCCCAGGAGATTCCTTCCACATCAAATTCCCTCCAAATTTTACCAGGCGATCTGAAGTAAAGGTCAGCTGACTGACGTGTTCTTTAAAATAATGTGTAATACTACAATGACCGATACTTTCCCTCCACAACATTTCCCCACCCCCCCCCCCCCCCACATCCACACACACACACACACACACACACACACACACACATACACAAACACCACAAGGCAACACTTCTGGCCTCTTGCAAAAAGCCCTTGGGTAACCTTTATATCATACGTTTAAATAGTCCCTAACTCTGGGTAAGGTAAGAAATGCCCATATCAAACATTCCATTATATTGCTTCACTACTAGGCAGCATCACAGAAGGTTTGTGAAAAAAAAAAGACAAGAAAAATAAACACCAAGTGATTAGACTTCCCAGCTTGCTCTGCCCTGTGTCATTACAAGGAGCCTGCAAATGTTCAAATGGCAAAATTTGACATTTTCTCACTTTCCCCAAACTGAGGCACTATCAAAGGAGGCCTTCAAAAGCCTCAGGGTAGGTTTTTCATTTTGCTATATTTTACCACTTCATGGAGACAGAGGTAAAAGGAGCCCTAGACAGACTTTATGATTTGATCTATTCTTATATTCTCAAGGCAGCACTGCAGAACGTATACTGAAACTCTTGAATAAATTGTTGTTAAATGCCTCTATTTCAGGGCAAATTTACCTGGGGTTTGTTAATGGCCTTAGGCAGGTTTTGCACCATACTAAATTCTCTCTAATTCCAGGCAACATTCTCCAAGGGACCCAGAAAAACAGAGAGTCCTCAATTTTTCACAACCGCTCTTGGGGTCCTACTTGGCATAATTACACAGAAATGTCACACTCAAACTGCTCTTCATCAGATTCAAGTGAGATGCACACCTAGAAAGGTGAAAGGTCAGTAATAGCCTTTGGTACCAGTCAGGTGCTTGTGACTAATGTAATAATCACACAGCAAGCACCATATGGTCTTCATCAAGTTCACAACACACTACCTGCAATAGTTACAGTCATCATGTGATCAATTCCTTTGTGGTATCAGCTTCCATCATAGTTAAGTGCAAAATTACAAGTGCCAAAATTGGGATTTTTCTGCCTGCCAGTCTTTCTTTCTTTGAGACAAAGCAAGAAAGAGTAAGAGATAGAATGAGAGAACATTATGATCGAATGAAGAGACAATGTTTAGCCAATTATTATTCTTTGAGCAACATGCATACAAGACAGCTACAAAGCATGACACATGATACTAATCTTGCTTGCTTCTCTAGGAGATACCTTTACATGACCTGCATAATCTTAATTCCTAATATGCACACGATGTTTTGCCAGTGGGGGCTAACAATTGTTTTGTTGTTGTTGTTGTTCTGTTGTTCTGTTTTTTAAATTGAAGGAAAATGTCTTAAATTGGAAATGAAAACTCACTTTCCGCAAGCCAAAGACATCATCGATGCGCCCCTTGTCATCCACGTAAGACCACCAGACCTCTTCGGTCAACTCTTGGAATAGACCCTCTTCTGGATGGCAGTCCTCAGCGGTCATGCTGGACTGGATGATGTTAAACTTCCTCAGGAGCTGACCACTGTCATTGTCCAGATCTAGCGACTAAGGAGAACACAGCAGGAGTGCATAATTGACCAGGTCAAATGTCATGCTTGACCACTATTCCAATTAATAGTTGACCACATTTCATGCATTATGCACGGTAGTACAATGTACTTTCTGTATGATTCTATCTGCATCTTTAAGGTGAATTTACTGCCAAAATTTATTGTCAAAATCAAACAAGGCTTTGGAAAATCTTTACTTGCTTTCAAAAAACCCATTCTTATGCCTAACCTGTAATTTAAAAGGGATGGCTAGTAACCGAACAGTGGGAATCAGTGGGAATGCTGAGGGATGATTGTTCCAATCCTTGTGGGATTCATTTAAGAGTACATTGTATATCTACTGTCATGTGAAAATTATTTGCTTCAGAACGGTCTCATATTCAAGTAATGTGCAGATTAATGCCCCGTCACTGACCAGGCACGCTAACCTTGAAACATTAAACTGCACATTACTTGAATATGAGACCATTCTGAAGCAAATAATTTTCACACAACAATAGATATATAATGTACTCTTAAATGAATCCCACAAGGATTGGAACAATCATCCTCCAGCATTCCCACTGATTCCCACTGATCAGTTACTAGCCATCCCCTTTAACCCAACGCCACATTTTTTTTTTCTTCCTACAGCATGCTTTTGCCCTGTATGATCAATGACAATAATAATGAAATGAAATCTAGGCTGCAGAATACAGACATCAATTTCGAAAATCACAACTGCTTATCACATCAAATATCTAGGCATCGCTTTATTGAAATTCCCTGCACAGCCTGTTTCCGTGGTAATATTCTGGATGCCGCGACTCTGAGAAAGCGGCTTACATCGTAATCTAATACCAGTGAGTGATGGGCAACTCTGACATTTGCACTGCAGCGAGAAATATAATCTGCAGCTTGTTGCAGCAGAATTCATCCCCATGGCATGAGAATACATTGTGATTCAGGACAGCTTGCTAAAGCATCAAATCTTAACTCACTGTATGATGAAACGGCTTTATATGAGTTATCATGTACTGCACATACACCTCCTCACAAGTGTGTCAATCAAATCATGTAGCCTACATTCTTAAAGAACAACTAAAATCAAATTTTATGCAATACAAATTGAACAAGTCTGCAATATATCCTTCTCATTCGGCTTCTGTAATTCTCCAACCATTGTGTAATTTACTATTTTGAGGAATTACAATGAGTTTTCATACTTCCTATATTCTTTCCCTTCCCTCCTTTCATTCTCTTGAATTCTCTTTCATTACCTAAACATGAAGACACTTCCATCTTGTACTGAAGCATGTCAAAAGCTTATACCATTTGAATCACAGCTAAAATTCAAGCTAAAGTGTGATACCTCAAGTACATACGTAGATCACAATAAAAATGAATACGAAAATAATATAGCTCTGGGAAGGCTTTCCATTTTAACCTGGGATGTAATTCCCTGCTATTGATCTACATTACAGTTTAAATGGAAAGATTTTTGATATGAACGAAGTTTTTCTCGCTGTTTTCATGTACACATATATAAACAACATTTTGCCAGGTTTTCTTGATACTTCCTTCATCCAAAATAAGAATAATTACAATACTAGACACATGAATAGATTGTATATCCCAAATTTTAAATATTGCATTTCAAGATACACTTTCAAATATACGGGACCTGTTCTATGGAACGACTTGCCAAAATGTGATAAAGCTGTCTAATAGACTTTCAATATTTAAAAGAAGATACAAATCATTTCTTGTTCATAAAGATATATTATAAATTTGAAGTTTTATGCAGTGTACAAGCACCACACTTTGATTACTCTTGCCTTCTTGTATAGTGCACTTTCTGTAGTATAGTTTTTCTTGTGTGTATTGCATCAATGTAACTATTCTTTGCTGTAACATTTGGGATCAGCCATAGAAAGACCAACGGTCTATGTTGATCCCCCCACAAACTGAAATAACTGCTTTTATGTTGTGTTTGTCAGTTGTAAAATTCCTGTAAGTTGGACTTATTTTTCTTGTATTGTTCCAATATCCTACTGTGTATGTATCGTTCCTGTATTTTTTGTAAATGCTTTTTATCAGGATGTGGAAAATAAATGAAATGAAATTATATTTGTACAGCTCCTGTAACTCACTTTAACATGTAGATCATATCAGAAGATGATTCATGTCATAAACCAAGCTGCTCCTCTGCCTCATTTTTTTCAAACAATTGCTAAAATGTTAATTAGGAAACCTGAGAACTAGCAAATGTGATCTTGCATCTAAAAAACAGTAAAAAAAAGTTCTGACATACTTAGTCTAGGTCAGATTTTGAAGTAAGGGATTTGCATGTAAAGACTTATATTGCATGTTACTTGTCAAAAAACAGAGTGGAGTGACTTCAGACTGAAGAGATGTAAAGCATACGTGTACAAAAACTATGAAAATATTAATTTTACTTAATTCCACGCTTTCAAACCTAGGATCTAGATACTCCTTCATGAGGAAATGCCAAAACTTGAAAATGAATATTGTAGACCTAACATACATGTTTGGGGTTTTTTCTTTCCTTTAAAAGAAAAAAAAACTGACCTGTGTGAGCTTCATGACGCAAAATCACCACAACCAGATCACTGCATTACTTCCACGACGAAAAGACTGCAAGTAAAACTTGTGACTAACATATTTCAGGTAATAGCTAACTGTGTTGGACTCTATCTATGCAGTCATTGACTGTGATGATCTAATGTCGCCTGATATCCTTGTGCTTACCTTGTTGTGGAGTTTGACACAGTACTTCCAGTGGTCAAAGACTTCTGTCAGCCTGTCCAGCCCACCATGGTGGAAGTGCAGGACTTTGTACTGGCTCTCACGGCTGGCGATGACCATCTGGCCACAGGTGCAGGACTCGTCAGAGAAAAAGACCCGCAGTGACCGCATCTGACACAGGTCAACGGAGAACACACCGCAGACCTGATCCCTGGCCGGAGCACTGGCCGGGGAGCCAGGGTAGACAACCTTGCCCCTGTAGCAGACAGAGTTCTCTGGGAAGGTCAAGTTGTAGGAGACCACAGGTGATGGGTGGGTGATCTCTGGGCTGCAGGTGCTACTGCTGTGCAGACTGTAGAAGGGGGCGAAGGGGTCGTAGTTAGCATCTGGGCTAGGGGTGGAAGGCAGGGACTCTTCATCACGATTCGAAGTTGTCGGGGTCGTTGAGCTCGACCGGCGAGACAGCCGGTGCCGCTCGGGAACGTCGCTGGAGAGTTGCTCCAGCATCCTGTTGAAGGACTCGGAATCATCAGAGTCCGAGCTGCTGATGCTCAGCTTGTCATCATCGTCACGGACAAGTTCCTCCTTTCTGCTCTTTGACTGTAGCTCCAGATTCACCGGTCTATCCATGCCCCTTTCTTCGTTCACTTCGCTGCTGTTGAGCAGGGCAGCTAATCTCTGCTCCTCAGACACACCGTCACTCTCTGACAACACACTCTCCACTCTTCCTTGCATCAGCTTCTTCTTGGGAAGACCCTGTCTGGTCTCTTGTGAGTCTATTTTCCTGGGGGCATCACTATCTCCATCACCTGCCAGTGCAACATCCCCAACAATCTTGGATCGGTCACCTTCACCAATACCGGAATCTTGTAAACTGTGAATAGATCCCTGGGGGCTTTCATTCTGGCCTTTACCCACATCCCTCTCAACACCTGACGTATATATATTTCCTTCATCATCCTTGGACAGGATGCTAAAACTGTCTCCACTTATGTTGTCTGCATGGCTCTCGGTCTTCGAAAACGTCTGCTTCCGAATGTCTGTGGAAGATGGCCTCGCTGGACTGTTAGTGGCGCTAGACCTCTTCCTTTTGTTCAGAGAAGAATTGGGGATCCAGGTCAGCACTAGAGATGTCTGGGTGGGGTCCACCTTCTGAGCCCGGATTGTCAGGTAACCTGGATGGTGCTCCACATTGGTGGACAGCATGGATGGGGGATGGACGCACACATTGTTCTTGCAGAAGATGATCTCCCCATCAAGAGGGGGTGCCCTGACGTACTCGGGATCTGAAATACCCAGGAAGTCACTGAACTTTTTGAGAAATGTGGTCATCTTGAAAAGGGTACAGTTCAGCTAAACTCCACAGTGCAACATCAGCACGTCACAAATCATTCTTTATGCTGGAAGTCTGGCAATGTCCGAACTTCTTTCACACTGCAAGAGAACACAATAAATAAACCCAAGATTAATGTGAAATATGAGTAGAATTTCAAGTGATACAAACAAATAAGAATAATAAAAATACTGCACAAGTTGAAGTTCATTCTAATGGATCGGTTTCCTGAAATACTAATTTACAAGTATGATGTACCCATTTATAATGTATGGCTGTTCATGACAGCTAAAAAGCTTGCCCAAGGCCTGCTGAAAAGAGTAATTTACCTAATACACACAAACTTTATTATGGTAATGAAATGAACACTGTATTACAGAGAAAAAGTTAGATTGAGTGGTTCATTACTGGGTTTCCATGAAATATTGATAAACCAACATGTTGCACGCTTTTTTATTTACAAATTTTAGAGTGCACCTAATAACTTCCGAAGTTGATAATTATAAAGGCTTTTGTTGTTTTTTAGTTATGGTACAAATAATAAAAGTGACATGTGATTAAAAGACATGACTGGTTTTCATCAAGGTTTAGGTAATAATATGCATACTGCAAGAATGATACAAGTTTGAGGCCCCATCCTGCATGGGGTGGCAAACCAGTTTGGGTGTGGTCAGTTTTGGTGACAGAGATTATGTAATAAGACACAACTGCACATCTTTTGTTTTGTTTTGGCTTTGTTGTAAAATTCATTTTTACCATCTATCATTTCACATTTTCTGGGATTGATTCTTCCTCAGTCTGCAAGTCAGAGTTGCTTGCAAATCTGCCTTTTCTGATACTTAAGTATCTTTCCAGATTAAAAATATAAGAGCAAATGGGAGCACTTTTTTCAATACTATCACTAGCAATATAGAGTATGATACCGGTACTTGTTCTTGTTCAAATGCTGTGCTGAAGACTGCCCATATGAATACACCAAATGAACTTGTACATCATGCCTAACAAACTGTTTCTGTATCCTCAAGGTATGTGCAATGGACAATGTCACTTTGATATAAATTTGACTGTTGTTATTTGTACACATTCAAGATGATTGTGTAAGAACATCAGTTGCAGCTTGGTGGTAACCAGAGAGTTGTGGCTATATACATAAATATTGAAATACAAGAAATCACAGAATTCTCTTTCCCTCCCTCTCTTCCTCCTCTTAAGTCTCTACTATGATCTCTCCCCCTCTCACTCGCTCTCTCTCTCTCTCTCTATCTCTCTTTGTCTGTCTCGGAGATATTTCCTGTCAGAACACAGACAATTACCGCGTACGATTTTCAAACTTTGTCTATATTTAGAATTTTGCGGCAGGCAGGTGGTTGTTTGTGACCTGTTCAATTTCTGTCAAACCACCGACCTACTCTCGCATGGCCGTTCCTTACTCGTTAATGAATTCATGCACCTGTTTCTGTAAGAAGTGTCACAAAAATATTTTAAACATGCTTTCCTGCTTTGATTTCATCAACACCACCAACAGCCAACCTGGATAAAAAAAGGCGGACTTTGCGATATCTAAAAACTACAGCAGTATCCAGTACATGCATGCGCAGAACACAATAAAAGTTGTCATGTTTTGAGGTCTGCTGCTCCCATCATTAGTTTCCATTCAGAGACAGCCGAGTCTAAAAAGGCACTCGTATCAGCCAAATAAGACTTTAAATGAGGGAAATGATTCTTTTGTCAGTGAAGATCCATGATTACACAATTGCCATTGTCCAAACATCTGAGCGACCTCACTATAAGCATGCACATAATCAAGTGGCGGTGGGGATAATGGGATCAAAGAAAGATCTCCGTTATTACAATCCATGTACTGTAGTAGGTCCATGGTCAAACCTTCACCTGTTTCTTTGAATTACTAGCGAATGTTTCTCAAAATGCTTACAAAACAGAAATTCCTGTATTGCATGTCACCTATACATGTAGGCTGATTTACAAGACACACATGAAGACAATACACATTGTATACAGGAAGTGGTGCCTGTTATCACTGTGGTGAGGTCAAAGGACTTGAGTCAATGCTCATTTCCCAAAACACTACCTATGACCACTGATAGTGCTGTGATAGATTCAATAATGGAAATGATTGGTATCACACTTTTTATGATCTTACTTTACAATAAACACATGTATGGATATGGTCATCTTGCTAATTAACAGCAATGTGCTTTTTAGCACCTAGAATTACCTGGTGATAGTATTCTCTCCCTTTAACAGAAAAAGAAGAAAAATAATACATTCAGGTGTATTTATACGCACATGAAATAGTAAATCTTGTGCAATCAAACAAATCAACAAATCACTCAAGCAGAATATTTTGCTTATAGGATTCCTTACAAATTCCTTTGCATTTTGTATTCTGAAAAAAAAAAAAAACAAACAAATTACACTGAAAAAAGATGATGGCATAGGAGGCTCAAATATTCCAGTAATGTAGCAATGAAATCCAACCATACCACTTGCTTTTTAAAGCAACTTCACCACCATAGAATTTATGCATACTTCTTCTTTTGCTCTGTTTCCTTGAGCAAATAATCATGCATTCTTATGTGAAGCTGTCATGACATCATCATAATTAATTGTGATTTTTTTTATTGAGTTTTGAAAACATTCTTTTTTCCTCGTTGCACTCACTATATTTTCTGGAACTCTGTATCTACAAAGTCTGAAAATCATCCAGAAGTCTCCTTTTCTTGCCTTATGTAATCAACAGGATTTTCACAGCAAAATACATCCTGAAATTTAGGACATAAGGAATGCCTAATAATTGGTGGTGTGCTTCAATTCTCTGCAACACAGACATACATCCATGCATCAACATGTTGCACAAAACACACGGTATGCACTCTCAAACACACACTCACACTCAAAAACACACACTCACACTCAAAATAATCTGCACATGTATCCTTTTTATCACACTGTACTTCAAACAACATACCCCATGGAAAATAAAGCACAGGTCTGGCAAACATTTACACAGACTACCTGGTATATATCCAAAAAGACTTCCAGTATTGCTCCCTCATTTAGCAATGGGTCGATAAAATCCATGAAAGAGGCGAATCATCTTGTCACACAAATCCGGCAAATCCAATTACGAGCAATAACAATCGCCCATCAATGTCGTGGCTTGGCATTGTCCGGCACACCACCTGATGAGCGCGCCAAATATTGGCAATTTTACCATCCCAGCTCACGCACTACGCAGGAGGGAAGTGGAGTGTTTGTGGGTCAATAAAGGACTAGCTAACTCAGGGAGATGTGAACTGACCCCATGTAGAGGTTGATTTGAGCCAAGAGTGGTTATGGTAGAAGATGGTCCCCAAGCATGGCAATCAAGTAAAAGGGATAGAAGATTGCATTGAATATACACCTGCTACATCATCCACTTGAATCGCACGCATACTTAGATGCTTGTAGTGTGTGTGTGTGTGTGTTATGTGTGTGTATTGTATGTGTGTATTGTATGAGTGTGTGTGTGTGTGTGTGTGTGTCATCAGCTGCATTTCATATCAGAATTGTGGGGCATTATACACACAATGTGCATTTTATACACATACACACAAACATACACACTGAGCAATCTCAGAGACAGGTGCCTGTACATTTAGTATGCACCAAAGTCTGTGTGTGCGCTCTGGCTGTGTGTTTGTGCGTGTGTCAGCCACAGATATGTATTACTCTGTATGACATCCCAATACAGCATCTCTGCCCTTGTGTGTCACTGTGTGAGAGGGGTAACCATACAAAATGGATGGTATTGCACAGCTCATACTGAATTACGGTAGTCTGGGAATACAGACTCACTCTGGACATTGCAAGGTGTCATGTGATTGCAGTTAAATACTGTGCGCTGTAGAATGTTGCTGCTTTTGGCCTTAATAATTTTCTAATTAATAAAACCACAATATCTTTTGAAATGACATTTACAGTTGGTACAATCAGGTCACCAGTGGTTAAAGGTTAAAATGAATGAAGTTCAGTATTTAGCAACAGGGTGACCAAGCATTCCTAGCCTTATGGCATCAACATAATGATGAAAGCTGTATCTGTTTGAATGTTGCTAAAATGAATATAATTTTTCAAGAAGTAGAATGCTATAAATCCACTTGGATGCTTGCCCAAGACAATGAAATCTCAAGGTGAAGCTCATGATAGGCATGTGCCTGTGAAAAGTATGACGCCCGAATGCTCGTTTGGGAAAGTGAAGATAGATGTCTCTAATACCCTGCACAAAATTCAAAGGGCAGATTTATTTAAAAAAAAAAAAGTTCTATGTATATCTGATATCTGTTTGCCACATGAAACTAATATGAATCATGTACATTTGTATTTGCCTACATTTGTGTTGTATCTATACCATCACCACTATTTCATTGTCTGAAATTTATACATGTAGCATTCTTATGATTCTTCTAAAAGCATCACTTCAGAATTTAATCATGGACGTGCTCTAAAAAAAAAAAAGTTTTGCGCTACTTGTGCTTGTGAGCAATTATACGCATCATGTACAATCAGTGGCGTATCTAGGGAAAACGGCGCCCGGGGCAAGCGCGAAAATTGCGCCCCTAATTTCTGAAAAAGTGTTCCACCCCAACCCCATCCCAGTAGGGACTTTAAACACAGTCCACATGATGTACTTTTTCAAGCACTTAAAAGGGGTCTTTTTGAAGGTGATTTAAATGTAATGAATTTTGATAAATTTTGGCGAGCGAGCGCAGCGAGCGAGCCGAAAATTGTTGTATTTCAGCTAACAAAACATGGAATTCTTGTCATTTTTTGCTTATTAAATCTTACAATTCTAATCAAGATATAGTGACGACGATAATGATTTATACCAACAAACTGAGGACTTTAAAAAATACTCTAAATTAGTAAGCGCGAGAGAGCCGAAATTTGTATATTTCCGCGGCATCATCACGATTTGTTCTTAACTCTTTTTTTTTACAAATTTTGGCGAGCGAGCGCAGCGAGCGAGCCGAAAAATGTGTATTTCAGCTAACAAAACATGGAATTCTTGTCATTTTTTGCTTATCAAATTTTACAATTCTAATAAAGATATAGTGACGGCCTTATAGATAACGATTAATACCAACAAACTGAGGACTTAGAAAAACTACTCTAAATTAGTACGCGCGAGTGAGCCGAAATGTGTATATTTCCGCGGCATCATCACGATTTGTTCTTATCTCTTTTTTAAATAAATTTTGGCGAGCGAGCGCAGCGAGCGAGCAGAAAATTTTTGTATTTCAGCTAACAGAACATGGAATTCTTGTCATTTTTTTGCTTATTAAATCTTACAATTCTAATCAAGATATAGTGACGACGATAACGATTTATACCAGCAAACTGAGGACTTTAAAAAATACTCTAAATTAGTAAGCGCGAGTGAGTCGAAATTTGTATGTTTCTGCGTCATCATGACGTTTTGTTCTTATTTCTTTTTGGGAGATAAATTTTGGCAAGCGAGCGCAGCGAGCGAGCCGAAAAAATTGGTATTTCAGCTTACAAAACATGAAATTCTTGTCATTTTTTGCTTATTAAATCTTGCAATTCTTACAAGATATAGTGACGACCTTATAGATAACTATTTATACCAACAAACTGAGGACTTTAAAAAATACTCTTAATTAGTACGAGCGAGTGAGCCGAAATTTGTATATATCCGCGTCATCATTACGTTTTGTTCTTATCTTGTTTGATTTGGGTTGGGTTTTTTTGCACCCTCACCCCCCCCCTCGTATGTTCGAAACCGTTGGCGCCTTCTTTTGATCCAATTGGCGATTGCTTCAGAACGAAAGAAATGGCAGCCGCTGCTCCGTGAAACATTTTGCCTGCTAAATATAAAGTGACATGTGTGAACACAATAGACACGTTTTGTTCTTACCTTCTTTTTTATATAAATTTTGGCGAGCGAGCGCATCGAGCGAGCCGAAAATTTTTGTACTCCAGCTTACTTACAGAACATGGAATTCTTGTGTGAACACAATAAACATTGTCATTTTGTCGGCGGCATCATGTTTTTATTTTTGTCTTGTTTGATTTGGTTTTCTGCCCCCCCCCCCCTTTTCCGGGCGAGTTTTTTTTTTCTTCTTCTTCTTCTTCTCTTTTTTTCTTTTTTTTTTCTTCTTCTTCGTTTTTTTTTCCTTTTTTTTTCTTCTTCTTCGTTTTTTTCCCTTTTTTTTCTTCTTCTTCGTTTTTTTTTCGTTTTTTTGCGCCCCCGGGGAGTGGCGCCCGGGGCACGTGCCCCCCTTGCCCCCCCCCTAGATACGCCACTGTGTACAATCTATAATGAACAAAATGGTTCTTCTACAGTTTCAACTTCACTGATTGAAAAAAAAAAGGACTTTCTCTGGTAAGTAAATTTTACATTATAATTGTCCTCTCAACATCCTTGAAATCTTTGTGCATCTGCAAGGATATCTCCTCTTCTGCATGTCTCCTCTGATCAATGATTTATTGTGAAATAAAACATAATCTATCTAACACTGAGCAAACAGACACAGTTGTACATGTACATAGAATCTTATTCAGTTTTCACTCTTTTCTTTCATGGTAGTTGGTACTGGATTGAAATTGAATTCAAGCCAGATTAGTATGACAGCTTGAGCAGGAGAGCTACCACAAAAAACACAAGACATTAAACCACTCCTTCTAAACTAATTAGACCAACACATAGATTCTCAAGATAATTATAACACCATTACTTCAAACTGTTTCCATGACTGTAGACAGGACAGATGTATTTAAGTACAATTATCTGGCTCATGAGAAAAATTAAATCTTATCATATCAAAATTCTCTCCAACATGGAAACACATAACGACTGAAATTCAGTGCATCTTTAATTTTTGGCTCTCACAAATATTTACATTTTATCATTAATTCTCAATGCTATCCTAACAACGCACAAGAAGCATTTAGGATCTACATCACATCACGATGATAAATTTTTTTTTTCATTTTAATTCTATTCTATGACAATATGATGCAATTAGTCCTTTGATAAAAATCATCCACACATGGTGAATTGAAAAGCCCAACAAGGGAAGGAGACGGGGTTCTAGCAAATTCCTTAACTTTGCTACACATTGCAACAACAACAACAAAATAAAAATAAAATGACTCTTTGATGCCCCATACTTGTGTATCCCGAACAATATCTTTGCAGGGGGCAGCTTGCTGCATACTTTTTTCCTTTTTTTTTCAAACTTAAAGTGTAGATGCATCAAATTTCTATTACGCATTTGAACAGACTGGTATCTAATGGCAATGAATCTTTGTAACAATGGTAAACCTGAAAACCTGCTCAAGGTTTGTCCATGGAACAACAACTTAAGTATGCAAATTCTTCCAAGACCTTATTTTTGAGGTACATGTTTTACAGAATAACTCATTACATTGCACTATGTCAGCATAAAAGAAACAGCCAGAAATTTGAATGAGTTTATAGTAAACCAGTCTATAGTCGAAACAACACTGTTTGTTTGTCAATACCATTTTGTTTTTGTCATACATGTACAGAATAAATGTTAAATGCTTGCTAGTCACATAAAAATTTTCCAAGTGTCATGGGGCCACTAAAATTTTAATATGATTACGAATGTCATCATGTACGGGAACGTGTTAAACCAGGCAGCCGCCTGAGGAAAGTTTGATAAAAATCAGTAAAGAGAAATGTGCCGCAAAAACAGGCAGACACATAGCAACTGCTTGTTTAATTAGGATGAAAGTTGCAGCAGTGCATAACAAGATTAAATCCCATCATCACATTTTGTGCATGTTTAAGGCAACATATAGATGATTAAAAGTAATGATTTCGAACAGCATTATACTTGCTTACTGGTAATAGCACCAGCTGCTCTCTCGTGTTTATCATTGGAGACCCAAGTCATCTACTAAGGTTTTGTTTTGTTTTGTGTTTTTTTTTTCATCCAAACATACAATTATTTGCTATACTCTTGAAGGAGGCTCATTTCCCTCCTCTCAGCAAATTCAGAATCTTAACATTGTACTAAAAAAAAAAAAATACACATTTTTAAGAGCAATATTTGACATATTAGCTTTGAATGATGGTACATGTACCTTCCATCAGACTGATTTTGAATAGAGGGTACACTGCTGTGTATACATCACAACTGAGATCTAACTGAAAGCCACTGAGAAAAAAAAAATCCCCCAAAACTTACACACTTTATCTCTTGTACAGCAACAATGTTACAGTTTGGCTTTACCCTATGTCTTCAATATTGGTGTGCAAACAAGGTGTGCAATTCATTCCTTCCATCTTTGACAAGGCAATCACATGCTTTATTAAAGGGGGTACTGAAAATTTGCCATACAAATTAAAAACAGAAAATGCCTCTTGCAACAAAAGGAAACATAATTTGTCATTGTGCACAATACACACATTTGTAATGGCTGTGAACATCAATTCATCTGAAACACATCTTGGGTTGCTCGTTACAGAGCAAATACTGTACACGCCGATTATTTCGTGAGGTTTTTATTTTCATGAATTTTGCAAGGTTTTTATTTTCGCGAATTTCGCGAGTCAGCTGCTATTCACGAAATTAAAAACACACGAAAATATTGACTCTAATGCCATTATGAATGTGATGTATGCGTTTACATTTCTCCATTCAGTACAGGACTCCACGATGGTGAATTTAACCACTCGCGAAATTGTCGGAAGTCCCGATTCGCAAAAATTTAGACTCGCGAAGTACATGGTGTTTGCAGTACTGATAAACACAAAACTGGACAGTCCTTGGGATAGGGCCATGAGATATTTAAATGGGGCAATCTGTTCAAACACAAACTACATGTGCTCACTACTGACTGAATTTCTGGACAAGAATTCAGTGGACAACAGGAGATTTGAAAATAAAAAGGCATGCATAGGCTGCGCACTAACATGTAGAACATTCTTTTTTTTTGTAATGTTCAGGAAAGAGACAGATGTAATGTACAAACAAACAAATAATTAATGATAATAATGCTTGCTTCCAGTTGTATTTATTGCAACTTATTGACAAATTGCCCTTCATCGACGTAAATAAGTACTGAATGTTCAGTCTTCGAGCAAAAAGCAATAATGATGAAAAAGGACAAATTATGGACAGCCTTACATACTTGGATGGGAATTGAACCCATGGCCTCCTGATTGACAGACAGGCATCACACTCACTAGATTTGATACCAAGTTTCCATCTGAGAGCCAGTGTTGAATAGCAATTTGTCAATCAGTTGACACAAAAAATGACTTGAAGCAAGAATTATAAATCCACATTATATGCAGAACATGCTATGGGATTAAAACCAAAACTGGCTATCAAGTGGAAGCTCTGTGGTATGTAGTTGATATGGCACCTGTCTAGCAATCAAGAACTGGAATGGGTTCTAGTCCCACTTGAATATTCCCACTATATTTTATGTCTACCACTGAAACACTTTTTATTCGGTGTTTATATACGTTGATGAAGGGCAAGTTGTCAATTAGTTAGAATAATAATGCTGCAGCATTGAAAAATCCAAATCAGAAAATTGACTGACAATGCCTAGATACATCATGTTATGTATCTTATTCTATTATAATTGAGTCAACTTTCATATCCTTGACCTGCAAAACAAAAAGAATATAATCAAATTCATGTTTTCTACATCGAATCAGTATGTTTGAAAACTACCCTTTCATAAGATAGTCTGGGTTACTGAAAAAGAAATATACATGTAGGTTTAGCATTCTATGTTGACATGCTTTCTACCTGAGAAACATGCTGAGACAAACCATTTCATCAAAGGAACATGCCAAGTTTGGCGCAATGATTGTACATTACTTAAAAAATATCAAACTTTAACCGTGGTTCTGATCTTAACCTTCTTTGATTCACTTTCCAAGATGTGATCATATAGTTCTGTAGATGCCATGATAACCAACAGATATACTTGGTGTTATGAAAATCTGACCAATTAATTTTATTTTACATTTGATGCATACTGAAATCTAATCAATTAATTTCATTTTTTTTCTTTGTATACCGTATACGATCCAGATATCTTTATTTACATAAGATGGCCAAATAAGATGATTATTGATTATAAATAAGATGATTATTTACATGGATGTAATGTAACTGTACGAACAGCTTTATGAAACAGGTCCCACTGGATGTATGTACCCGTACGACCTGAACCACACTTCCTGGTAAGTTAAACATTTAGACAAAGAAGTCATTTCAGAATTTTGAAACTTAAAGTTCAGTATTATATTGCTCAATTATTTGCACCCATGGCTGTTTGTTTGTTTGTTTGTTTTTTAACAAAACCGCATAAAATTACTTTGTGCCTGCAAATGACAGCAAGACATTGATGCCCCATTAAGTGTAGTGTCTACCCTCCAATATTAATTACTAAAAAATTTACAAACTACTTTTCAGATCATATTTTTGCATGTAGGAAGATTTACTGTGAAATTTAAAGTGATTAATAGCATATTTCCCTGCTAATGAAGACTAAAAAATATATTAAATGATGATGAGAGTCCACATGAAGAAACTTTATAATGCAAGAGACTCTTTCAGTGATGTGACTGATTATTACTGAAAGCACCCACTTGACCTGGAATCTCAAAATGGTGCAAATCCTTAACTCTTGCAACTGACTTATGACAGTAAGTCCTTATACTTGTAATTCATGTTTATATTAATACCATTTCTATCAAAAATGACAGAACAATAAAAAAAGAAAATGTGGTATCAAATTATACTGTTATTGCAACACTTCTCACTTTTATTTATCTAAATCCTTTAATTACTTGGGTTCCAACAGCTGGGGGCTACCCATGAAATTTCTATAACATCTATTTTGTGTAATAGACACTCTTTTCAAACTGTAAATAACAATATAAATTGGTACATATTTTGGCAACCTTTCTTTTTGTTATCTCCAATACTTACATCACATTATTTTCTTTTCCATGTATTTTCTTCGCCTTTATGATTTTTTTTTTTCAATTGTTCAACTATTCAAAATACAAACCAGGTAGTATCTTGGCATGTATATCAATGAAATTTAAAAGTGACCATGAATAATATTTGATAGAAATAGTATTTTCTTCTGGAAATGAGTACCGTACTGCTTTGCAATTTAAAAAAAAAAAAAAAATGTCTACAATGACGCTTTGACGGACATGTATTTCATTATCATGGCATGTCCAACTCCCACAAATGTGCCTAAAAATGCACCTAAAATATCAGAGGAAGGTCAAGAAAGATGAACCCCATAGCCACGGCCAATGTAAGGCAGTAAATTAATATAGCCATGTTGTCAGTCCTATTCTACACTGGTCTACGCAGGTCTAACCCAATTTTGTCCATATTGGTGTACCATTTGCTGTAATATTCATGCTGTGTCTGTATATGACATTTTTTGCTCAGTAAATTTGAGTTACATGTACTCAAATAACATATTGGTGCTTTCAATTTCAATCTGACATGACATTTTTGACCGCCTTAGTTTAACTGAATGATGTAAATTTGAATTGAATGATATACCTGGTGGTAAACTTGGACAAGTTTCACTAAAACAAAGAAGGCATATTAAAGTTTACAAACACTGGTCACTAGACTAGGTAGACCCCTATTGCCCACTAAATTTAGCAATCCGTGGCCATGGGCCCGGCCAGGATATTGTGGCAACACACGATAATGCTTGATATTTATACTATAGTGGGTGTTTTTTTTTTGTTTATTTTTTGTCACAGAATGGTAAAATATGGTCAACTGTTTCAGCTCCAATTGCCCACGATTTATTCAGGGCGCTCCCACGGTGTAGATCAGTGCAGTGGAGCGCCCCAGGGTTCTAGGCCCTATAAACTAGGAGAGTCGGCTGTCGGGCTGGCGCTGGGGTGCGGCCGCCGAAGTTTGTTGTTGTGCGAATGTTAGGAGCCGGATGGCGCGGATCGGAGTTCAATAATGCGTGGGACTGCACTGTGAATCAACAGTGGCAGTGCAGTGGGGTGAAGGTATCTGTCCGTTTCTTCTCTCCTTCTTCTTCCTTGTGTTTCTTTGTATTGAAAAGCACAAACCAATCAATGTACAAATTCAATATGTTTAATGAAAAAATAATATACTTACCACGAAAGTGACGCTGGTCGAGTTTCCGTGCCAAAAATTTAGCTCGCAATCGTACTGACCACAAAACAAGTGTGCTGCTGGTATTTTCTCACGGTCAACAATCCAACCGATGGTGGCGCCTGGCATATTGGCAGCGAGCGCCTAGCATCAAAGAGATTTTCGGAGATTTTCCCCAGTGGTGGGCAGCAGAAAAATCTCTTTGCCTAGCATGCACTTCACTCATTTCAGTCACCCTGGCTGTGTACTCATAAAAGATAGTCAATCTCTTTGGTACTGATAAGAATAATAATAATACCCACCCTTTACGGTAACAGTCCTGTAATGCAGAGCAAAAACGACAACAACAACAATAACGATAACAAAATGATGAAGGATTATGAGATTAAATGAGTTCATGTGCACATAAAAAGTATAGTAAACTCACATACGTAGATTAGATAATAAAAGAAGTGGATACATACAATTAAATTCTGTAATTATACTGTACAGAACAATTCTTTATGTACATGTCCCCACGAGGGGGTTTGTTTGTGTGATAAGGGTATGTGAATGTTTCGTGAAATAAATAAATTGAATTTGATTGAATTGAATAGATTTGCATATTATGGTCAGATGGATGAGGATGTAAAAAGTGATCAAATTTATCCCAGGTTTCATAAACCATTGATCGTGTGGATTCTGTTCATATGGGTGAGGCGTTTTACACACGTGCTCTTCTCATATATACCTATAAATGGAAGATATTGAATGCAGGCTTTACAGCCCTGTTTCAGGTCCATAATATCATGTTGGAAAGAAAGGAAATAATGAGTAGGCCTACTCAATACTAGTATTGAGTAGGCCTATACAAGCATAATTGGGGGATCGTACTTTTTCATACATGGGCCCTAAACTTTGGAATAGCCTGCCAAAATCTCTTCGACAAGCATCTTATATTGATGGTTTTAAAAAGAACCTCAAGATCTACCTTTTTAATCTAAATTGACAATTGATTACCTGTATGTATATATGTACGTATATTGTTTGTTTATTGTTCTGTGATATACTGTTGTAACGTGATACATTATACTCTGTTCTATAGCGCCATGAGTATCTTTTCAGGTAGAATGAGCGCTTTATGAGAGTCTCTCTATTATTATCATTATTATTATGATCATTATTATTATCATTATCATCATTATCATTTCGGGCATGACATGAACTGTTACTAATTGATAACACTTAAGCATAGCAATCAAGGAAGTTCTTTAACGACGTTTACTTTTAAAAAGTTCTTTCATGAAATGAATGACCCCAAGGATATGAAACATATAGACCTAACGACAGATCATATTCTACTCAATTAACTGTTTTCCTTTTTTTGTGTTAAGTTAGGTTGTTGTAATATAATGTTTCATGCTATGCCTAAATATTTATAATGCATTCCTGTCTTTTTTCAGATCTTCATTTCGTCACACTCAAAAAGAGTATCCTATCGCCGCTCATGATGCACGGACATGAAGAAAGAACAGCCGTGCTGGCTGAATCATGTGCCGTTCTGGAATGAATAAATGAAATGAATCGCTATCACTTTCACTATCAAAGTAAACTATCATTGTCTGACTTCACCAATTCCCAATATATTTCATTAGCGGAAACCCTGCTCTCGGGAAAGGGAAAGAGGAAAATTACATGGTCATACTCATCGTGTATCCAGAGCCAAAAGCGTAGATATGGCAAGTCGGGTTTCGATCCCCGTACAGGTAATTTATTGCAAGAGTATAATAAATAGGGAGTGTCTACCATCCCATACAAAGTACTATTCACTAAAAAGGGGTACATGTAAAATTAGTTCCTTATGCTGACACTGACATTCCATCAAAATGTGACGTTTATAGCATATACCAAGAGAGAGAGAGAGACAGACAGAGAGACAGAGAGACAGAGACAGATGTGGGGGGGGGGGAGCGTGCAAGACATCGACAATCGACTGCTATCTCATCACTATGATTCCTGACCTGGCACTGTTGAGGCAACACACGCAATAGAAAGAGAACGACTATGAATAGTATTTCTTGATCAGTTCTATATATCTATAGTAAAAATGAAATCGAATATTCTTCACTTTTCTTTTAAATTCGGATGCGCCTAATTCGTTGTTGCCGTCATTCAAATGGACTCGATATCCATTCTTTCAAATGTGTATGCAAAAACTGCTCCTGAAAAAAAGTGAAGTTCTTGTCGAAATAATCGAAACTTGGACGTCTGCTGAACGTTGATCTAAACCAATCTATAGTTTCGTCCATTGTCCGTATAGGCACTGGATTATCATAATTTCTATCTGCGCACGAACGTCTGTGACGTTTTTGTAATTTGTTGCGCGCAGAGCAGTGGCTTATGATTATGTCGTCATCAGCGCGCATACAAATATGCGCACTTAGCAACAAGTGCAGTTACTACAATAAAACCAGCTTGCGGCTCTCCCCTCCCATCACTTTCGTGAAATCTTTTGCTTCTTGCAAGTGATTATCTCGATTCGACCATTCGAAAATGCTCGTTGGTTTGACTACCATTCTGTCAATCATGCGAATCAAATTTTCTGAGGCTGAAGAAAATTTGAACAAGGTAAATATGCAAAGGTGATATTGTATATAGTTCTGTAGTGAGTTAAATCGTTTCCGCAATTTATAAAACAACATAACCAAGATCCTGGCCGTATTCATATTTCATAATACAAGACTATGTCACTTTCTGAAAGGTTTTCGTGATTGGTCGCACCTTCTTATTCATTGTTTACATCAGCTTTGTGATTACTTTTTAACAGAGTGTTGCTGCCACCAAACACTCTGATGTGCAGAGAGTCAGAGCCGTAGACCACTCTGCAAAGTCGGATGAGCAGCGGGTTAATGAAGACGATTCCGCTGAAGAGTTGTGGGAGGATGCGATGCAGGAGATCGATGAAGAGGAGGAGGAGGAGGAGGACGTTTGGGAGGATGCTCTCGATGAAGAAATAATGATGGGAAATGAAGATTTTCTTGTCTCCAGCAAATCTCAATCCACGTCGACGGTCTGCTCCTGGATTACGAATGAGATAGAAAAGGTGAACACTTCATCCAAATGCAATGATAAGCAATGTCACATTGCAGTATGAAAGAAATGTAGAACATATTCCTTTTGGACACTTTATCCGTTCTTTTTCTTTACTCTTTGCTTAATTTGTAAAACTTATGATAGATATATCTCTGCTGGCCAGTTGGTTGTGGACTTCCAAATTCACTATGGTTTACAAGTTTTTAGCTTCATATTTTGATATTGCAGTATGACTTGAAAGATTACGATGAACACTAGTTGTAGTGTAATTCATCGTGTGATGATGCATGTGACCAACGATGCATTAATATTCAACTAGACCTATATGTTTGTTATATTTAATGCTATATTCAGGGATAAACTCTGGACAGCCTCATGATTTTCCTTCTAAATGTGTAATCCGGTATACTTCTTGTTTCAGAAACCTCGATTCAATAGTAAAATGGTCAGACAGCCGAGGTACACAGTGCCAGCAGACATCGAAAATCTGTTGAACATCGGTGGTCGTCATGACGATATCCTCACTGAGGAGAAGGTGAAAACCCGAAGCTGGGTCGAGAGTGATGGGCGTGCCTTTAAGGTATCTAGTGTCTATTTCATCGCTGTTAGAATGTGAATGCTTTACCTCCATTTTCATAATTTTCGTTGGTTGTTGGTATGGCGTGAATGTTTGGTCGTTTTGTAAATAATGGATTATACATTTCAGTTAATCACTTGCCTGATTCCAATGTTAGGTCCAAACAATATACTCGGTAACTTTGACTTAGTGTTATATGTATGTATGAAAAAGAAATGCAGAAATAACATCAATCAATATTAAACGATGTAGATTGAATAATGAATTCGCAGTATTTAAGTTTATAGTAACTTATTTCCCTGTGAATTTCCTTTCCCAGGTGGGTAATATCCCTCTACGCTCAAAACCTGTTCACGAACATTGCCGAGTACAAGTTCGGGGACGAGTCAGCCTGTTACGAGCTTTAGTCAAAAACGCACCGGGTCAAAGAGAAGGACGATATTTCATCACTCCATCTCGTCCAGTGATCCATGATTTCCCCAAACGGCTTCCTCGTAAGGTGAATAAACCAATGTAGGCCTACTAACAATTAACACTCCAAAAGTGCAATTGAATCTCAACTTGAAATTCTAAAAGCCTCGTGAATTCATTATGTGATGAAAATTCAGTTACAAATGAAGTCATGATCATTTTCTAGAATATCAACCCTTAATTGCTTTCAAAGAAAGGTAAATTTTTACTTTCATTTTCATATTGCAAATCAGCTGCCTGTAATGACATTATATCTCCATTATGTTCCTTCCGTTATGCTCCCGATTATATTTAAGCATTTAATAATGAATACACATAATAGCCCTCAAAGTATTTTCAGCACGCATTTGGTGTTTAGTATCCAATTTTGTTCATTGTTTATTTGTCTTTCATTATTTCTTTACAGAAGCGAATGAAGAAGCCTCGATACGAAAAAGAAACCGAGTTAAGACAGATCGCTCTCTGGAACTCGTGGAGGGGAAAGTGGAGACGACAGGTGTAAAGGCGCCTGCGGAAGAGAAATTTAGCAAAGCACCACCTCAGAAAGAATTTGGGATGAATAAATACATAAAAAACACACACCTTTTCATCTTCGTGCTTTTTTGAGCTGTGGATGTGATACAGAGAAGTTTTCTTATTATTTTTAGATCCATAAAAAACATAAAATATAAACAGAAGTAACTTTGCACATTTCTTCTCGTATGTAAAAGTGATGTGTCCAATGGAACTGTATAGAATGGGAATTTATTACACTAAAGTAGCGTAATCCTGTGCTTACGACGGTGTGTATGTGTGTGTGTGTGTGTGTGTACATGACTGCGTGTGATTGTATGTGTGTGTGCGTCCGTAAATACGGGTGAAAGTGTGTGTGTATCTGCCCGTGTAATGATGTGTAAGGGATGACTTCCCAAGGTTCTTCCCACTGAATGTTTGTGTGTTGTGTGTGTGGGGGGGGGGGGGGTTGGAGGTCTCAGTGAAATTTGAAAGAATTTTGGGGAAAAAATACAAGAACATCCCCATTTCCACGATTGTCGGGATTTTCCCCCGAATTGAGTACGTTTTATCGAGTAGTCTCAAAGTTGGTGGACTAATCAGGTGCGCAATATGGTTGCGTGTCAGCAATATTTTAGTATTAGGTCAAAATGTAATACAGCCTTAATTCAAAAGATTCCCCGTTATGCAAATCACGCTAAGTTCACATCTTGATCCGATCGCTGAACCTGTTGGGCCATTTTATCAAGACGATGCTGCTGTCAGGGAGATGGAATCCATCGGTGATTTCCAGGCGACCCTCCCTGCGTGTAAAAGGCAATCTGTTTATTACATTGCCAATTTCATTCGGACAATATTCAGTTGAGTCCATGCATGGCTTTCTCGTTCACGGTGTTTTGTTTGTTTTCATTTTTCTTTTGGCACAAGTCAACACGGCTGGGTAATCAAATTACTTCAGCTGCACTAATGTCAAAGTTCACTTTATATTCTTTGGGGACCAGTACTCTTTAAATTGTGCCGACCACTTCACCTAGTTAATGTGAACTCTGCTCTGTGTGATCAACGAATAATGAAGTAGAGTCTTTGACTTCGTGTTTGGGTTGTGACACTCCCACATACTGGACCTCTTTTTAATGTCCTATCCGAGTGACAAAGTGTTTTGCCTCATACTATAGAGGAGACGTCAAGATAACAAGCAACATTGCTCAGTGAGACTCACTGGGCTTTCATTATCACGATCACAACATCACTATTACTATCACTATCACCATCACCATCACCATCATCATCACTATCACTATCACTATCACTATCATTATCACTATCACTATCATTATCACTATCATTATCACTATCACTATCACTATCACTATCACTATCACTATCACTATCACTATCACTATCGTTATCACTGTATCACTATATACCACTATATCACTATCGCTATATCGCTATCGCTATCACTGTCACTGTCACTGTTACTATCACAGTAAACTGTCACTATAGATCAACATTTATCAAGACTTTTATGTCATTTTCACCTCATCAGTGCACGGACATGAGAAAGAACAGCCGTGTTGGATGAATCATGTGCCGTGCTGAAATAAATAAATGAAATGAAATGAATCACTATCACTATCACTATCACTATCATTATCAAATTAAACCATCATTGTCTGCCTTCACAAATTCCCAATATATTTAATTTGCCTAAACCCAGCTCTCGGGAAAGGCAAAGAGGGAAATAACAATCAAAATTGTCACACTCATCGTCCATTCAAAGCCAAAAGCGTAGGTAGGACAAGTTACGCTTCGATCCCTGTACAGATAATTTATTGCAGGTCCGGAGTATAGGGAGTGTCTACCATTCCATACACTCAGGCATACTAAGTACTATTCACTAAAAAAGGGTGTATTATAAAGTTAGTTCCTTATGCTGACAGTGACATTAAAATACGTGACGTTTAGCACACCAAGAGAGAGAGAGAGAAACAGACACACAGACAGACAGAGACAGATAGTGAGGGAGAGAGTGAGAGAGAGAGCGTGCAAGACATTGACAATCGGCTGCTCACCTCTTCACTGTGATTCATGGCCTGGCAGTGTTGAGGCAGCACACGCGATAGTAAGTAAATAATCAACGTTGGTGAAGGTGATGGGACAAACTATCACTTCCGAGGCGATCTGGATGTAGCTATCTTTCCGAAGCGCAGCTGAGGAAAGATAGCGTACACATTCAGATCGCCGAGGAAGTGATAGTTTGTCTCATTGCCTGAAACTAAAAGTTGATTATTTGCTTTATATTCCACATCTAGGGTCCTAGAAATTCCCATTTTATTCCACATCTGAAACCGTTTTAGCTGTCTTTAGGTTTCCTTAGGGCTTAGGCTACGTGTGCGCGTAGATGACAAAACAATGAATTTGCTGCGCGCACCGCGCGGCACTGAAGTGAAAGTGCGTTGCACTGTGTACTATCAAGTGACCTAGGTCATATGATAGTCCACAGTGCAACGCACTTTTATTTCGCGCGTACTCATCTTGCGTTAGGACTGTGTGGACTGTGTGGAGATCAGCGAAACAAAAGGGACTATCAACATAGAGTATAACGAACTTTTCTTCTCATGTGATGTGATGGGCAAAACTACGCTTCATCACGTGATCAGCTCTGGACCAATCCTATTGCAACATTGTTAGTATGTGGAATATAAAAGGAAATAACAACAATGAAAAGTATTTCTTGCTTAATATACTCTATATTGAATATTCTTCACTTTTCCTTTAAATCATTCAAATGTACTCTTATATCAATCCTTTCAAATGTGTAATCTGAAGTTGATCCTGAATGGGAAAAAAAAGTAGGCCCTAAAGTTCTTGTTGATATGATTTGAAATCCAAACCAGGACGTCTTCTGTTGGTGAGTTTTAAGTCACTTTCTTCAACCCTGTAATTATGGTCGCACGTGTGCAATGACAAGTACTTCAAGTGGCTATCTATTGCAACTTCATATAGATTTCTTGGTGGGAATTCAGTTGCGTATTTGAAATTGCTTTGTGAAATATCATTTGATATGCTGAGTGACTACATACTGCCCGTATATTGGCATTGTGATGTCATGATTTCCATCTGCGCACGAGTGAACGCCTGTGACATTTGTGTGTGTGTGTGTGTTTTTTTTTTTTTTTTTTTTTTTACGCGCAGAGGAGTAGCGCAGAGGAGTAGCTCTGATTATGTCGTCATCGGCGCGCACATGATGCGCACTTAGCAACAAGTGCACTAACAACAATAAAACCAGCTTGCAGCTCTCCCATGTTATCACTTTCGTGAATCTTTTGCTTCTTGCAAGTGATTTTCTCAATTCGACCATTCGAAAATGCTCGTTGGTTTGACTACCATTCTGTCAATCATGCGAATCAAATTTTCTGAGGCTGAAGGAAATTTGAATAAGGTAAAGCTTACAAACTGTTATGTGTAATTGTGTAATCTACCTCAAACTATGAGCAGAAAGTTTACTTTTAGAGCAAAAAAAGTGAAAACCATTAAATGTTTATAACAGGCCAGCTGGACGTAATAATTGTTACAAGTCATCAAATTTTCATGCTAACTACTTACATCGCACGATTTCTAATACATTACTTTGTATTAATGTTCAACTTCATTATTCGTACTTTCAGAGTGTCGCTA
The DNA here is from genome assembly GCF_040938485.1 of Diadema antillarum. Lineage (NCBI taxonomy): Eukaryota > Metazoa > Echinodermata > Echinoidea > Diadematoida > Diadematidae > Diadema > Diadema antillarum. Next base: position 4,822,492 of record NW_027270906.1, on the reverse strand, counting down.
ACACGACGCTCCACGTGCAGAGAGTCAGAGCCGTAGAACACTCTGCAAAGTCTGATGAGCAGCGGGTTAATGAAGACGATCCCGCTGAAGAGGTGTGGGAGGATGCGATGCAGGAAATCGATGAGGAGGAGGAGGAGGAGGAGGAGGAGGAAGACAGTTGGGAGGATGCTCTAGATGAAGAAGTAGTGATTGGAGATGAAGATTTTCTTGTCTCCAGCAAGTCTCAATCCACGTCGACGGTCTCCTCCTGGATTACAAATGAGATAGAAAAGGTAAACACTATTCATCCAAGTATGAAGCAATGTCGCACTGCAGTATGAAAGGAATGTAAAACACATTCATTTTGGACGCTTTATCCGTTACTATATTCTTTGCTTAATTTGTAAAACTTATGATAAATATATCTCTGCAGGACAGTTGGTTGTGTACTTGCAAACTCAATATGGTTTTTAAGTTTTTAGCTTCATATACTTTGATCTTGGTATGACTTGACGGATTACGATGAGCACTAACTATAGTTTGGAGTGAAATCCATCGTTTGATGATGCAGGTGGGCAACGATGCTTTCACTCTGTGAAATGCACCTAAAGCAGGTACTTCTTATTATCTTTAATATTCAACTATACTTTTGGTATCAAATGCTATATAGAGAGAAACTCTGGACAGCCTCATATTTTTCTTTCTAAATTTGTATATCTGGTATTTCTTGTTTCAGAAATCTCAATTCAAGAGTAAAAAAGTCAGACAACTGAGGTACACAGTGCCAGCAGACATCGAAAATCAGTTGAACATCAGTAGTCGTCATGACGATCTCGGCACTGAGAAGGTGGAAACCCGAAGCTGGGTCGAGGGTGAAGGACGTGTCTTTAGACAGGTATGCCAGTGCCCGTGTCATGCGCTGTTCAAATGTGATTGCTTTACCTCAATCTTCGTTGGTTGTTGTATGGCATGAATGTTTGGTCGTTTTGTATGATCATGGATTTATGTCGCACATTTTCAGTTTATCACTTACCTGATTCAACTGTTAGGTCCAAACAATGCTCAATAATTTGACTTTGTGTTATGTACGTATAAAAAGAAATGCAGAAATAACATCAGTCAGTCATTTTAATCCGATATTGAATGAACATATTAAGGATGCTACTGAATAATGAATTAACAGTATATAAGTGGAAATTTATTTCCCCGTGAATTCACTTTCCCAGGTGGGCAATCTCCCTCTACGGGCAAGGCCCGCACACGAACAGCACCGAGTACAAGTTCGGGGACGAGTCAGCCTACGATCGACTTCAGTAAAAAACGCACCGGGCAAAAGAGAGGGACGATATTTCATCACCCCTTCTCGTCCAGTGATCCAAGATTTCCCTAAACGGCTTCCTCGTAAGGTGACTAAACCAATATACCAACAAATAAATAAACACTCCCAAAACTGCATGCAAGTTGATCTCCCGCGTTCAACCTGAAATTCTAAAAGCCTCATGAATTCATTATGATTGTTATGAATAATAGTCACTATAAAGTCATGATCAATTTTTAAAATATCAACCTTAGCTTTCAAAGAAAGGTAAAGTTTAACTTTTATTTTCAGACCGCAAATTAGCTGCCTGTAATGACATCATATGCTTTATCTTTAAATACTTGTTTGATAATTAAGAAGCAGGTAGAGCATGAAGACTAATAGTTCAATTTTTTTTTTCTTCAGTTATGCTCCCGACTGAGCATTTCACAGTAAATACACAAATATACACAGCCCTCAAAGTATTTTAGCACGCTTTTGGTGTTTATAGTTTCCAATTTTGTTCATTACTTATTTGTCTTTCATTATTTCTTTACAGAAGCGAATGAAGAAGCCTCGATACGAAAAAGAAACCGAGTTAAGGCAGATCGCTCTCTGGAACTCGTGGAGGGGAAAGTGGAGACGACAGGTGTAGGGGCCTGTGGAAGAGACATTTAGCAAAGCGCCACCTCAGAAAGAATTGGGGATGAATAAACACATTGGAAAAAACACACACCTTTTTCACCTTTGTGCTTTGTTGAGCTGTGTTATGATACAGAAAAGTTTTCTTATTATAGATCGATGCAGAGGAAAAATTTGATATAAACAGAAATAACTTTGCACATTTCTAAAAGTGATGTGTACGATGGAACCGTATCAAATCATTTATTACAATATACGGTGCGTACGACGGTGTATGTGGTATGTGTATATGTACATGCAACTTGACTGTGTGTGATTGTGTGTGTGTGTGTGCGTCCGTAAAAATGAGTCAAAGTGTGTGTATCTGTGTGATAATGTGTAAGGGCATGACTTCCCAAGGTTCTTCCCATTGAATGGTTTGTTTGTGTGTGTGTGGGGGGGGGGGGGGTGCATGGCTCTGAAATTTGAAAGCACTTTGGGAAAATAATACCAGAAGACTCCCGTTTCCACGATTTTCGGGATTTTTCCCCGAATTGTTTACGTTTTGTTGAATAGTCTCTGAGTTAATTGTTGGACTAATCAGGTGTGCAATACAGTTGCGTGTGAGCGGTATTTATTATGTCAATGTATGTAATTTAAAAGATTCCCCATTAAGTAAATAACGTTAAGTTCACATCTTGATCCGACCACTGAACCCGTTGGACCACTTTATCAAGACGATGCCGCTGACACGTGGGTAGAACGCGCACGTCACTGGACATAGTAGGCACCTACTCTCTAAAAAAAATCGAGTGAAAATATTCACTCTTAAAGGAGTGAATTCAAAAAAGAGTGAATCGAGAGTGAAATTGGAGTGAATTTTGAGTGAAAATGTTCATTTTCACTCGTTTTAGAGTGACGTCAGGGATCACTCCAAAATCTTCGAGTGATCCTTGAGGTCACTCCAAAATGAGTGAAAATGAATATTTTCACTCAAAATTCACTCTTTTTTGAATTCACTCCTTTAAGAGTGATTTTTTTTCACTCGATTTTTTTTTTTTTAGAGAGTAAATGGTTTTACCAAATCATTCTGAGCCAAAATGAGCAGGGCTAGAAACACCTAGAATCTGTCCTAAAATAAGTAAACAAAACTGCAGTTTTGTTTAAATTCGAAAGTTCATATTTCGACGGATGAAAGATCACTTACATATAGCCGCACCTTAATGTTGAAAATTCAAAAATCTCCAAATGCGAGATAATAGGTAGGCCTACGTGATTCTAATTTCACACTTTCGTTTACAAACTCCAGTGATGTCTTTTTAACACAAGTCGTTGAAAATTCATATGACTTGCATGAGAAGTTCTCCATCTTGGATCCCTAAAGTTTAAAGCCTATTCTTGAAGCTCCAACTGCCCCCTCAGTCAGTTTCATACCAGAAGCCATGCATGGCCATGTATTCATAATAATTATTGTATTCCACTCGCCAGCTAAATCTTGTTTCACATGCCTCGTACACACGTGCAATGACTCTCACACAAGTTCAACATGAAATATCGTTATTCAAATTCATAGAATTTACGTCGTAAATTTACCTTTACGTCGATGTAGGGCAATTTGTCAATCAGTTGCAATATTATTTTACATTCACTTACATGTATAGGTTCATTTTGGGACCATATATTCAACTATAACAAATTGTAAGGGCCTATGTAGTTCTGGTTGAGATGTGGATTCAGGTTTTAACTTTTAGTGAGATAATTACAAACCACTTATATGAAATATTAAAGAGCATACAATAATATGAGCAATTACAAGTTTATTTGTTAAATGTTGGTTTTAAAATGGCCGAGATAGGGAAAAAAAAGTAAATCAAAGTGGTCTTAATCAAAGGTGGGATCCACCTTTTATTAGGACCACTTTTTGGATATCTCAGCCATTTCAAAACCGATTTTCATCAAATAAAGTTTGAATTGCTCTTATATCATAGTCCCATGCTATTTAATATTTCATACAAGTTTTTTTTTTGTGCGTGCGTGTGTGTGTGTGTGTGTGTGTGTGTGTGTGTGTGTGTGTGTGTGTTTTAATCTCACAACCATGCAGAACTATCATCCATTTATAATGTTTTTATAGGTTCCTCAATGCATGAACTTGTTGTAATTTTGTTAGCTTAAATACATTCGCAATAGATGCTCCTACTTTATGACAGGGTAATTGCTGACTTCATGTGAATGCTTATGGAAATGACCTGAATCTATAAAGATTTTTATACAAGTGTAATAAATTCATACTGCCGATCGAACGCCGGCAGGCCGAACGTCAAACCTACCGTACAAAATTTCAGCTTACTACACTGTACTAGTATCCTCTTTCCTTTGTACGTATACCATACGTTCCCTGGTAGTGCTGTCGCTACGCAGTGTACTAGTATCGCCGCCAATAATCACATACTGTACGCCAGCCGCCACTGCTCAGCAAGCCCGCCGCGACCTGCGTACGTAGCTTTATAATGAGAACAGTACACACATACACACGTCCCACCGGTGTTTTTTAATGTACACTGCGTACACTTACACATATCGCAACTTATTGATGCTGTGGAGCTAAGGAAAATGTGAGTCAAATCCATTTGTTATTTTTACATCGGTCCAAAAAAGACATATTTAAAAGTTATTCTAGAAAGAAAACATTTCCTCTCATACAAAATGCTACGCATTTACCTATTTGTTCTCTTTATTACTTCGATTTTCAGGCGTATTTTCAACAATGCGTCATACGCGTTTGCCAGGATTCAATGCGAAAACTGCTTCAAGCACACGTAGATATCAACGTGTGGGACTGATGTGTTTTCGCATCGGCAATAAATGGTTGTATTGTTTTTAGAATTATGCGAAAAAATCTTGACTTAGCTTGATGATACAGTTATCTATTGCCTGAGCTGAGCTGAGGTGGGTATTCAGCTCAGCCACCAGCAGAACTTATCTAATTTACCCAAAATCTACCTCTTCTCAGTCTTGCCTCATCTTGAATCACGGACTTGATAAAGCTTAAAAATATGAGTAAATTTAACGTTAGCTTGGCCAGGTGGGGTGCCTTGGCTTGAAGACTTGTATCACTATCAGTTTAGACCAAAATTTGCCTCTCTGGTTGAGTGCAGTAGCCTCTTGTTAACTGTGCTGTCCATTACACAGTCGGTCCTTCACAAAGTATATCTTCCAATCCATCTCTCCATTCACTCTGCTGTGTGGACTCGCACGCCTCACAACAGCAAGTAGGACTAGGAAATGGGGTAGAATTCCCCTTTTTCCACTAAAACTACAAGAAATCACAAAGCTTGGCATTCATAGCTTTAAAAAAACCCACACCAAGGTTCAACATCCAATGCCAAAATTTGACCGCAAATGCATAGGGATGTACGATGTAGCGTTACACGTAGTCGGCGGTCAAATTTTGGACGGCATTATTTTTGAATTATGGGCAGCTTGCTTTTTTAGACTATTTTAATTACAAAGTAGATCTAAAGAACCTGCACCAAGTCCAAGGTTGGTCCTCCAATGCCAAAATTTGACTGCGATCGAAATCGTAAAATTTTACATGTAGCCTGTGTTCAAATTGTGGATGGCCGTCTGATTGAATTATGGGGGGGGGGGGGGGGGGAGGGGGGCTTGCTTTATACTCGAGGAATGAGTTACTGTATATGCTATAATTTTCACGTACATAAATTTTCGCGAATTGCCGGTGTCACACATTTTCGCGAGTGGTTTAAATTCGCGATTGGGGGACCAGAGAAAATATGAAGTGGCAAAGAAAGTGTGAATTTTCAATTTACGGGCAAATAAGAATGATACTAGATAGTTATACACTGCCTGAAAAGAACTTACCAAACTCTGCTAACTAGTAAGTTAGAATTCAACATTTTTGAAGTGGTTACTGTAAGTCCATCGCGCTAGATTTCTGACGAGTGGTCCCCTTGCGATAATGGATTGGCTCTCTACAGCATTCGTAAGTAGACGTGGACGTGCTATATGTACGTAAACAAGCTTAGCCAGTACAGTATATGGTCTGTTCGGTAAGCCATGACATGGTATACTACTAGTACTGAAATTTTCGTATCATCAAGGCAAGGGATTCATTTTGGAAGGTAATATTTTCGCGTGTTGTTAAATTCGCGAATAGCTCCCGACTCGCAAAATTCGCGAAAATAAAACCCCAGCGAAATATATAGCGTATACAGTAAGTTCACCAATTTCATGATTTATTCCTGATACCATTTTGCTTGAATTCTGCTTGCCTCCTCCAAGATGCAAGATAGACCTACTAGTACTAGTACTATGGCGTTGGTTTGGTGTGTAAGTACACTTGTACTGAAGTAATATTAATGTGTGATTCCTGTAAATGAAACTCACTGTCCTTTAAATTTGCTACTATGCAGAGCTTATGAAAAATTTCTTTTTTTTTTGCTCTCTTCTTCCTGGAAAAAAAAAGTAGAGTGATCTGGGCTGGAGGATGAATGATAATTTCTCCATGCTGAGTGATATGTGCTTTAACTTTATTATTGAACTCTTCATGTGCATTCTTTGTTTCTCTTCAGGCCCCGAAGTCGCACCAGAAGTAGGAGCCGTAGTGGTGGAAGAGGCGAGCGGCGTAGCCGTGGGCGAGACAAGAAGAGACGGAGTAAGTCCGTCTCATCAAGGAGCTCTTCAGGATCAGGCAGTAGTACAGGAAGGTGAGCACTCTACACCCAGTAGGCCAAGCAGAAAGAATATTATAAGTGTCTTGTCCTAACTTTTTGACCAAAGGAGGATGAGAGCACTTCTTCTTCTTTTTTTTTTTTCTTGCCTTAACACCATTTTCCAGTCTAATTTAGTCAAATTTCCAGTCGTTTCTAGGCATATTACGATATGTAATTTGTGAATGTGTGAGGTTCAACAGCTGGAAACAACAAAAATCAATAGAAATTTCATCTTTTTATTGCTGTAATTTTTAAGCCATGGCAAATAACGATGCAGGTAGGGACGAGAAACTACTATTTTTTTTTTTGTTCTTTTTTGCTTGGCCTTACATGCAATGAAGACTGCAGTGCAGTAGATATCTGTTGTGAAAAGGGAAGAATATATTTCTATGGGGAGGAGGACTTAAAAACCAGACAAATTATGAGTTAAGTATTGAGTACAGTAATGCTGCACTATCGTAGGCTTTTTAAACAGCCTTTGAAAACAGAGATTTGGTTAGACTGCAGTGAATTGGGAGTGAGGTTGATGGGTTGAATAAGTTCTGAATAATGTCCCAACTTTTCCTTGTCCTCGTACGTTTTCAGTTCTAGTCGATCCCGGAGCCGCTCCAGCTCAACGGGGAGCAGCTCGGGGAGCTCGAGATCCCGCTCGAGGTCGTCGAGGTCAAGCAGCCGATCCAGCTCGGGCAGCTCCAGTGGATCGGGCAGCGGGTCGGGCAGTGACTCTGGGAGCAGCAGGAGCCGCAGCCGTAGCCGCAGCAAGAGTAGGAGCAGGAGTGCGTCCAAGGGACGAGGAGGGGCGGGGATTGGAGACAAGGAGAAAGGAGCCGAGAAGGAGGTGGTCAAGAAGACTGAGGAGAAGAAGAAAGAAGTCAAAGAGAAGCCAAAGCCAAAAAGGAGTAGATCTAGGTGAGTCCAAAGAACCATAGGTAACATCTTCCCGTGTACATGGCTTGTTTACTGGATAAGCACTCCCTCATACTGTTTAGTTGATGGCATGGTGAAGATGTCAGCAACATAATACACAAGTGTGTAGATGTGGGGGTTGTTGAATAATCATTTCCCCCCCCCCCCCCCCCACAACTTCAGCTGTTCCACTTTATTGTCTTCAGTGATATCCATTACTTATGATGTCACAACACATATGCATTTTTTGTGATGGAAATAGATTTATATGTCTTGCTTTGTTACTTTTAAATAAATGTAAAAATCAATCCTTGCTATAACTTTGAGCAAAAAAAAATGTTTTGCAAGAAAGTCTTTGGAAGATTTCTTTTGTTTGGACTTCAGCTGCACACAGGCTCCATCATGTCAACCTTATAATGGTCATTTGAGAACAATATTCCTCTGTGTGATTTCTGCTTACAATAATCAGTCTTTAGAGTGAACATAAGTTGTGATGATGGATCATAATTATATTTTTTCTTGTTTGGTACAAGAAATGTGGATTACAGTATAGAAAAACTTTCTGGACTATTGACACGTGTTTATCCATGTGTGTATGAGTATAATAGAGGAAAGTTAGGAGATTTAATTCAGCCAACAAACCTTGTGTGGAAGACCTGACTGTGATTGTGTGTTTTGCCTCAGGTCGAGGAGCCCGCCTCGTCGCAAGCGTACACCATCCCCGAAGTCTTCGAGACTTCATGTTGGCCGGCTGACCCGCAATGTCAATAAAGAACACCTGATGGAGATTTTCTCCATCTACGGGGCAGTGAAGAGCATTGAGCTGCCCAATGACCGTGTGCACCAACACATGTCCCGAGGCTTTGCTTACATTGACTACGTGTCATCGAACGATGCTGAGAAGGCCTTGAAGCATATGGATGGAGGTAATGAGGGAATCTTGTAAATCTCTGAATTTTAAAAGCACCCTCTTTACTTCTTTTCACCCATGCCGTACAACAAGTAAAGTGCAGTTTAGTTTCACGAATATCACGAGAACCAAGATTCGCAAAATTGAAATGTATGTAAAAGTTCTTGTTTACACTATATCCATTGAATGTCAGTGGCAATTCACGAAAATTTCATGCTGCAAAAATGTCTGTCGTCTACAATTCGTGAAAATGTCATAACGCAAATAGTTCTTGCTTTACAGTACATTGTTCAGTGTCATATGGAAAGTCACGTGAATGGATACTTGTACACTGATGAGGCATATCCCAAACACAAACATCTGTTGCAGCCATCACCTGTACCACTATGAATTTATGGCAAGATTGTGTGGGCAGTACATCTGTTCATTTAATGCGTGTTTTTGCCATGTGCTAAATCCCATTAGAGCTCCCAGAGATCCAACTCAGAGCTGTTAAATTCTGAAGATAGAATATTACTGCTTCACTTTCTTTCTTTTTTTTTGCCTGGGAGCAGTTTGTCAGTTTTACATGTTTTGATACACCATCAAACACATTATCAAATATCTTCTGCTTTGCAGTTTTTATACTGATGCAAAGTGCTCCCCCAGTTTTCTTAATGGGTTCTTTCATTATTCACTACTAACATTTTGCCTGTTTTCAGTAAAGGTAGCATTTTTATTTACCCATGTAACATTGTCCCTTTTCAAATGCTTGTCACCCCCAGGTCAGATTGATGGACAGGAAATCACAGCAGCTTTTGTCCTGGCCCCCGTTCCAAGGGCCAGACCCCCGCCACCACCGAGACGCAGTCCCCCCAGAAGGGGTCCTGGCTGGAGACGTACCCCGCCCAGATTCAGGGACAGAAGAAGGTAAAATGTGTACATTTAAAAATACAAAAAACAAAAAGAAACATGCATAAATGATCATGAAGTATTTGTTTTACTCTGCTGGCTTGCTACTGTTGGATGAGCAGGTTTCAGCAGCTTTTTCTTCTGCAAGCACTTTTTTTTGAAAAGATCAGTAAAAGATTCAGGGAGAAGTTCTTACCAATTGTCAAAACCTCCAGTGCCCAGTAAAGCAAATGTTTAAAGAGAGGTACACTGGAGCTCATAGCAAAGGAGACCTTTGAAATGTTAAAGGTTTCAGAGATTTAAAAATTTTCAAGATATGACATTTAATGCATATATGCAGGTCTGTTGTGCCACAAAACATCCTATCATATAAAATTTTCACGATAAAGCCTAAAATGAAAGGAGATATCTGTATTTTTCTCAACAAACCGTAACCGTAGACGGTTTAGTCTGGAAACATTTTTATTATAACTGTTAACGTTTTGTATATTTAACAATACTAAACATCGATTTTACGGATTCAAATATTTACAGTGGTTGTTCCCTAACTCACATTTTAGAACTATTTTAAAACACTAATGCTAGGTTTTTGTTTCATCTGCAAATGGGAAGTTCTGCCTTTAATGCAACCGAAAGACTGAATGTTAATGCTGATATTCTTTTACAGAGTAGGAAGATGGGAGTGATGATCAAATGGTGTTTATGTCTGACATACAGAAGTTATATAAAGAAATTAGTGAGAATCTATAGATGCTGATATCAATATTGGGTAACATATTGCATACAAGTAGCATAAAGTAATTCAGCTAGGTAGAAGTCTGATTGACCAACACAGAGATATTGTATTTGGCCACTAATGTTTGCTTCTCACTTTCTTTATGAAAGTGTTCATTTCAACACACAGGAACAGACAAGACTTTGGATGATTCTTGTCTCTTTTACGACAATTCACTTTTACGACAATTCATTTCTGTACAAAATGGCCCTGATATACCTATGTAGTCTTAAAAGAAATGAATGATATATTTGATCCCAAATTCCTGTTTTCTTACAGTGGACTCCCGTTATAACGAAGTCCTTGGGACAGGCAGTTTTCTTTCATTGTATCGAAATTTCGTTATAACAGAACAAATAAACAATAAAAGTATATAGAGTGGATAATGTATTTTAATATAATTTTGTGATAATGAATTTTACTTCGTTGTAACCGGAATTTCGTTATAACCTTGTTCATTGCAACGGGAGCGCACTGTATATGGATTCATTGTACTTTTCTTCAACTTTAGAACAAAATATAGTTCATTTCTTTGTGCGGTATTTGTCATGCAGTGTCTATTAGAAAATAAAATTCTATGCTTTCCTCCATTCTGTCTTCCCCCTTTAAGGTCACCACCGCCCAGGAGAAGATCTCCAGGCAACAGATCTCGATCCCGTTCCAGATCCAGGTCCAGGTCACGTTCCAGGTCACCCGCCAGGCGTCGCAGATACAGCCGCTCCAGCTCAAGCTCTTCAAGATAGGATCATCAAATCTATGTTTTCTACTCTGTGGTTATCCATTTTGTACATTACTAATACTTTGTTGCAACAGTATGGTAGTTTAGTGCTGATGATATTTCTCGTGTATTCTTGATTGAAGTGTAGAAAGGATAGAAAAATTATGTTGACATCAGTGACAATATTACGGAGCGTGAAGTCATTGACTGCACCGACCCTCGATGTAGTAGAACGTCATTTTGTACAGAGTAATTTCACAAAAACATTAGAAGTACTGGCTTTGTTCATTTATGGCACTGCTGTAGAATTAATGCTAGGGATATGGTGGGAGTCATTATAACCCTTGTTTGCAAAAGCAGTCAGGGATGTTGAAGACACATGTGCTACTGTCAAATTTTCAACCCCATCGCTCTTTGGTTGGGATATGGATGAAATGTATTATATTCTGCAGCCTTAGGTTTACATACCTTTTTGTGTCTTCTGTTCTTTTAAGCAAACAAACAGAAATTTTGCTAATATTTCTAGAAGTGATGTTTTTGTTTTTTCTTTTTTTATTGCTGTGTTCCAATGCCCAACTCCCCACAAGAGGCCCCATATAATCCTGTAATTACATTCAATCACAAGCAGTGCTTTGAATTGATCCTCTGTTTAGGTCCATTGTGGGGATGAAAGAAACCCTGATATAATGGGAATAATATAATCTGCATACATGTGTACAAAGGAGCTTCATGTGATCTTGACTTTTCCTTCTGGCGAATGCTTTGAAGGTATGTTCACTCTATCTGGGAAAAGTGTGTCTTATTGTTGGTTTGTTTGAATGGTCATAATTGTGTTTGTACAAGTATTGGCAATGTGCATCTTCATTAGATGGTCGATTTCATTAAATTGTTTTGACTGTGTAAATTTCTGCTATGTGACTGGACAACCCAAGTTCCAATGATTTGAGGTTTTCAGTGGCACATGAGAGTAAAGAAATAATGATGAGTCAATGCTGCAATGTGTCTTTACTTCAAGGAAGGTACCTCAAAAGGCCGCTTTGAAAATGGTTTGCGATCTGGGATGAGAAGTGATGCGAGGCATGGGTGTAAGACTATATCGATTTGTATGTTTGCATCTGCAGTTTTTACGACTACCTGGTACATTTGTACATAACAATACTGTGTCATGTGTTTTATAAACAATGCTGTGTCTAGTGAACTGTAGAGTACAATATGTCCATTACATGAAGTAAGCACAGGAATGATCAGTTTGCACATGAATAAGTGACAAAGTTTATCTCAATACCTTCTGTGTATGTTGTGCCCTTGTTATACAGGGAATGCTATGTATCTTACCAGTTGCAGAGGGAAAAATTTATGAATTTGTAAGTTAGATTCTTTAGCAGGCCACCATCTCTTGTGTGATTTTACCAATGTTAACTTTGCTGCCAAGAAGAAGGCAAAGTCTCTCACAAGGGATATTTACCACTTACACACCTGTCAATGATACTGTAAAACGCATTTTCGCTGCATGAAATTTTCGCGAATTGGAGCCAACGCCCTTTTTCACGGCATGGAATTTTCGCGAGTTGTCTGTAACATTCAGTGCACATAGGGTAGATAAGAACTTTCGCGTGCATTTTAATTTTGCGAATCTTGGCTCTCACGAAATATGTGAAATTAAAATGCACGCGAACATTCCTCATTTTGCAGTAGTCCGTCTGTGTCAAGTTAACTCTGTGTGCCACATACGCACATCTGACTCAGTCGATGGTTTGCCAACTTTGCATATTTTGCTGAAGTGCACAACCTCGCACAAACTGATGAATAAATCACAATATGCCACAGTAGGCTGAAAACACTGTAGCCGTCTTAAAATTCACATCGCAGCAAAGCTTGCAATTTTCTCTGCATATTTGCTGTACTGCATTCCTAGCATAAATGCTTCTACTAGTATTTTAAACAGTTACGTGGCTATGAAAATCAATATGTGTGTGAGTTGTGGTCTCAGAATACCATGTATTTCACACCGTGGGTTTACACCATGGCACACAGAGAGTTGATACCGGGCTTGTCACATCTCCAAGGTTTTTCAGATTTTTTCAGGCTTTTCCTGACTAACATACTTAGAACTCTGTTCACATCCCGACAAGGGAGGATGAAAACCAGCCTGATGTGGGAATGATACTTGCTCGTTGAGGTTTACCTTTTACACAAGCATCTTCCCGATGGCTCTTTGGCACCTCCCTCACTGTGATGTGTAAATGTTTGAAGCCGTCGTGATATACAGTCAACCGTGCCTATAATTGAATCTATTTGGACTGAAGAAATAGCTTTGACTTAGTGAAAATTCGACTAGATGTATGAGGGATTAAAATCAATAAAATATAAAGAGAAGAGGACTTGCAAAGACCTTTGACTTAGGAGATTACTGTATACGCCGAATATTTCGTGAGGTTTTTATTTTCGCGAATTTCGCGAGTCAAGTGCTATGCGCGAATTTAAAGACACACAAAAATAATGACTCTGATCCCGATAGGAATGTGACGCACACATATATATTTCTCCGTTCAGTACAGTACTCCACTATCGCGAAGTTAACCACTCGCGGAATTGTCGGGAAGCCCCAATTCACAAAAATTTAGACTTGCTAAATATATGGCGTATACAGTATTCAATTTTTGCGAGGTCAACTTAAGCAGGGTTGACTGTATATGCAGTACTGCATTTTGCTTCGTTTATCAAATTCCAGCACAGATGTATTTACACATCACTGTGTCCATCTGCAGCAGACCCACATTCCATCTGATCTTTCTAGTAAAATGTGTGTATGTGTTTTAAAATGCACGTCAGGATTGAAATTAGCTGTAGGCACCTCACAAGATGGCACATTCTTTCTTGTGTAGTCTGTGTAGAAATGTACATGTATGTGTGTGTAGGAGAACACTGGAAATTCAGAAATTACAGAAATAGACTTGTTGAGAAATATGACTCGTCGAGAAAAGTGATTCTTTTGGGGACAGTCCTGATGCTTTGAGAGAGGCGCTAGATCAGTCAGCAGTTTAATGGGTAAGATTTATTGCCTATAATGCAAGCATACAGCTAAAGGGACCACTATCTTAGTCTTTTTCCATGTGTCTGTGTGTTGGGTTTTGTTTGTTTGTTTGTTTGTTTGTTTGTTTGTTTGTTTGTTTGTGTGTGTGTGTGTGTGTGTGTGTGTGTGTGTGTGTGTGTGTGTGTGTGTGTGTTTGGGGGATCAATAGAAACACATACATTATTAACACTGACAGACATACACTTCTTTGTAAATGGGTGCATTTATATCACTTTCACAAAATGCTCCAGTTTTATTTGCATCACGCTTGCTCTGTGCAATGAGCTCTGTAACACCTTTGTTAAATGAATTTTGATGACACAAAGTGTGGCTTGCTTTACATACAATTACATTAAATGCATATTTGTATGGATAATATTCATATAACTTACACCCAATGGAGACTCTTCCAGATACGAGCGTTTTTGTGAGCAGCACCATAATTTGAGAGATAATATCCAGTGGGCAAATACATTTCTTTATGCACACTGGCACACGTTAGTCAGTGCTATACACAGAAAATTCATTATATACAGATAACACAGCCCACACAGTACAGACTTCATAAAAGGGACATTCAACAAAAGCATATTCCAACACAAATCAATATAAAAAAGCCTCAAGTACATGTTTAGGTTTGGGAACAATCACTGAGGCCCTGGGGTGGCATTCTGAAATCCTTCCTAATTTGTTCCTAGGTCAGCATTTTTTCCTAAGTGGTACTCTGAAAATCTTCCTTCCTTTTTTCCTTAACGTAGGAAGAAACTGAGGAAGATATGCAAATGATGAGATACGCACATTTCTGACTTACAGTAGGAAGAAGTTGGTATTCTAGAATGCACTTAAGAAAGAATTTTACGAAGATATTTAGGAAAGCCCCACCCTTGTCCTAAGTACATGTATGTTGTAAAGATATAGCAAGCTACAAAACATTGTGATAGGCGCTTGTCATTCACCGCGCGCAACATGTACTTTGATACGCGAAATGAGCATGAGAAAGGGGACGTGGCGCACACATGTGTATTCAACCCTACACTGTACGTCATACCGGTTATAATATGCGATTGTCATTGGTTGGTTCCTAATGATACAGCATTTCATATGGCTTAAGAAAAGCCACGGGCAGGGATAAGGATGGCCTAATTTGCATTAAGAAGTTCCGGGAAGAAATTTCAGAATACTAATTCTGTCTTTCTGAGGCACTTCCTAACTTTCTGACTTAGGAGGAAACTTGGGAAGATTTTCAGAATACCACCCTTGAAAAATAAGGAATAAGACAAAAAGTGGAGAAAAGGGGACATTTTGTTTCTAATGGTTGAACATGCAAGTTTCCATGCATATTTGTTCATAATGTGGAAAAGTAAGGTGTACAGTACATGTAATAAAACTGTATGTGCTACAGACCAAGAATACCTGCTGTACCAGAAAATGCAAGTAAAAAAGAAATGTGCCGCTAAAATTCACAGTTCTGGAATGGCAATTGCCATGGAAATGACAAGAATCTAGTTTCCTTATTGGTTGTTGCTATGGTTAGTTGCCATTCCAGCAAGAGTTGCTATCCTAACATCTTTTATGAAATGGGCCCTGGAGTCTGTGTAAGATTAAAAACAAAAAGACTTGCAGACTAGTAATCAAACTGGCACAATATAAACACACTGAAATGAAAGAACAGACAAATGTATTCTCTTCATAAAAAAAGGGGGAAAAATGCAAACAAAAATCCCTCAAAACAGCAGATTGATATTGACAGTTTGTAGCAATCATCTCAATAATTTGATAGCACACAGATCCTTGTTCACATGAAGTCTTGCTAGCTTGTAGTTTAGACATGCATAACTCTGGATAAATGTTCCTTGCTGTAGCTGTGTGCATGTGTTTGTGTGGACACTTACAATATGCTGGTTTTCATGTTGAAAAACTTGTCAATTTTTTTTATTTCTATTTATTTTTTTTTAATCTTAAAGCAAGCCAAGTCCAGGTTAGGGCCATACTACAGCCAACCTTGACAAAATTTACTCTGTGGATTTTGTTTTCCCCCAAAGCAGAGAGGGGAATACATAAAACTTTACAGAAACAATTTGAAGTGTTATCTAATATTGCACTATGGTCCTTTTCCACACTTCATGTACTGGGAGAATCGAGACACAATACACTACAAATGACTGCAATATGAAAGAATTTGATTACTCTTCCAAGCCACAATTATTAGAAGATATATACAGTTGTACATACATATATATATTTTTCATATACATATCTAACATTTGTTCATGGCTTTCAATTTACATTTCTTTTCACAAAGTTTGTTTCAGCAATGGCCCTAGAATTTACAAATTCACAGAAACCATCCCTCCACTGCAAAAAGAACCACCCTCAAAAAAAAAAAGAAAAAAGCAAATACTGGGCAACCTCATTATAAAGAGTTCGCTTAAAATGAGATGGTGAATTCGGCAGTCCTGATGTTTGATTTCTACATTTAGCTAATCTCTTTTTTTAGTGCATTTTCACAGGAGGAGGTATCAGTTATAATGAGGTAAAATCGACAGTCCCAGCATCCTCATAATGGGCTTTCCTAGTACTCGGTAGCGGATCCAGAGGGGGCACACCGGGCGCACACCCCCTCTTTATTTTTTGTTAAAACAAAAGAAATATCAAGAAAAAATGGGGAGGCATGTGCGCACCCCCTTTAATTTTTTAAAGGCGTGAATTCCTGGATCCGCTCCTGGTACTTATCTACATTCCTTAAAAACCACAGCCATGAACCCTGCATCCGCATAGAAAATATGGCAGTTTGAACGGAGAAGATACGTCAAAGTCACATCATCTTGGTCCACATTGTTGAGGATACAACGTATGATCAAACACTCCCATGCAATATCTAGCCGTTACATTTGTCAGGTCAGCTGATAGAAACAGGTAGGTACCATGGTTTCATATATGCTTGACCAATGTTGGTACATTCCATACCTCTGAAAACACATCTACCAATCCATCATGGACTTTTCAAATCAGGGGCTGTGGAACCCAGGGACTGAGGCGGGAGCCCCCACCCCCTCCCCCTTTTGGATCCTTAAAGAAAAAACAGGGGGGTTGAGAATCATTAATCCAATCATAAGCACTACCCTTGACTCTTGGGAGGAGGTTGCATTCTCCACTATACTGCATCACACACTTCTTCAACATCAGACAATAATAAAGCTGACCTATTCCTATTTTTGTACATTTTGGCTCCTGCTTTTCGACAACACAGTATTCCGTGAACTTGAGATGTATGTAAAACAAATAACAAAGATAAAAATATATCCTGATCACTATAAATAAGACATCAAGACTCCAAAACAGGCAATGTGAGACTTTTAACAAAGGAAAAGCATTATATCACGGAAAGATCTGTTTTTTTTTTTAAATACAGCATTCAAAATCCACACTGGTAGAAGAGCAATACCCAAGCAATTCCACAGCCACTGCTCCTGAAACGCATAGAGTACATTCTTGGAGCCGGTTGCAGAGCTCAGGGATGTGTAAATACAGCATCTTGTATTCCCTGTGGTGACGTGAGAGAACTTTTTTAATTAAAGTGATAACAAAGCAACTGCTATAAAAAAATAAAAAATAAAAAAAAATCAACATTTCCATTCCCACGACCCCCACCTTCCCACACCATCCCTCAAGTTTCCACGAACGCATAAAATTCATCGCAAACAAATGAGAAATGCCCACAGCAACTTTGGTTAAGATTAAATTCTAAATTGGCAGTGAGCTTTTGAGACTTCCCATAACATGTTGCACCCCTCAACATGTCTACACAACAGACCCCAGAGCCACTTTAAATACTGCAGTTAGAAGTACCTATGTATACTACATGTACTGCATTGTAATGTTACTGAGAGTCCTTGTATACGTTATCACAACCATGATAGCTTCATCCTAGAGCACATAAAAGGTCTTAAGTTTAGGGAGCACTGAGTAGCCCACATATTTTACAGTGCTTTTATTTTCGCAAAATTCAAGAGTTGATTGATCTTTGAGAAATGAACAACAAAACATGATAATGTCTCCCATTTAGAGAAATATATTACTGAAACACAAATACAATATGTCTGGTCTCCGAGGCGGAAATTGCTAACTTGCCCTATAAACAGGGATAATTCTCATATCGCTGCAGTTCTCAATCAAAAAGGTAACCATTCCTGCCGTTGTTTTACGGTTTCTGATTTGCTAAATATCATGCTCCAAAATTCATATCTGGCTTATTAAATACACTTGTCTCCCAATATTGATCTTCAAAGTAAGCAAAATGCCTACTTACCCCTTCCCCACCCCCCCCCCCAAAAAAAAATACAAACAAAAAACAAAACACAAAACAAAACAAGTGAATAAAACCATGTTACAGTACAGTACAGACAAATTTCAAGTTGGAACAAAAACTTTTTTTACACACCATCACATACAGATGAACAATCGTTTCAAGTAATAGGTCATAAAGGGAGACCTAGAACTTTCTGTGATGCATCGCAATCCTGGCATAAAGTTGTCTAGACTCCTCAGGACAAACGTCACGCGTCCAAAGCCTACAAGGCAAGGAGGCGGGGAATGCACGGCCAATATTTACACCGCCGCTTCGATCGTATATTTCAATGAGGGCTAAAGCAGAATGGACAATTTCAGCTCATTTCTGCTACACAGTGTGTCCTGCGATGCGGTTACCATGACAGCATGAACACACCTCCTAGCAAAGAGTACAGGCCAGGATGGGCTATCGAGGATACCAGGCACCTGTCCAAAGTCTTCTTTTTCTCTTCAGAGTACCCCATGTGCTTTCCTTCATCCACGCCACCATCGCTACTGGCAACAACATCATCTCTTTTTTCTTTCTTTTTTTCTGAAGAAAGAAGGGTTCATCCCAGGGTTATGTCCACAGGCAGCTCAATGTCATTCAGAGTGTAGAAGTTGATGTCGGCGTTGTCGACCACGCCCCAAATGACCGGAATGGGGTCTGCCTTGATGAGTAGGTCAAGCTGGGCAGCCAGTTCTGGTACTGGATCCTCCTCACTGATTGGATCAAACAAAGACATTTCAACCATTTAAACCATTTAAACCAATAATTTTCACACAACAATACATATATAATGTACTCTTAAATGAATCCCACAAGGATTGGAACAATCATCCCCAGCATTTCCACTGATTCCCACTGATCAGTTACCAGTCATCCCCTTTAAACCCAGTAGGTCTCACAATGGCATGTTTATTGTGGTTTGGCAAAACACCTTGTAAATATAATCATTACCATTTCAAGTAAAATGTAATGCTTCAGGCCTTTGCTGTTCATATATAATTGTGTTTAGGTTGCAGAGTTTCAAATTCCTCTTTAATCCTACAACTATTTCCAGCTCTTTAATTTGGTGAACATTATACTGTTAGAAGCTCTCATTTCTCTCTAAAATTGATGAGGATGTTAATCCCCCCCCCCCCCAACTTTAGGCACGATAAATGAATTCTGCAAGTTCATCTTATTTTTCTACAAAAAAAAAAAGACACAGAGTAAATTCAGAGTTGCCAATTTGATGATGAGATGGCATTTTCTGAAGCTTAATTCCTACAGGACTTGCAGAGTTAAAGGGACCCACAGTCACTCATCTCATCAAAGAATGAGTTTATCAGCCAAGTCACTCAAGAAGAAAACCTAAACATCAAACAGAAGATCTTTACAACAGATAGGCCCCCTAGTGTACAGTGCACTTTCATTGTAATGAAATCCTGTGTGCAGTTCAAGTACTTTTTCTCAAAATGTCATAATAAGGTTTACTGAAGTTTAAGATATTACCCCTAGAGCGATAATTTGCTCTATTATAATGTGAACTTGTTGTATCTGAACTTTCAATGATGAGAGGCCACTGTATTGAAACTTCAGTTCTTCATTTTTAATAATCAAAGCATCAAGTGAAGAAGCATAAAAAAAGAAACAACAACAAGATACATGCAAATGACACCTTGGCAAAGTATAAATGCAGTGGCAGTGGTTTGACTTTCATTTTGTTCTGTTGTGTTTTACATCAACTTGGTTTTATCTCCTTACCTGCAGACAACGACGCAGAAGTTGGGCTGGCCTGGATTGGTCTTCTTGTACTTCTTGTTTGGCATGAAGACATCAAAGGATATCTTGGAGTCTATCAGCGGTGGAGAGAATCTGTAGAAGGAGATCACATTTTGATCCATGTTGCTAGCCAGCGGGACACATGCACATGCACATGCACATGTGATTATTTCAGGAAGGCCGGATATTCTCCAGTCATTCACATTCAGTGACAAAGTGAACACCCCCCCCCCCCCCCCCCCCATTGTACTAGAGTCAATGACATTCTTACAGCAAGCATAGAGTGAATTCTAAAGATTGAATACTGGAAACCTCTTGAAGAAAGACAACAATGTGTTCCCGACCATTGTGCTTGGAAAGTAGTTTAAATGAATAGCACATGATTCTCGAAGAGGCTTTTGAAGACAACTCAAAAGAAAACATTCTGTAAAAGAGGATAGTTTCCTGCTCTGCTTTTATAAAGTACGATGAAGTTTGTGTGTTTTCTTTTATGCTGAATCAAGACATTATGAAGTTGTACATATAACAGGTAAAAATATTTGTGTGCATTTTCGCACTTCTGCGTAAAAAATTCCATAATGCAAAAAACTCCACTTTTACAGTTACTTGTCTCCAATAGATGAGCAAGATAATCTCAATTTCCCAGCCAATGAAAGACTCGACTAGAAATGTCACTATGGCGATTTGTATGCCTCTGCTTTTTCACAACATCTTGCCCAAGTGAGACAATGGTTTCACATGATTGGGAAATAATTACCATAAGAAATACCAATTTTCATGATAATGCTTTGAGAGAAGTTCATGAAAATACCTTCAGGAATTGCAAGGGAAATGGTGAAATTTTAGTATTTGACCTTCACCTGTGACCTTTGATCTTATGAGTGTGTGCCCAGAACTTGATACACACAGTTTCGTCCACTCACACATACGTATGCCAAGTTTCATTTGCATACCTTATTAAATTACTCTGTTCACAAAATTGATTATGGACAGACGGAAGGACGGACAACCTGAAAACATAATGCATCCAGTGACACTTCATGGTACAGGTGTAAAAACAAAAAAGTAATACAATGGAATATCAAAGATGCCTCCATACATGCTATGCAATTCTTGCCAAACACATGCCATCTGCTCAAGCGCTGTGACTTCATCCTGTAAATTCTTGCTTTTGTACCAATTCATACTGATGCATTCATCTTAGATCGATTACTATGACATTGCTCGAGGTCGAATAAGTGAATACAAAGTTTTCACCTGAATATATGACATTTTTAGTCATTGAGTCAATCTTGACATTACATACATACATACATACATACATACATTTACTTACTTGAAAATTTCAGAAAAAAAGGCCATACTTTGCACTTTGTTCATCTTTAAACCTATCTATTGGTTCTGTACTGCAGTAGTCATGCACTGACTGTGACATCACAATTTAATACACGAAACTCATTGAGAAAAATCTTTTCAAATCAACATCATATGACACCTCTTTGAGGTGACAAGGTTCTTTTTTTCTAATGGAGGGGGAGCAAAAACTGACTTGCAAGTCAACAAAACAGAAAATTATAATCAGATGTAGCCCCAATAGCTAGGAATTTTTCATCAAAAACTCAAGACTCCTTCCATGCAAACAGCAGTAGTAGTGTATTCATTTCACACATATCTCATTCTCTGCTCATTAAACTCACCTGTGTCCAGAATGTTCACAGGTCAAGTTGGCCCCGTCGATGACCTGCAACTTGTTCAGCACATGGCCTGCAACAGGAAAAATGAAAGACAATGTCAATGAATGTATCACAAGCAAAATCACCCCACCCAATAAAAACAAACAAACAAACAAACGTCAAAAAACAACAAGGTGACACTTTATACACTAACTTGCATTTAGTAGGATAGTAAGATATAGAAAAGGGATTGTTGTTTGTTCATGTGTGTGTGTGTTTCCGTTGTTCTTGTTGGGTTGTTTTTTGTGTGTGTGTTAGTTTTGTTTTGTTTTGTTTTGTTTTATTTTATTTTTAATTTTATTTGTTTTTTATTTATTTATTTATTTAATTTTATTTTTTTTATTTTTTTTAATTTTTTTTTTTGGGGGGGTGTTTTTTCCTTTTACAGATAAACTCTGAACACACAAGTAAAAGCTCAACTAACCTGTGGATTTAGCATCAGAAGGCTTCACCAGAGGTTTGACATCACCCTGCCAGAGATGTCCCACAGGTGAGTTGAGGAGCTCTGTCATATTCTTGTCTTCTTGCTGCTTCTTCTCCTTGTACTCCTTCCAGTTGTCCGGTTCCACGGACGCCTCTTTGGAGGGATTCTTTGAAACCTGGTTTTTGTCCGGCATCTTGCAGTCACCTATCAGCTCCAAGACGTTGATGATCTTCTTCGACTTGGCAAGCAGCATTTTGTTGTTGTTGCAGAGTTTGGTGAGTTCTAATTGCTTGCCTTCGACAGTACTGAAGTCTTCGATGCAACGACTTTCCGCGATGCTGGCGGGTACCAGCTCCTTTGCTGGAAATGGAAGGAGAGAGGATTTCATGTTGGATGCAATGTCTGGCAGGGTGATCTTGTCAAAGTTCCAGTGAGGATACTCCAGATAGGCTTGCAGCTCCTGACTGTTATCCCCAACAGCTCCCTTTGGAGCTCCATGCAACATGGGAACCACCATGTCCAGGAACTCCTCCAAGTCTACAGACATGGAGGAGGCCGCGTCTGAGAGGCCAAGGTCGGATGAGGGGCTCTCGTTGGACTTGTCCTTTGGTGGCTTCATCCCCAACTTCCCTCCCTGCTTGCCATGCTTTTTGCCCTTGCCCACTCTCTGATGAATCCAGGCTCCATCGGGGCTGGTCATCACGCCCTTTGGCCTGTCCAAGGATGGCATTGGACAAAGCTCAATGTCACTATGGGTGTCCTTACCACTGTCATCCTGAACGGTTTTGCTCTTCCTCTCAGTTCTGGTTGTCGCCAAGCACTGATCACCTCCAGAAGAATATGACGGCGGCTTTTTCCTTTCCAGGCTGCTATTGCTCTCAATGTCACTCATCTTCAGCCTCTTGTTTCGGTTGGAGCCTTCTTCACTGCTGCCGCCGAGCCTTTTTCTATGGAAGTCCAAAAGGCTTATGCTGGTTTCATCAAACGCTGATTCTTTACTCGCCTCTTTTTCTTCGGGATAGACCGGACCATCCGAGTACTCTGAACTTTCATCTGACTCTTCTTTTATAGCCTTGGCAATTTTTTCGCCGATATCAGCCATCTTAGGTTCAACAAATTCAGTGATTTTGCCTCCTTGCTCAGAGTTTTCAGCTGCGGCCTTCTCTCCCTTGGAGGCCTCTCCCGAGTCGTCTGAAATTTCTGCACTCACATCTCTGATGAATTTCATCAATTGTCCACCCGTCAGAGAATCTGACTTGTACGTTCCCGCTTGACTACTAGACTTCTGCTTCAGACCGGTCTGCCCTTTGTCCTCACTGCACATTTTGCCATACTTGGCGCTGGCACGGTGTACCTTCTGACGTGCCTTAATCACCCTCGACATCTCCCCCGCACTTCCCACCTCGGATGAGTCGCAACCAGACTGCACTACGCTGCCTCCACTGTTGTGCGTGTTGGCGTTGCTGTTCGTCGCTGACATCCGCCCGTCACGCCTCCGCGAGGTCTTGAGGGAGTCGGTGGACAGGCTGTTGAGGTTGAGGTCACTGTCGGGCCAGATAGAGTTCATCGGCTCATCACCTATCTGCTGGAACCAGCCCTGGACCTTGTGGTAGGCCAGCTTTTGGGTGTGTCGGTACTGATGCATGCGCAGGCGGTACTCATAGTCTGTGATATCAGATCTGTTGAAAGGAGAGAAAAGCACGACTTGATCATGGTTCTACAAATCTCTATCATTATCATAACATTACTCACATAACAGGAGAACAAGATCTCAATGAAATAATAGACCATCTTTTGTGGAGGATGGATAGTCTGTTGCAAAGCACATTTATGTGACATCCCCAGCCTTGGTATGGGGTAACATGATGCATCTCATCGCATCTTCAGACCCACGTCGGAACTCTGTTTTTTCTCACAAGTCATCTTGTGCGTGAGTTAAAAATTGCACTTGAGTGTGACGAAATGTCAATTTCACATGTATTTTGTTATTGTTATTGTTGTTGAATACTGTAAAAGCCATATATTTCGCGAGTCTACATTTTCGCAAATTGGGAATTCCCGACGTTTTCGCGAGTGGTTAAATTTGCGATCGTGGAGTCCTGTACTGAACAGAGAAATGTACACGCATACCTCACATCCACATCGGGATCAGAGTCAATATTTTCGCGTGTCTTTAATTTCGTGAATAGCACCTGATTTGCAAAACTGGCGAAAATAAAAACCTCACGAAATATTCGGCGAATACAGTACTTGCATTCAAACATGATTCAGTCATGAACAATGCTTGATTTTCATCCTTGTTGAAATACAAAACAAAACAAAAAGTTAACAGAAACATTCAAATAAGTTTTCTTAAACCTGTGAAACAGTAACACCTATCACCAGTAGAGCAAGTGTACGTATTGATTGAATGAAATTGCAAAATGCTACTGCGAGGCTATTCATTAAGAGCCAGGGAGGTGAAACATGTACTCCAACTCCACATTCTCAGTCAGTCTGGGGTTCCTGCCTAAAATTCAGATTACTCACTCTATGTGGCGGGTGGTGATGTAGCCTAAGCGCATCAGATGGCAGTACACCTGCAGAAACAAACAAACAAAAACAAAACAAAAACAGAAATAAATGAACCAAACTTGCCCACTCTATCAACATGGATAGACATGATTATCTATCATGCCATGAAGCCACTATGTTTGTGCAAACTCAAAACAGTGGGATGAGATAGAACTTTTCAGCCATGACTCAATCAACTACAGTGGTCTCTTTTTTTAGTTACATCAAAATTTCATTCTAACCATACAAATATATAATAAAAAACCAGAGCGGATAATGTTGCAGCCTGAACTTTTACTTTGTTGTAACTGGAATTTTGTTATAACGGGATTGCATTGTACAGTCAGACCTCTGTCTACATGGATTGCTCAAGACGGAAAAAGAGTCATCTCTTTTGTGACCTAGGGTTGAATCATCAGCAAATATACACAACATTTCATAGAATGGATGTATGTAAAACTCTCCCTATCACTAGTATGAATGTATGTTTTCTCAAAAGAGTGAAGTGCGACATCATAGCCATTCATTACCATGGAAACTGATTCTTAGCAACCTCACATAGCAGGAACATCTATGAATACAATGGTTGCTAACCATGCTCAAACAAACAAAAGACAGTGACATCAACACTTTGGTACTCTATTGTAATGCCTGTTATAACCACACATTCATCAATTTCAGTCCCAAGCAGTTTTTGTGTTTCTGTATGTATTTGTACTACATACCTTCTCACTTTCTATAAAACAATGTATTAAGTAATTACAATCTGGCAACTGTGGACACATTAACAGTGAATGGAGAATGGGTGTGATAAGATGTATATTATAAAAAAAAATGCAGGTCAAAGGTTTCAAGTAAGTAGAGCAATTATAAGGTAAGACGTAGCATTAATGAAATCAAAATGAAACTAGAAAAGTGCTCTGAGAGTGTAGACCTCCACCAAGCAGATCATTTCCACCACTGATCTTGTTCTTCCCATAGAGATCAGTGATTTCCATTCATAGATGCATGTTGAAAATTGCCCAATTTCCCAATACAGAAGCCTTTTGTTATACGTCATAAGCTTCCAGCTGCGCGGTGCATCGCCACATCACACACTTTACTATATGCAAACCTCAAATACTGTATGCGCAGTTTGAACTCTCTAAGTTCATTGACTCTATCTGCCAAAAGGTCAAAAATCCATAAAAATTCCCACATCACTACCAACATTTGATCATCTGTTCCTGGTTGCATAATCAACTTTTCCTGTAAGTTTCATCCAAAAATATGTTCACAACTTTTTGAGATATTTTGCAAACAGGCAAACGAACAAACAAACAAACAAACATACCAACCAACACTAGTAAAAACATAACCTCCTTGGTGGAGGTAAAAAAGAAAGAAAAAAGAACTGGTTCGATCGACACAGGGACCCTGGTCTCTTCTTTAAATGTCAAAATGGCTCTGGGCTATGGCTAGTTACTAAAACACCTTCAAAATAGAAACGCAAACGCAAATAGAAGCCTTACTATTAACATACATGTGTGTGTCGACACAGGAGGAGGTTGTGCATATGTGTGTGTGCAGCTTGGTATGAAAAATCTAGCCTTCATCTTTTCTCAGGAACATTGAATCAGAGCCCATCAGTTTTGTGGCTAAATCATCCCCCTGTGGCTTTCATGAAACTTGCCAAACCCATGCAAGGCCTGCCAGAGACAGTAGCAACATGTTAGCTCCATGGTAGGAAGAACATCTCCTTTTCTTACCCTGTAATGTTCTTTGGACAAGTATGTTGGAATGAGAAGACTGTAGGCTCTCTGGATGGACATCGGAACACCACCATAGTGGAGCTCCATGGACCCCTGGCAACAGAAACAAGGAACGTGAGGGAGGAAGACAAATATGGGAAGGGAAGAAAAATGATGATGAAGGAGAAGGAGTAGAAGAAGGAGGAGGAGGAGGAGGAGGAGGAGGAGGAGGAGGAGAAGAAGAAGAAGAAGAAGAAGAAGAAGAAGAAGAAGAAGAAGAAGAGGAGGAGCAAGAAGAAGAAGAAGAGGAGGAGGAAGAAGCAAAACAAGAAAAAGGAGGAGGAGAACAACAAGAACAAGAACAAAAGAAGTACAAGTAGAAGAAAAAAGAAGAAGATAATTAAGAAAAGGAAGAAGAAAGGAAGAAGAGGAGTATAATGACATAACTCTTTCACTGGTTTTAGTGAGCAAGTAGTACAAAAATTAGTGCTTAAATCTTGGCAAGTTTGTGTGTGATGAGTCACTAAGATTAGGAATAATACTACTCTTTCAATGCATTGTGAGGAAAATATTGACTCCAAATTGCAACAATCCATCTTATTTGAATTAGTCTACCTCCTATGAGAGAAAAGATCAAACTGCGCAAATGTGGACATCAAAGATTTCAATCAACAATTTACTTATAAACATGCAAAAATTGAATTCTTCACCCTTCCTTCATTTCCTTTATGATTCACCATGCCAGGTTGACAATCTGTCCTTTTTACTATAAACCTACTAGTACCAAACTCTGCCCCTTGAGATCTATAACAAATCAAACTGACAATATATTGTTTGACAACTTTTGATACATTAGTATGCATCTTCCAGTGTACCAGTGTAAACAGTCCACTTACCTACTGCCTCATTGCATAGCAAGTAATCTAAATTTTGTCGTAAGTCATCCTGAAAATGATATGGTACGGTTTATGCATTTTTATGAAATGGTTCACCTGTAACTTTCAAAAGTGTATGGTGTATACTGATGAGGATGACCCTCCGTTTGAGGCATTGAAAAAGAAGTCGTCATCAACACCCACGCTAAAAGTGTTCATTGTATGCCTTCTTCCAGCACTAAGCAGAATGAAGACACAGGATGTCATAAGACTTTTCCCCAAGTCTGTAAGTGCAAACGTGTGTATTTTCGTCTCTGAATGCCAGCATTTTTCAGCTTACCACTTCCAGGAGAAAGAGCCCTTCCTCTGGATACAAGTATTTCTGACCCTGTAACATGTATCCCATCGTGTGCCAGAATTTGCCCTAGAAACAAAGAACAAAAACAACAAATCCGAGGGAATGATATACAATGACGGTGCAAGAAATGAGCTTGAACAAAACTCTAAATCTCATGCATCAGAGCAGTAAAACTTTTTAAGTTAAGAATTAAAGTTTTAAAAGTTTTAAAAAGATGAAACAGTTGGACTTAGTTGACAATGTCAAGAGCACTTCAGGGTCGCCTCATGGAAACAGCAAAGAAAAATGACATAATACTGCCTGATTAGAAATACCTTTTTGCTTTCTCTTCTGGGTGATCACAATGGAACATTTCCTGAATATTTGTGGTGTAAATTCTCCTTCTACAGTTATAGATGGTTTGTGATAGATGACCTTTCGCAAAATCGCAAGGCAACTGACTGCTTTGGAGCTAAATTAAGAAGCAACTGCAAGTGCTTTTTTCCCCTTCTTATTCTTTCTTTATATCCTTTTTGGAATATCAACACTGCATACATGTGTATTTCATCACAACAAGCCATCATTTTCAACTCTTGACATTCACGTTCACGATGGCCCTCATTAACAACTAGTGAGTAATGCATGATCATCCAGAATTGGTGTTATTTCTGCCTTTTCTGGCAAACAAGGATGGCAGATCTCTGCTTTGACTCCCACAGTTCAAAATGCAACATGACGACACACAGACCAGTCAAACAGATTTTGAAAATTGATACAAACCTTGTGACTTTTCACCACAACTAACTCCTTATCTGGCTCCCACACACCCATAGACAGGCTGCCACTAAAACATGAAAAAAGACAAATACAAATAAAACTTACCACTCATTTGACAAAACCTGAAGAACAAAAATTTTAAAGGCATAATTTACTATTTGCAGATGAAACAAAACCCCCGCATTAGTGCTTCAAAATAGTTCTAAAATGTGAGTTAGGGATAGAAACACCAAATGTAAAAATTTTAATCAGTATAATCAATGTTAAGTATTTTTAGATATACAAAATGTGAACAATGGTTATAATAAAAATGTTTCCAGACTAAACCGTCTACAGTTATGGTTTATTGAGAAAAAGTGATATCTAATTACATCTTAGGCTTTCTTGTAATTTTTTATATGGATGGATGTTTTGTGACACAACTGAACAACACATATGCATCAAATGTGATATCTTGAACATTTTTTAAAATCACTGCTCCCAATGGTAAACAGTACCTTTAAGAAACAATATCTATTGTTTTGGACAAAAAAAAAAGGTACCATGAAAACGTGACTCACTCTGATGGGTACACAAGATACCTCAAGAAGTATGAGACTGTCTTTATCATGACAGCAGCAAAATGAATCACAAACTCTGCCTTGACATTTCACTGTAACAGGACTTTCCCAATGTCATGAATTAGCCAGTTGTACTTATCATCTATGACTTTTGCTATCATAAAGAGGCCAATTCCCCCCTCCCCCTTGTGTTGGTTGTCTCAGGATGTTTCCTGTGGACATGCATGTGAACAGTCTTCCAGGGGAGAGCAAACTTGTCCTCTTCCTTAACTCCTCAAAATATCACTCAAACGACATCATACGATGACATTTAGTATCAAAATAGCAAGTGTCCTGTTCTATTCAGCAATGTTTAATTTGTGATCAAATCATGTTCAGTTACTTCAGAGAGCATGTAATGTTGTCAAGTGACTTAGGGGTTGGCCGAATAAGGAATAACAGTTCAATCAATTCTGCCACAAGTGATACCTTTAGGATAAAAAAAAAAAAAAAAAAAAAAAAAGGAACATTGAAAAGGCTTGCATAAAAGGGATTGTGCTTTCAAGTTGAAAAGTGCCAATTGGACCAAGATTACAAATCTGGAAGATTACTGTATGGCAAGAATTTTGTGAGTACAGTATTTGGTGAATTGGAACTTGCAAGGAAACTTTGCAAGTTGTTGAATCAGCATTTAGGATTCACAGTGATGGTATGAGACACAAGTAGCTTCCACTTTTAGGACGAATGGTAGTGATTTCCCATCTTGGAGATGATATACAGCTGTAGCTCATTTATGCTATATGATGCAATAATTTCATGGGTTAGTTAACTCACAAAATTTACACAAATTAATATGGTACAGAATCTACCATATATGCCTTAAAGATGCATGGACTGGAGATGTGCAGTAAAATAGATAAATTCAGAATTGATCTTTGACTTTTTGAGGGTGTTCACAGAGGGTGCAAGAAATTTGCATTGCTATGCGACCCTCTGATCGAAGCAAACAATTTGTGGGGATATTGATGGGTTTAGTTTAAGAAAAGGCAACAAATGCTGAACCACTTATTGAGATATAGTGGTTTGCAGAAACTAAAAAGTTACACTGCAAAGGTTAATAGAATTACCCCTTCATTAAAAAAAAAAAAAAATGACATTCGAGGAGTTTGGAATACAGGTAACAAACATACAGTAACTTCAGATCTCTCTGGAATACTGGGCACCAATTGTGAAGACAGGACAGAAATTTGCTGAAGACTTGTTCTCCCTTGAAAGCCTATCCCATGAAACAAGAATGTTTCATTTAGTGAGATGGTCTCTTACATTTTGGCGATCCTGGGAGTCTTGATGAGATTCTGTCGCTGCTCCCTCCGGCGCTCCGCCATCTCCTCCTGACGCCTGCTGCCATCAGGGTGGGACTCCTTGGGACCCCGGGGCGGAATCACCATCTTGTTCTGATGGAGTTCAACCAGATCCTTTGCACTAGATGGGGGAGGGGACAATATTAGATATGGAAATTTGTGAAGATTATTATTTTTTTGTTCTGATATGTGACCTTAATATAATGGCTATACAACAAAACAAATGATATAGATATAATTCATGCAAGTATGCAAGTAATTCATGCAAATATACTGTGGCTCAATTTTCCATTTGTGTTTCCATCTTAACCCGATGAGGACGGTTTGATTTTGCTACAACACGCATTTCCCATAGACACTTGCCCGAGTATACTCGGGACTCGTCCTCAACGGGTTAACAAGAAGTAGATATTTCCCACAAATCATTCTTCCCATGGATATAAAAGCAATGGTACATGTACCATCTGAAATCAAAAATGTATAATGTTTCATCCAAGGAATTACATGTTTACTTTCTTACCATTTAACTGCAAATCTACTAATATCACAGACATTGCTGTAAAATGAGGTTTGTACATGGTTTCAAATGGAAGTACCAGGAAGGTGGGGGTTTTTTTAGCTTTCCTTGAGATTGTTCCACTACTCTAATATCATAAACTGTTGAGGAGGTCTATCTAGAGAGGGTCGCTCATTCTATTCATGATCACTTTCAACAATTTTAACATTTTCAAATATTCCACCTATTTTCAGAGTGTTCCACTACAGTTTCTGCATCGAACACTGAATCCAAATAAAACACACATGTTTACAAGTTAAGCTCAACTGATTCTTTTCCTATCCTTTATCCTATCAAAAACACCACTCTTTCAGGAAATTTTTATCATCCAAATGTTGTCAGTTGGGAAGTCTAATAGGGACATGCTACTCCCAATACACGAATAATCATATTGTATATATATGTATATGCATTTACATGTGTAATATAAGCCACAAGTTCCAAGATCATGCAACAGGATTCAACTGTTGGCAAAAGGGGGACCACTGAATAACTCCTTGCTTCTCAAAAAGAAAGTGAATGTTGTCATTTCACACCAGATATAATCCCAGCCATTAAAGGGACTGTACAGTACTGGTTGAGGTAGGGATTCATGTTTTGAACATTCCTAAGTGAGAAAATGAAAAGCCTCCTATGTATGAAATATGAAAGAGCATGTAATCTTAAGAAGGATTCAGCGTTTATTTGATGAAAATTGGTTTTCAAATGGCTGAGATATCCAAAAAAAGTGCTACAAGCATGTAATAATAAAAGGCGACATGCCCCAACTTTATTAGTATCTCTTTGTTTCACCTTGTTTTTGGATATCTCAGCCATTTCAAAACCGATTTTCATCGAATAAACTTTTGATACCCTTTAGAATTGCATGCTCTTTGACATCTCATAGAGTGGTTTCTGAATATCTCACAAAACGTTAAAAGCTAAATCTTCACCTCGACCAGAACTGTACACAACCTTTAAACTAGCTCACAAGGTCCCTTCATCACCCTTGCAATGTTGTCTTCTGCATTGTTGGTGATATAAAAAAAAAGAGCAAATTATCATAATATACTCTTTTTTTATATCACCAACAATGCAGAAGACAGCATTGCAAGGGTGATGAAGGGACCTATGATTATTATACAATTATGCACACAATGAAGTCAGGGACCCATCTCACTACACTTTGTATAATGCAGTTGTACACATATCAACTATACAATATCAAATGGAAATGTTTTACCAAAAAGGAGGGAAGTGGAGAGATAAGAAAATTATACAAAGACGAAAGAATTGTGATTAGTGTAAAAGTTACAGGAAACTCACATAAGTTTGTTTTTTTTTTCTCTCTCTCTCTCTCTGCTGTTTCTCACTAACCAAGACTATGAAAAATAACAATTGTATCTCAGGAACATTTTTTTTCATCCATTTAACTATACAGTATAGATATGATACAAATTCCTTCTATAATATACTAAGCTTTTTTTTTGTCATCAATGTACATACTGTACAGCTTTGTAGCAAGCAGGATGAAACAATAATACATGTAATATATAAAAGTAAATGATCAGTAATGACATCATTTATCAGTACATGACCAGAATTGCAGAGCAGTAAGGATCATTCATCCTTGATCTGAGATTTTTATTATCAAACAAATATCTTATTATTTTATGATGGCTTATATGCATTCAGATTCACTGGCAACTGCTTTCTCACAGTTTGTCTGATCTGGCTCAATAAACCTTCGGTGTTAATGTACCTTTGTATCCATGTCAGCCCACTAAAACTGCACAAAGATCACAGGAAATACTTTAAGATAGAATATTTCCTATTACTTGTGTAAAATTGAAACAGATCATCTATCAGAAGACAGAAAGCGTTGATATCAATATTGACTTTCATGTCATCGCTCAAAACAGCTCTCTCTCTCAGCGAGTGATCACGATGAACACTAAATACACTACCTGCACAATATGAAACTTTAGTTAGCCAGCTAATATATGTGATGTCCACTCTTTCTACTAACCTGTGGCTAGAAATCAATACTATATAATCTAAGACAAGTTAAATGAAGTCGGTTGAGAACTGCAGTTCCTACAAAAAATGTATAGCACACACAAACAGACACTGAGACAGAGGAAGACACATGTACAATGCACAAGTACAAACTGTACATGCGCGCATTTCTCAAACAACCTCTTTCAACTTCGTCATTCAACTTTATCTGAAAGATACAACTAATGTAAGTCATGTAATATCAGGTAGATGGCTACCTGCGATACGTCGCTCACAAAGAGCACGTCGACCTGCATGATGCCAGGAAAGCTGGCATCGAGATCAATGCTGCCAACAACCAATTCGGTTCAAATTTAAATGAGAGATTGAAAATACAGCATTATTATCCACACTCCATCAAGTACAGTATTTCCTAGTGTGTGTTTGGTGCAATATGATGGATATGATAACATTGCCTTGGCTTAGACAGAAAATCTGTCTGTCTGGAGGAATCTTGTAAAATTTGTTTGACTTTGACAAGAGGGATTCAATGAAGCCAGATATTTTCACTATTCTCTGTGGAACATATCCCTGACAATATCTAGAGTAGACTGATCGTTCAGACAGACCAGGGAGGTGTGAGAGAGACAGAGTCTCCGCGGAACATACTACATGTACATTGTATATCCTCGACCATATCTAGACTGATCTTTCGGTCAAGTCTACGCTTAGAGTTAGAAAAATTTGTCTGTCCGGAGGAGATTTATGACATGTTTTACTCTCTTACAGTCATCCTCCTGCGGGGTTTCAAAAGCCAGATCATGAAGTCTCGGTGGAACATACAGGGTATATATCCCTGACGATAAAATACACTGTACTTTTTCAGTCAAGTCTATAGCCATATAGGCTACGCTTGTTGAAGGTTCTAGACACTTACAAACAATTATGTAGGATCTAGATATCATGCCAGTTTTTCAAACAAACTCAACATGGCTGTACATACTTCAGTGTTATCACTCTGATCAGGATTATGCCCATACATGTTATTGTGTGTGGACAGAAAAATCCACCTGTCTGGAGGAGGTTTTTTTTTCCGTCATTTTTTTACTTAAGAAATACTTTTACGGGAGATACAACTTGTACCATGAAGCCAGACATACCCCGCGTTCACATTAGTCCCTGCTACGCGGGGACAGCCACAAGAGATCTTATCTTTTTATGACCGACCGTCCACACTGCTATCTCATCTGTCCCTGAGCTGTGGGGGCATTTGGGGCTTGGGGCGAGCTCTGCCACTTGCAACCAGGCATAGCGCATTCGCACATTTGATGACAACAGCTGGACGCTATCAATTCTTGCCCCAAGGTCACTTTCCCCTCCAAATCTTGTCCCGTACCCGACTTGCTTCGCGGGGACGAGGGGACAAGTCCCAGCGAGCATTCACATTATGGTTTTTTGAGGAGAAAGTCCCGCAGCGTGGGGACTTTCCCCGCATCACAGGGACTAATGTGAACGCGGGATAGGTCTCCAAAGAACATATCCTTGACAACAAGATACATGTACAGACTGATCTTTCGGTCAAGCTCGTATAACTGTAGATTTTAATAGTACATGTAGCAGTACTCCGTAGAAGCAAATGAAAAAAAACACATTTGAGCCCATTACACTCACAGGGGTGACAGCATAATCTGCCAATCACTTGGGGTTTAGTACAGTGTATAGGAAGCCCGACCAGACGCCGTGCTAGCGCACGGCGTCTGACGGTGTGTGATACACCAATCTACTAAACCCCTCGAACACGGCCACACAGCAACAGAACTGTTGAAAATTTCTAAATTCTTATCATAAATTTTACAAATCACTCATGTGAATTGAGATGCTTAGACTGATGAGCATGGTATATCAGTCCATAGTAATCCCTCGCGCAACATACACTGAGCAAAAATGAGTGTGATCATTGCTGGGTGAAGTCAAAATACAGTAAATCTTTCCCAGCTTTGAACAATGCAAATTGCGCTGCTAGAGTTTGTGCGTTAACGCCCGAACGGTTGACAGCACCCCCTTTGCCCATTATTTGGCAGTGCTGCGCCGACATTCGAATCATTTCTGCGATCTCTACAATTTCGGCAGTGTATACGATTAAAAAAGCTTCATTTTCGGTAAGTTGCAATATCTGTATGTCACTATCGATAGCTACAGACGGTACATGTAGCTAAATAGATAAAGTTTTCATCTTCTTCTTCTTCTTCTTCTGATTAAGTCTGCCTCCTTCAATAGACTGAAGATTCTTGCAGACTGGAGCTATTTACATTATAATACAATTTATTTACAGATATTTACAAGCACATAGAATATATGACGAAACTAATTAGCCACTGTGATCAACCGTTAGACGGTTTCGAAATGATCCCCACAGATGGTGCTGAAACAATTCATGTACATCATGAATTCATGAATTCATCTCATGTACTGTAGTCTCAGTAACAAATATGGTGCAGTAATTCAAAATAGTATCGGCGCCCCGGAATCATAAGATTACGTAACGTAGTGTCCACACGGTACAGCCCTATCGCGACTTTAATACACTTGTGTGTACAGCGACAGGGCTGTGTATAGTTACATGTAGGTTTAGTATAGCCCCGGAGACTTCGTGCGGCGGGCTGTCGCAGTTAGGTTTAGTAAATTTTATAGAATTTAAGAAAATGACATCAAAGACATTTTGTTTAAATTGATAATATTGTGACACATAACATGAGCACTTCTCGAGACTATGCAGGAATTATAGTAGAGTCTATTACTACATTTACAATGTATAAAAACAAAAACAAATGGTTAAAAAAATAGAAAATGGTAGATCAGCCCAGCCCTCACTCAGGCTCATTCATGTCAACACTACCACTGCCTTCCACTGCCCACGCAGATCCCGTATCGCTGTGGTGTCTAAGTCTAAAAAAAACTCTGTTTTAACGTGCTAGAAATGAGTATTCACAAAATGTAAAATTGTAATGACATGATGTCTAACATTATCACAAGTTAGGTTGTGAAAAGCTATTTTTTCTCAATTTAACAGGGATTGCTGTCGTCAACACTCGCAACATACAGTTGTATTTTATGTCATACAAAACAAACTTTGTACGTGCTAAACGTGTCATCATGCATACATCAGGAATCGAAAGACAAAACCTACTCACCTCAGCACAAAGTCTTCCCGTCTCAACGGTACTTTTTCGGTGTCCATGTCGGTAATTCGTGTGTCCATTTACCTTTTGTTTTTATTATAGGACATTGCATTGGGTACGAAAACTGTTTACGCAGACGGATGTCTCAATCACCCAAGGCTGAAGTTGATCATTCAAAGACGATCAGAAATGTCCATGTCTCGAAGTCATACTCTTTCTGCAACTAGCGACAGTTCTTGTTTCCGATTTTCTCCATTACCGGTATGAGTTCCGCTGTAAACGTAAAAATGTCGACACTAAACGTGACCGAGGCGAGGCCCGTCCGAGCATACACACACTCCGCAGTGTGGATCACTCACGTTCACGTCACGTATGCGCGGAATACACATTGCACAATAGCTGCTGGTAAAAGCGATATCGCGGTGGATTGATTGTCACACGGCGATGCACGTGCTGCATGCCGGGCTTGTGCTTTCGCAGGGTCGGGTCAGAATGTATCTATTCTAATGTGACAAAAGGCGGTATGTATCGAAATAAGCAATTGATTTGCGTCATCAGATTTAGCAAGAGCCGAAATGTGGAAATAGAAATCGCAGTTTTGTATCATTTATGTTTTTCTGACCAGTGAAAAGGGTCTATTTCACGTAAACATCGATGCAAGTAATATCGAGTCTGTGAAAAGGGGGAGTCCGGATGTTGGCTTTCTTGCACGACAAAGGCATTTCACCCCACCCCACCCCACCCTCCGCGCCGCACTCAGGATTATGGCCTCGCGAGCTGCATGCGAGCTGCACACCCTCCATAGTCTAGATTCTGTGCCTATTTACGTCGTAGTAGAAGAACACGCACAAAATGTCGTGGGTTAGATATTCCATGGTTACCTTATTCACACAATTCCTACTGACGTACTCAGACCTGTGCATCAATATTATTATTGATCGATGTGATGTGATTATAACGTGATCCGATATATTTTGGCATTGAAATAAGCAAACAAAAAAGGTCTATAGTGTAGACTGCACAAACGCGGACTTTTCTTTCGTCTCGCGGCTGCAGTACTGAGATGAGACAGGTGGACTTGCACGTTACTAAGCAACGCATGATGACGATGATGCCCGATCGGCGCATCTCATATATACAAGGAGCTTAAAGGTACTTGCATATACTGCATGCTTTTTTCTTCTTCTTTTTTTTTTTTTCCACTGGTGATTTGGCTAGAGATTTGGCCTGCTGGGTTTTCGTCTACCAGGGACGGCAGAACAATTTGGTGTGTGCGTGTGTGTGTGTGTGTGTGTGTGTGTGTGTGTGTGTGCGTGCGTGTATTATGTGTTCGATCAAGAGGTACTTTTGTGGGGGTTCCATCTTCTGTTTTGCTTTATTTAGTCAGGCACTGTGGGGGAATAAAAATGACATTGTGGGAGTATTTGTATTTCTTTATATGGGAGAAAACAATGGGGTACTCCCACAAGTATACCTATTAATGGTTTATGTGCGTGTGTGTGCGTGTGGGTGTGTGTGCTGGCTTGCGTGTGTTGGGAGTGGGAATAGTTAGCGCTCTTATTACAAGTGGTTGTGTCAAGGGTTAATGTTCCCCGGTAAGTCCCCCCCCCCCCACACCCCCCGTTCGGCAAGAATGTGGATGGAACCTTGTTCAAGTGGGGGTGTCTTTCGTTTTTGTTTTGTTTGCTGCGACCATCCAACTTGGCGGTTCAGTGACCCCAGCAAGCCATCGGAAACAGCTATCAAAATGTACTCCTTTTTCTCGTATTTCATTGATGTTTTGCAACAGACGAAAAGTTGGTAAACCTTCGGCCAGGATAGATCAGTAAGATTACGTCGTATCTGATTCTCTGTATACGATCAAACACAATCAGTAATCCATGTATCAATGTGAAATGATAACTATAACTGGAACCTCTCTATTCTACCTTAATTATTTTGCTGAGGGTTGAGCAAGTTTTTTTTCCCTAATCTTCTGTTGCATCAATTTATAAAAGGCCAGTCATGTCATACTTATCATATGGACCATTCATTTTTTTTAATGTGTCATAATAAACTGAAATACGAGTACAAATGCAAGAGGACACAGCCTGAGGGAGTTAAAAAGAATGTTTCAAACCGTGCATTCAACTAAGAAATTAACTTAAGTGCATGACGGTCGAGTAAAATCAAAGAAGCAGAAAGGACAATAAGAAGTTGGCATCGGACATGAAATACGAAAGAATGATATGAGATTTTGAAGTTCACGTATTTCCGTGAAACAGTTATCTTTGGCACAGGCCCCAGCAATATGCAAATTGTACGTCGTGATTATCATCACTTAAGATATATCAGTCAGACCTGTCTCTATATAGCACAATTAGGGAGACGACAAATGGCCGTTAAAGACAGATGGTCGCTATTGTCAAGGTCTTAAAGGGTGGTGTACAGTTCTGGTTGAGGTGCGTGAGGATTTAGTTTTTAACGTTTTGCGAGATATTCAGAAACCACACTATGAGATCGTCAAAGAGCATGTAATTCTTAGGGGTATCAAAAATTTATTTGATGAAAATCGGTTTGGAAATGGCTGAGATATCCAAAAACAAGGTGAAACAAAGAGATCCTAATAAAATGCATGGTCTGTCGCCTTTTATTATCATCATCACTTTTTTGGATATCTCAGCCATTTGAAAACCAATTTTCATCAAATAAACGTTGAATCCTTCTTAAAATAATATATTGTATATATGTGCTCTTTCATATTTCATTACAGGTTTCTTATTATCTCACTTCAGCCCCAGTCACATAGACATCCCGGATCACCCCGGACCACCCCGGATCTGATCCGGGGAGAGATCCGTGTTGACGCCGGGAGGCCAACCACGGCAATTTTTGAGGTCAAAAACATCCGGCGTCATCCGGGGATTGCCGTGTTTGGCAGAGCAATTCGGGTGGTCCGTGTGGCTGCCGTGTAGCTGCCGTGTTGATCCGTGTAGATGCCGTGTTTGTCCGTGTAGACGCCGCGCTCTTCCAGCCTTATCCGTGTAGCTGCCGTGTTGATACCGTGTGTACAGTCATACCAAAATCCCGGATCTCCCCGGACGTCCCCGGATCTCCCCGGATCACCGTGTAAATCCTTGAGCATCCGTGTTTACATGGTGACTGGGCATTAGGAATATTCAAAACATGAATCCCTACCTCAACCAGTACTGTACAGTTTCCTTTAACACGGCTTTTCTCTCGAGGGGATTTTTTTTCGGGTGCACGTCACGAGACCGACAACCCACGAGTCATACAGCCTACGAGTCATAAAGCTCACAAGTCATACAGCCCACGAGTTATACAGCTCATGAGTCATACAGCCCATGAGTTCGACACCAAGCTAACAAGGCCCACAAGACCGACACATGAAGCTCCGTGATGTATCTGCCGAACTCGTGGGCTATTTTATTCTAGTGTCGAACTCATGGCTTCTTTTGCCTAGTAAGTGTCGAACTCATGGGCTGTATGACTCGTGAGCTGTATGACTCATGGACCTGTTTTCAATGTCGACTCGTGAGCTGTATAACTCGTGGGTGTCGGTCTTATAGTGGGATGACCCCCGTTTTTCCTATTTTTTTTTAATGACCGCTAAGGCAGGTTTGACTGTTTCCAATCCGATCACTGATATTGTTTAACCCTCGGCCTCTCACATGCATAGTTATCTAGTCCATAAGTATTATGTGCTTGAAATTTGTGCACAGGCATTTGACTCGTTGGTACAGAAAGAGTTAATGGACGTGAAATACAAGTGATTACATTAAAGGCATCGAATTCTTGTTCTTTTTTTTGGGGGGGGGGGGGGGGAGGGGGTAGTT
The DNA here is from genome assembly GCF_040938485.1 of Diadema antillarum. Classification (NCBI taxonomy): domain Eukaryota; kingdom Metazoa; phylum Echinodermata; class Echinoidea; order Diadematoida; family Diadematidae; genus Diadema; species Diadema antillarum. The sequence continues at coordinate 4,782,618 of NW_027270906.1, read as the reverse complement.
CCGTGGTCAAAGTATGCATAATTATAATCATGTGTATATGTATGCAACAGATTAATGAAAATGATAGGGCCTATTTAAGAAACTCAGATAATGCGTACCAAATTAGTAATGGAGGCAATTGCAAAGTTTGGGTCAGTGCGGTTTATGGCATTGGTTTCATAGCTTTGGTTCGAGCCCCTCCGTGCATGGATAAAGGATCTTTGGTCAGGTTTTGGTCAGAAGGCTCTGGTTTGGCTTAATGCATGCCGCCCTCTGTAGGCGGGAACTATAAACAATTAGAGATGGAATAGGAGAACGATAAAACACGAAAGTATGAAAATAACAACGAAACGACAATTAAAAACAAAAATCAACGAAAGGGCACTTGGTCTAGCTCATCAGGTAACATACGGATTGTTTTAAATGATGCACGTATCTTTATTGATAGCAGGAAAGACTCATTCATCAAAACATAAAGATGATAGATAATCCCGATGGAATTGCGACATCTGGGGCACATTTGAAAAAAAAAGAGAGAAACAGGTGCGTGCATTTATTTTATTATTAGTTGTCACATATAACTTGATGATATTGCGGCAAGAGCTTCAACTGTGAAATTATGCATTTATATATAAAATTCTTTGACTGAAAAGGTCGCACATTGGCAGATTTTGTTTGATTCTATATATTACACATTATTTGTCAAAGTCGACTTGAACGTAGTGTGGAATTGCAGTTTAAGAATTACGATGAAAAAGGAGTATTGGTGTACAAGAACCTTTCCAACTATAATATTATGATCATCATCTATAGATGAAGGAATGACCGAATTGAAGGGACTAAGGAACATGGAATGATATATTAAGGACTCACCATATAAATCTGTGGTTGTTTTACAGACAGGATGAACTTTAATGCGGTTACAAACTGCTTCCAGTCAACACTCTAATAATGCAATCATCTCTTCCACTAAATAAATTATAATAATGATAGGGGAAAATTAATATATCTTTGTGGCTATACCCTTACGCTTATACATTTCCATCTTTAAAAATTAATGAAACCACTGATAGGACGATGGAAAACAACAACACTGATCTGCAAAGTGATTATAATAAAACAGTCGGTCTGATGCAGAAGGACATTAAAATCAACAATCTGCGGTTTGTGTGATCTGTGATTTCACTGATAGGGGAACACATTGATTTGTTTAAAAGTTATATCTAATTCAAGGAATTGCAGATTCCTTGAAATAACAATTTCGGTCCGTTACCATGCTTACCTTCAGCGTGACTACATGTGACATGCACGACATCAAAATAAAGCAAGTATTCAAACAAGTATTAACTCTCGATCAGATACGATACCATCATTTCTGGTTATTATTATTTTTTCAATCTGTATTATAAGGGCATAGGCATGCAATGTATACAGAATCATTTTGATTTTGTGATGGCAGATTAGATAGAGAATGAATGTTTAGTCCTGTATGTTCTTAATAATGTACAGCGATTTTCATCTATATGATCTTTCCATTGTTTTAACTCTCAAGGATTCTGTCTCTGAATAAACTTGTGCGTGTTTACAGAGAACGACAGAAACGAACGAGATATAATTGTTTCAATTTTCCTCACAGCCATGGGAAAACACAATACAGTTCCTTGAAATGTCAGCATCAATTCAATCAAGCTTAGGTAGGTGCTTAAATGGCCTCTCAAAAATGTAAATTCGAACAATTTAGTCATGGAGCTACAGGTACCTCCATGATTTAATCATGCTGAAGAGATTCTTCTTGGCAGCTGCAGAATCTGGGCTCTTATTCAATTCAGAGCAATCCAAATGATGCCACATTTTCGCCGAGCACAATTAAATAATAGCCTAACACTGTTCTTTTTGTTGCGTTTGTCTCACCTCTCAATTCCACTCGATGTATTCTCAATAAGAAATGACTCATTTTCTCTTCTGCCACCGGCATGAGTCGTGAGATCACAATGCTTCACTTATCAGCAGAACCTCTACTGTCGTCATAGAATGATTAGCAGATAAAAACCTTGAGCTGATTCGCTCACTAAATTTAAGAAAAAAAATCTCTTACTGATCTCCAAGTGCTTGCTTTTTTTAAAGACCTCTGTCAACTAATATCATCCTGAATAAAAAACAATCACGGAAAGCTTTTATTTATTTATTTTTTATTTTATTTGTATTTTATTTTTTTTTTGGGGGGGAGGGGGTAGACAGCTGAGCAAGCTCAAGGTCGGCTAAGATGAGACTTTGGAGGTAGTCTCGGTCTGGCCTATGGACCTTTTCATTTCTGAAAGTATACAGTCCTGTTCCTGAAGTTCAAGTTCCTGAAATCCGTGGTATGGAGAAAAGGTAACTCATTTTAACTTGCAACAGCCGCGTTGTAACATTTTCACTTGATATCGCTCTAATCAAAATGTTTGGTGAATGAAATGTCTTATATTCTTTAAGTTGAAAGTATACTGACTTTGAAATATAATACGATGATATTGATATATAGATTTGCCTAAATATACAATAAGGACGTGTTATATAAAAAACTGGACTTGCTATGTGTATCAATGCCCATGAGTAATGTACTTTTTAAATCTCATAATACATTGCACCGTAAAAGCTGCACCGAACTTTGGTACATGTATGTAGCACATTAATAACATAAAACTTAATTCGGAAATTTATGTGCTCGCTCTCCTACTCATGAATTCCTTGAAGGGAAATATAGCACATGCTGTATAAACAGAAACTTTGATGATCGAAGGGCATATCCTTGAGGTGTCTTCATATGGCCTCAAGACAAACAGACGCATTTGCACTGTGACCTCGACACTTACTATGACGATGATTCTTATACAAACTTGCATACCGTCATGCTGTTGAGGGCCCCGTCTTCTAACATTAATGTGAGTGTGCTAGACAGGGTAAACTTCATAGACCTGTTTAATTGTCACTAATTCCAAAGTCGAAGTTTCATCGCTGTGCAGCAGGACCACGGAAAGGGGGTGGGGGAGGCTGTAGGGCTGAAATAACCCTTATTTTTGGTCTGTAAAAAAAAAGAAAAAAATGAAGGAAGCGGGGGGGGGGGGGGAGGGAAGAGAAAGGGTACCATTGACCTACAAGCCGCTCGCATCCATGGCCCCTGCATGTGCAGTATTTTGTTGACAACCCTGCATAATGATTTTTGTTATCTAGAATGCTTATGAAATAAGATGTCAGAAACCATATAAAGGTGTATTTTGCAAAATGGTTATGATGACGATGATAATGATGGTGATGATGATGACGATGATGATTCCATGTTTCTTTAAAAAAAACACCTTAAAAGGTGCAGACTCCTCCAACAATTTTGTTTTATTCAGCAGTGGATCCAGAGGGGGGCACACCAGGTCAGTGGCGGATCTAGGGAAAACGGCGCCCGGGGCAAGGGCGAAAATTGCGCCCCTCATTTCTGAAAACGTGTTCAACCACAACCCCATCCCGGTAGGGACTTTAAAAAGTCCACATGATATGCTTTTTTAAGCACTTAAAAGGGGTCTTTTGAGGGTGATTTAAATGTACTTCAGCTTACAAAACATGGAATTCTTGTCATTTTTTTGGGGTTATTAAATCTTACAATTCTAATCAAGATATAGTGACGGCCTTATAGATAACGATTTATACCAACAAACTGAGGACTTGAAAAAATAACATTTAAATCACTTTTGTGATGACCTCAAGGCAACTTTACATAAATTATGTACCTTATATTTGGCAGAACTGCAGAAAAAAAGTGGAATAATTATGCACCCTAAGTTGTCAAACATGAAACTTGCACTTTAAATTTCTCATAATTATATGTGACAGCTATAAACATTGTGTTTACTGATTTGTTGTTGTTCTTGTTGTTTTTAATGAGGAAATGTCTGTGATGACTTATACATGATTTGGTGGTAGTATATTGAATTGCTAATTAAGTAAATTGAAAAACTTAGAGGTTTTGTTTGTTTTTCTTTGTCATGCATTTATTTGTGATTATGTATATTCGAGTTTTTTTTTCTTTTTGCGCCCGGGGCACATGCCCCCCCCCCCCCCCCCCCCCGATATGCCACTGCACCAGGCGCACTCCCCCTCTTTATCTTTTTTTTGGTTTAAACAAAAGAAATAGCAAGCAAAATGTGGGAGGGGGCATGTGCGCCCCCTTTAACTTTGTAAAGGCACCTCCCCTTTACGGAATTCTTGGATCCGCCCCTGTTATTGAATGTTAAATGGCGATCTTACAGCCATTAATACTGGTGAAATTCATTGAATACACCTCAATACTTCAAGAATACCGGTATAAACATCCACACACACACACACACACTCTCTCATGAAATTGGTAAGCATATTTTCCAAAATGATTTTCATTATTGTTTTCATATTAAGCCCATCAATTAATTATGACATTCCTTCACAGATGTAGTGGCGTGACCTTCGTGATCACATGCATAGTGATGCATATGTGTCTATATTATGCATTCTTTTGAGTGACACTTTGAATTCACAAACAAAACATTAACGCTGGGCATAATACTACATATATCACAGTAAATCATTGTAGGCAATCACACAAGCATACATGTATCTATGACGAAAATTACTCACACCCAACATGAAATTGATGTCTTCTGTTCAAGCACCAGTTACGATAACCTGTAGACTTCGGGGGTTTTTTTCACATCAGAATATAATTTTAATGACTTAGAATTTAAAAGCATTGCACAGAGCACACTAAAAATTGACATTACATTTGCAGACTATAAAACACCCATACAGCTTCTGTATTGATAAATGCAATGATTCTATCCTTAGCCTAAAACAAAATAGAATTAGCATTATGGAGATCAATTATATCAAAATGTTTCAAGTCCAGGACAGTTCATACTGCTGTACAATAGGTTTATACCATTGCTTTCAGTATTTTTTTTTAAATGGAAAATAGATCCAAGGATTAGCTGCAGTCATAAAAGACAAAACAGTAGGACAGAAAATACTTTCAAGTCTTCAAAGATCAATACAATATATAAAACATATCGTGCACTACATATAAACAAGACTAATATGCACAAATACATGTCAACAAACAAAATGACACAGGAATATGGTACACTGCTTTCAGCTGTCAAAATGGCAAAGCCTGTTTTCAGAGTCCCTTTTTGAGAAAACATTGAGTCAGCCTGGAGCTGCTTGTATAGTATTATTACTCCTCTTGGCAGGACAATATGGAGGTAGCATTCATTTACAATGATATGAAAGATTTTGGTGATCAACCATATATTTTTCCCCAAAGCTCAAACAACCTAAAATCACACATCACAAATTAAACCACTCAAGAACTGCTTAAGTGAAATAAAATAACTTCTTTTTCAATCACACATTATTTTCCTCATGCTAAACTCAGTTGCATGGAACATGAATACACAAAAATAAATAAGCGCACATAAAATATTGCAAGACTACACATCATGACTCACAGACAATCATATGACAGATACGTTTTTATGGAGAATACACTAAACAAGCCATCACAATATTCTGCTCTACACACATATTGCACTTTGTTACAGTGTCAATGTATTAACTTTGGAAATGTTCAGTCAAATACCTCTAAAATTCTACATATGACATTAACAATCAAAAGATTAATTGCAAAATCAAACTAGCCAACTGCCTTGTCGCTCTTAACAATTTTACAATATCTGCTCTAATTTCATTATCTATTTGCCATGTCACTGAAAAAAAAGAGTAAACTTTCAGAATCTCATCTTCAACTTCCATCTATGATTTCACAAATGAAAATAGATTTTGATAGATAATTACTGGACCAAGTCTTCTTAACATGTATATTTCTTTCAAACTCTATTTTTGGGCATCAACTTTGGTTTGGCGACACTGGACCATGCACCATTTAATTTGTTATGTTGTACTGATATCTCAAGTCACTCTGTAATGTTATGGATAACAGAAATAGTAAATACAGATGGGCAAACAGGAAAAGACATGACATCTCTGGCACCATTTCATGGTGGAAACACAAAGATTTCACATTCTGGAACCTGAGCAACTTCAACCTTGCAAGCTTAATCATCAAACATGTTGACCCTTTATTGCCCATTCATCAGAGATAAAGCTTTTTGAGGGACAGCTTTTCTTGCGCAGTCAAAGTTCTGTGCTGATGTATCAAGCCAAAATGTGAAAATTACCAATCAAGTGGTCAGTATGGCAGGACACATTTTTTTGTAGTCATTCTCTTCTGAAAGTATGACAGGTGTCCAATGAATTGTTCATCTGGAAGGCAAGTGGTGGGCTCTTTCAGCTTGTAGTTCACTATGGCCTAAAAATACTGATCAGCATTTTATCATTATCACTTTATGGTACATGCAAAAATAACAGCTATCGTCATTTGAACTGACATTCTATATTAGCTCAAATAGGCAGTTATGTTTCAATGGCCACTGTGGATGTAAAGGACCGTGATTTTGTTATCTTGCGTTAAATTTGGCAAATAAGAAGTGCAGTATTATGGCTGGAGTGAACTGGATTATGATGGCCAGGAAATATAGCATACTTGTGGTTTTCACTTGCTGATTATGAACAGGATGTTGCATGGCAATAGATTTGGCCCAATGGACAAAGATCATAGAGTTGTTTGACTCTTCACCCTGCTTTGGATTTGAATATCTAGGTTGGCGATGCAAACTGAATGGTCAGTTTGGCCTAGCTGTGCTGGACAGTGAACACTGTGAGGTCAGTCCTGCCTACCTATACTGGGCAGCATTGGTTGAGTGGTCACCCTGGCCTGAAAGTAAAGGGTCCCTCCCTTGCAGAAGCGGCCATTTACTAGTGTGTCGGTCTTCATGAATTTAAGCCGTCCCCGACTCTGCATCTGGCTCTGCTCCTCTTGGGGGCGTGGCATCTTCTGGCACGTGATGTTGGTTGTCAGGTGATTGCTGCCCTCGCTCTGGTCAAAGAGAGTCAGCGCACAGACCGCGCTGAAAGGAAAGAAGAGGCTGTTATCGTGTTCCCCTTTGCACAGCATGACGAAGAGCGAGGTGTAGGAATCCGAGCGGGTGACGTGGCCACGTAGCTCCAGGCAGAGGCGTAGCTTGTAACCGCAGGGGGCGGTGAAGAAAGGAGGGCTCAAGAGGGGTGTGGTGAAGTCCCGAGAGGAGATCTGGACTTTCCAAAGGAGCTGGCCAGTGTAGTTGATGCTCCGTGACAAGGCTAGCTCCTCCCTCAGGAGATCCACTTCCTCAGTCAAGGTGGCTATCTTGCTGCAAGATTACAACCATTCAAAAACAGTCAGCGAACATTAGGATTCTTTATCCTATGTCCATACATCCATACTTACATTTTCATGTATGCAAATCAATTCATTGACATAGTGTTTCCCTTTAATTTAACAATCATAAAAATTATTCTTTAAGTAACAGTTTCTCTACCGTCAGCTTACGGTATAGGCCGCACACTTCGGTTGCATTTAACGAGAATAATTATATATGAAGAAATTCAAACAAGCTACATATCTGGTCTACCTGATGAGTCGAAGCTTAAAAGAATTGGTTCACTTTCAAGTTATGTTTCTTCTTTCCATTTCATGTGCAGATGTTTGACAATCATATGCCCCATATGAAATGCACATGTATGACATAGTTAAATTTCCTTGATATGGAGTGAGCCCTCTATGTCCAATCACGCACTGCATTACGAAAACTTCAGGTATATCATCTTAAAGATGAGATCAACCTTTCCGTGCATTTTGGTATCAAATACAACAACAACAACAACAACAACAACAACAAAATACATACATATTTGAGAGAAAGAGAGAGAGAAAGAGTAAAGAAAAAAAATCTTCTACAAAACATTCCTCATAGGATGGATGGACATGCTTCCTTCAAATTTGACAAGAAAAAAAATCAATCTTTATGCATATTCATAAAACATACACCATTTTGAGTGGTAAATCTTTAGTCTGTATTCACAGATCTTGGAGCAAAGTTTGAGCTCAGAAGTCTCCCTTGAAAATTTCAGTTTGTGAACTGCAAAGGGAGAACATTATTACCAATAGTTAGATCTGATATCAAACACAAATCATAATGAATATATTTCGTATTTTACAGCAGATTTTTGCTTTTATTGTTGTTTTGAAAACAAACATCCTACTGGAAATTTATTGAAAGGTGTGCTATGTAAAAGAGAGCAGCAGTGAATTTCAAGATCTGGGGGGCATTTTATGAAGGAACTTGTCAGATAAAATATCTGACAAGTCTCTTTTATCCGACAAGTTTTGAGAAATTCTTTATTCTGATTGGCTGATCCCTCTGAACTTGTCGGATATAATTGACTTGTCAGACATTTTATCCGACAAGTTCCTTCATGAAACGCCCCCCTGGGGGCTGTTTCATGTTCAGAGAAATCAGCCAATCAGACTAAAGGATTTCTCAAAACTTGTCGGACATAATTGACTTGTCAGATATTTTATCCGACAAGTTCCTTCATGAAACGCCCCCCTGGGGGGTGTTTCATGTTCAGAGAAATCAGCCAATCAGACTACAGGATTTCTCAAAACTTGTCGGATATAATTGACTTGTCAGATATTTTATCCGACAAGTTGCTTCATGAAACGCCCCCCTGATATTGATGATACCCGTCTGTCTCTGTCTTCTGGCACATCAGTCTGGAGCAGGTCTCCCTGAGCTCCTGCATCACAGAGTTCTGCTCCCGCATCCTTTCAACCTGTGTCACATGGTTAGTCAGGAGCAGCTCCAGATGGCATCCCAGGGACTCCTGGCAGTGATGCTGGAGATCGGAGCGCCCTACCTGGAACACAACAGGGAATGTGCAAGTTAAACCATGAAGTCCCAAAGGAATTTTGCTGCAGGGATTATCATCTTTTCATCAAAGCATTGGCACCTCCGAGTTTTATCCTCTTATACTGGAGAAATATTAGATGGAAATAGCTACATTCATTAGATCTGCACAAAATGAAAAAGGAATTTATTGAAAGACAGAGAGACCGAGATAGACAGAAAGAAATCTGATCTTCCACAATGTGTTGTCAATTATAATCATATAATATAACATAGTATAATATAGTATAGTATAATATAAGATATAATATGATATGATATGTTATAATATAATATAATATAATATAATATAATATAATATAATATAATATAATATAATATAATATAATATAATATAATATAATAAATATAATATAATATAATATAATATAAGATTATATTATATTATATTATATTATATCATATCATATCATATTATATAACATAATTTAAGGAACTGAAGTAATACTCAATTACTACATAAGAAAATGGGCACAAGTAAAGAAATTCTTTTTTTTTTACTTTACCATATGAAACTATAACACTAAACATCATGATAAAAAGATGCAACACCTAACTACATTAAAAAAAGGATAAAGAATTATACAGCTGTATAAAACATTGTGGGGGGAGATAAGAGGGATCATAAGAGAATGACACAAATAGGAATATCAAATCAAATAAAGGCGAAGATATGAAGTGGCTATAAAAAAACAGGGAAGATTGATGAAAGGGAAACAAAGGGAAATAATGAAATAGAAATAAAGGAACATGATGGAATACGGTCATGAAGGTGGTAGAAATGTGGGGAATAATGAATATAATTAAATGGGATGGAAAGTGAGATGAAAGGGAAAGTCCATCTTAATATTATATTGCTTTGTATGAAAACAGAAAAATCAGATAAGTAAATTAGTGAAGATTTGGGAAATAAATCAGACACAAAAAAGAGTTATGAACCGATAAGTTTAGAGAGTAAGACATATTGGTAACTCTACGTGGCATACGGCAGGTGCTGACTGAGCTGCTCTCCATTAGATTTGTACAAAAAAACTAAGCGATTTTCATTTTTTCCCCACAAGAAAAATTTTCTTCAGACCTGTGCTTGGTAAATCATAAGAAGTCTGGGTTTATTTTGTTTTTGTTTTTTGCTTCTTTTTTGTTTTGTTTTTTGCATGTTCTCCTCAGTGTACAACTTCTGTCCATGCCCAAATATTTGAGAAAAAAAAAAGAACAATAAAAGCAATTGTGTGTACAAAACAAACGGAGAGCTGATCAACACAAATATCACACAGAGTTGCCAATTTGTGCTCCTCTCTACTCTTACCAATTCATAACTTGTTTGCATGTCTTATTTTTTCCCAAAATTTTCACCGATGTACTTTCCTAATTTTTCTCTTTTGTTTTCATGCAAAGCAACATAATACTTTTTTCAAAATTATTATTATTTGTACAGGATCATTTTCAACGAGCCTTTTGTGTGTTTTTTTATGATCCCTCCATTCAAAATGTATAAATTGTACCAAGACAATTGTATTTTGATTTTTGTGAATGTTATGTTTTGAAATGGAAATGAATGAATGAATAAATAAATAAATAAATAAATAAATAAATGAATAAATACTCTGGATGGAATTCCTCTTTAAAGAGGAGGAAGGGACAGTGGAGGAGAAGAGAATGAGAAGATAATCATGTGAGAGGGCACAAGCTCATGGAGAGAATCTATAACAAGAAAAACCAGGAAGAATATCAAAAAAAAAAGGGGGGGGGAAACATGAAAGGAATTATCTAAAGGAAACGTGATAAAACTGAAACTGTTCAAAGCACCTCTGACATACATTGGCCAGACTGCAAAACTGGTGCCAAGAATCAGGCTGTTTTGACACCTGACCGTATGCATACATGTTTTCTTTGTTGCAATTTATAGAAAGCATCACATGCGATAAAACTTGATCTATATTACATAGGAAGCATGTACGGATTTGCACAAGGAAAAAACAACAATGGGCTCATCCAAGAATACATTTATGTTTGAAGACTACTAAGAGCAAGTGAAGAAACTAGCACAGAACTCTTGTGGCTCAGTGGATATGGCTATGGACTCTCAATCATGAGGCTCCTGGTTCAAGTCTGTCAGGATGAAACATGTATTTCCTTAGGTTTCCAAGCATGTATTGATAGATCACGATAGTTGTTTTTTTTTATTACAGAGAACAGTGTAAGTTTAGATCAATGGAAGTATTATAGCCAAGATATGGTGGGTTTGAAAATTTGCGTAGTTGTGTGTTTATCGTATGCAAATCAGTAGACCATAGGTAAACAGCTGACACGCGACCACATTCCGTGCGCCGCGGTCTGTATAGGACGTATTGTAGTGTCGTACATTCGGTATGGGAGGTTATGCATTTTATAGTCGGGAGATTGGTAAGGTAGACGTGCGGGAAATTAGATACAGCTGAGGGGAGAGGATAAGCAGGAAGCATGGACGACCACGATAGGCAAGTCAGCTCTCATCATGGACAATGACCGTGACGCTCGTTGTGCTAACGGTTTACCAGTGGAGGTCGGTGAGCTCTCATCGAAGACAATGATCGTGACGCTCGTCGTGCTGTGCTGAGGGTTTAGCAGTGGAGGTCGACGATCTGGATCCGGCTGGGGAAGGACGGACGATGTCGAGACGTTTTGTGGGGACATCTTGCGAACACAGACTGAGGCAGTGCTGTATTGGACGTGTGGTGTATTAGAGGCTGCGTGTATTGGTATAGCCAATGCAGACGTCGACTACAGTATCTAAGTTGAGTGCTCACACTAATGATAATTTTTATGTGATTGCATAGACTTAATGCCAAGCTCCTTCACAAGGCATCATTACCCTGTTGTAGAATTTACACATGAGTAAATAAACAAAGTGGTGTTAAACGGTCAGTCAAACATTGATTTGTGTGCACGTGAATTCAATCGTGTTTACATCATGGGCCTATTAAAGTTTTATTGTGGCTGTGTAGCGATAACGGTAGTTATTATTGCTATTAGTAGATGAACTAGCAGGTCTAAAAAAAAATAAAACCACAGAGTGACAAGGTGCTAGGTCACTATGTGACAATTTCCCTTCGCTGCAGTGGTTGTGTCTAAATAGGCAGGACATTTTCTCCTCCTTGCCTAGTCCTTCCAAGGGGAGTGAAAATCATCAGCCCCACGGTAGTTGGCTTACAAGCATCCAATGCTTCTTAAAGAGCCATGTAAAACATATCATAAATCCAATTCAAATTTAAAATCAAAAGACATGAAGACAGACCAACAGACAGAGACAGACGGACTAACTGACAGACAGACAAGTAAAACCTATTGCAGTGGTGGATCCAGGGGAGAGTGCAACGGGCGTGCCCCCTTATATTTTTGTTAAAATAAAAGAAATGAAAAGTTAAAAAAAGGGGGAGAGGTGTGTTTGCCCCCCCCCCTTTAATTTTATAAATGCACCCCCTATTTATGGAATTCCTGGATCCACCCCTGTATAGTGTAAAAGTTTACCTGGATCTGGCATCCCATTTCTGCAAACAGGCAGGGCACCACAGCCTTGGGACAGTCCCCATCCTTGTGGTCTGTGTGCTTCGGCAGCTGCCAAATATGATGTAGAAGAGAGGATATGGTTCAAGGTCAAAGGTCAAAGAAGATCAAGAATGCTATTTGCACTGCCAGAGCAGCCAATACCCAAATCTGTGTTCTGTATCAGCCAACAAGAAAAATATCTCTTCTCATAGAAAAAAAAAGGGGGGGAGGGGGGAGACAGCGAGAGGTGTTTCTTTTTCTGATAATTGTCTTCAGTTCATTTCAGTTCCAAAAGAGGCTTTACTGTGTGAACTGAGCACAAATCTACATCAAATTTTGACAATTTCTGAAAGCTTTTATCTTAAACAGACCATTACATTCATTTTGTTTGATGAATTGAATAAACACTATGGTCATGTATTTTGAGTGTCTGTCTCATTGCTATGAACACTTTCTTCTCTTGCATCATTTAAAACAATATAAAACTAAATACTTCGTAGACAGCATTTTCATTCATTGCGTTAATTTTACATAAGCATTGTATGTATACATGTCATTTGCCATTTGTTATAGTTTTCTTACTTTATTATTCTTTTTTTTTAATTACAAAATTGAACACAATCTAATTCTAGTCTTTTGTTCACATGAGCATGAATAGTTGTTAAGGGGATATAATAATCAAGTGACAGAGTTATTATAATCATTTTGGCTTGTGATTTTAATGACATTTAGATGTTTACAATGCTACAGGGCAAGTCCAAGATAAGGTCCCCTCAGAAGGCAAAATTTCATCTTTGCTCAATATTGACATGTTTGGTATCATTTTGAAGCTTATGAGTTGAAGTTTTGATTTCCATGGACGAAAAAATTATATTACGTAAATTTATGCAAATTTCAAGGGCTTCATTTGCATAAATGTGAAACACAGCGTTACGTATGGGACATTTATAAAAATTCATATTAATTCAAAGGAAAGCAAATGATATTTGATTAATATGTGGACATAAGAAGTTCATCAAATAGTTTAACTTGGTATGAAAATTTAGGGATTATGCAAATTATTATGCAAATTAGCTCGTGTCCTATCATGAGATGTCCCATACGTAACAAATTGAGGTCATTTTTTTAGGTTTATTCTGAAATTGCTAAGGTTATATTAATGCCCTTTTGGAAAGTTCTAATTTATTGTTTAGAAAAATTAAATACCATAGAAAAAAGAAAAAACAGTAAAAGGAATATTTTTTATTAGGCATTGAAATAATATTACGTATGGGACAAATGCGTTACGTATGGGACATCCTCATACATAATGCATGTGAATGCATGTAGCTAGCTGGGAAGGTCTCTCAGTACACAAATGGTCAATCATCCTGCAGAAAGCATCCCAACATTGTAGCTACTTTTTGAGTTATAGACACTTTAGACAATACATGTACTTGACTGAACAATTTTCAGAAAGGGGGAGGGGAAAATGGCAAAATACACAATGAAAAATCAGCATTAAAGGGATGGTATAGTTTTTTGTAGAAATGGGGATTCAGTTTTCAACATTTAATGAGATGATTGGAAACCAATTATATGAATTACTAAAGAGCATACAATCCTAAGACTAGAGGAATTCAAAGTTTAGTGATTGAGATCCAATTTGAAATGGTCGTGATATAAATATTTAAAAAAAATATAAAGTAAAATGATTTTTTTTTAAATTGCAAGTGATACACAAATTGTCCTTATTCAGGTTTCAATAATAGCCACGACAAAATTCATGGGTATACATACTAAGGTGTGACTCGTATCAATGACCTGACTGCTAGACAGACATCATATATCTACTCGATCACTGGGGTTCCACGCAGCAGGTATTGCTTATTTATAAAAATTAATATTTCTTGTGTCAAGTTGTTTTTTATTGAAACAAAATGGCAAACTGCCCTTCATCAATGGAAGTAAACACTTTAAACTATTCAATTTTTCAGTAGTAACTATCCTGATAAAAATAGGGCATACATACTCAGGTTGGTCATAAAAGTATAGAATATGATTAGATATGATTATGATGGTAAATATTTGGGGAATATTGTTCCCTTGTCTATCTGGATCAGTATTTGAGTAGTTTTAACTGATTCCATTTCAATAGAAAATATGCAAAAATTTGTTTATGGGTATTGTGCACAATTATTTTGCAAAATACCCATAAACATGTCTCTCCACACACTAAACGAATGGGGGACAAAGGGCATGCATACTCAGGTTGGTCATAAAAATATAAAAATATGATTGAATATGATTAGGATGGTGAATATTTGGGGAATATTGTTTCCTTGACAATCTGGATCAGTATTTGAGTAGTTTCAACTGATTTTACTTCAATAATTATGCAAAATACCCATAAACATGGTTCTTCACACACTAAATGAATGGGGGACAGACTGTCCCATACGTAACTGTCCCATACGTAACACGTCATGTCTGTCTTTAATTAGAACCTGTAATTAGAGCTTTGTACCTAATGACACGAAACTTACCTGTGATAATCTTGAGTGTTGTGACTTTCATCACAGTGAGTTACAAGTTGAAGAATGAAATACTTTCAGAGAGTTTTGAGGTTGAAAAAAATGTTCAAAAAAACAAAATTTTTCTGGTCCCATACGTAACGGCACATATTTTCTCTTCTAGAATATAATTGTGAAGGTCATTTTTCTCCATTTTTTGCATGATTATACTTCTCCTAGATATCAATCACCATGATAAAGTTCAATATGATCAAAAGCCATTAACACTGTTTTTCAGGTCATAAAAGTCTCTGAATGTCCCATACGTAACGCGCGTGTTATCTTGGACTTGCCCTACATGTTTTATTTATGTTTTTAAAAATGTACACGATTGGTTGATTTGATTTCTTTCTGCAAGCATCCACTCTCCATGGATTCACAATGCACAAGCAAAGATAATTCAGACGTTTAGAACAATGCATACATCAAATAAATTGACAGACTTACCCCAAAAATAATATCAATTTATCATTTTAATGTCAATGATAATACAAATTTTAGAATAGGATGGAAGTATTCACCTCCTCACGCACAAAGCCTGTCTTTCCGCAGAGAGGACAGTCCAAGATGTACCGTGGACAGAGCAGAACCTGGTGTTGCTGAAGTTGGAAGAGGAGATATTTCAACATTTTGTGGAAATTCCACCACCATCAAATCTTTCATTTGTAAAGAGTTATTGGGATTTGTCCACTGTCAGAAGGATTTACTAAACTAATACCAATTCAAAAGGTCAGATTAACATAAGTCATCATTGTAATGAACAAATGATGAATTCAACACAAAGTTCATGTAGTGGAGAAAAGAGAAGAATATTATGTAGATTCTTCCCAATGCTAATAGTGTGGGCAATTTGATTATAATTTTCTTGCCGAATGTACTTTATGGTGGATACAAATGGAATAATTGGAGGTTCTCACTGTAAAAATGACAAATTATCTCAAAGAAGAAATTGATTGGTCAACATACCAATTTGAATTTCAACTCCTGTCTAATGAGAATCAAAACTTGATCTTTGGCCTCACTGATGTGCATATTTAAAACAGGGCTGCACACTAGCTCATTTTTTTCCTAGTGGTCCGACAGACAGGTCGAACCAGGAGGTAACCAGTCTTTCCACTTTTCACTGGTCAATTCCTGAAAAAGTTACTAGTCCGACAGTGATTTTTTTCTGGTCAGGGACCGTCAGACCAGTGCCAGTGTGCAGCGTTGCTTGAAATCACATGGAATGCTCAAATCCTGAGAATCAACATGGTGGACTGAGTTCTGCCGGACAACATCAATTTTAAACAAAAGTAATCTTGAAATAAAAAACAAAAACAAAAACAAAACCACTCACTAAAAAAAAAACCCAACAACCAACAAACAAAAACAAAACCACTCACATTGAGGCACTTAAAGGTAACCTGCTGCTGGCAGTAGGAACACTCCACCAAACGGGAGGGGCAGTCCCTGTGGTGCTCCTCGGTATCCATCCTCTTGTGATGAGCCAGGCATCCATTTGTGCACAGTATCATTGCATGAGGGCACTCACTGAGGTGGCTCTATCAAAGGAAGAAGTAATACAAAACAGACAAAATATCAGAATAACAGAAAATTCCCATGAAAATGATCTCTCTGAGGTGGTGTCATATTGAATGATGATGACGGTAATTACACAATGCTTCAAAAGTCTTCAGGATCAAAAGTTTATCTTACATCTGATAACTACAAGTACATAGTTAGATGAATAATCACTAGAAGCTAGAAATAGGCCTACACCTCTTGAAATGAGGGGCTATGTTAAAAAAAATACACACCGTATGGTCTATGTTTACAAAAAATACACACATGCGCTTTGTCCATATCATAATAGGCATCATGAAATTTACATGTTTTATTTTTTGTGCATATATAAAAAACTAGCTGATTAGGCTAATTAGGCCATTGGGCTGAGAGGATTCTGCATTGTGACAGAGAATTCCCTTAAGGTGGTATATATAACACATATCTATTATCATTGCCTCGGCACAATCAACATACACATCCTGACTTACCTCGTCAAAACAACAAATGATGTTTGTTTTTTTTTTTCCGTTTTTTTTTTCCACTGACCATACCTATTTATATCTGCCTGTGTAGATTGTATTGTGTTTTGATCCCTCAATAAAACATACAAAAAAAAAATGACAAATGACAAGGTCTTATTCAGGACAGCATTCATCTAGATAAGTATCTCCATGGTTGTACTGTAAACAAATGAAGCTGAATCAGGTGAATGTGTGCAAAATGATGCTCCTTGAATCAATGCTATTATTCCATGCAATATCTACATACAATATGTATTTCAGCTATGGTTTTAACCACTGTAAAGTGATTACACAAAATATTTACCAAAATGGCAACTCTTCATATTTTGGTGAAGTGACAAGCATATTTGTAAACATGCCTGACCTATTAAAGAGCAGAAAAAGAAAAGAAAAAAGAACTAACTGTTCTGCTGCTTTTCAGTTTATCTTCATCATGTAAAATACATATCTTGGTGGATTACAGTTCCCTCAATTCTATGAATCAAGAAGTTGTTTGTAAGCATAATTCAATATCTCAAAAAGATGTTTTGTTGTACAAATCAAGGTATGAAATCACCGAAGAGTTTGTTTTTCAAGTGTAGGATATACCAAATCTTGAAGTGGGTATACAAACCTCCATCACTCGGAGCTCTCCTTCCCACTTGCATCCATGGTCCACATTGGAACAGAGCACTGTAAGAGATAGCACCTCTCTTTTCATTGCTACATCTTCAAAGACCTACCAGGGAAGAAACAGAGTTACATCTCAAAAGGTGATGCTTTTTACAAACCATTAGATGATCTTTGTCTATGTGGTAACAAAACATTAAGTGATCTCTGCATGTCTGGGTGGTGCAAGGTCAAATTTTGCTGATTGTTATAGATCTTTATAATCATTTATTTGGTTAGAATTGTCCTAAAGCAAAACATCTGCCCATAAGGCAGACATTTGGAGGTAGAAGGGTATAAGTTCAAGGCTGATGTTATTGCATGCCAAACTGGGATGCTAGGAATGATATAGATAAAGAAAGCAACAGCAAAGATGCCACATCATGAAATGTTAACTTGACTTTTTTTTTCAACCAAACCTATTCCTTACACAGTAACCAGAGTTATGCATTCAAATGATACGAGAGTATTACTGATAAAAACTGAGACAAAGTTCACAGGCATCGCTTACTAGTTTATTACAGTTTTCAAATGCAAAGTGTTTGTAGCTTTAACTGTGTTGTTTTGTTGTTTTGCTTTGTTTCCAGACATTTTGCAATTTCAAAATTATCATACCAGTAATATTTACATTGCCCAGCTTCATTATCTAGTTGGATCTTGATGGAGATACAAAACCACCATCACTGTCAAACTATTAACAGGGCCGGCGGAGCATTTTCAAAAGTGTGGGGCCCACTTCCGGGTTTCATGAGCTAACAAGCAATAAAAGGTCCCCAGCTCATCTCTCCATTTCCGGGTTTCTTCAGCTGACAAGCAAAAAAACAAAACAAAACAAAACAAAACAAAACAAAACAAAACGGTCCTCAGCTCATCTCTCCCCTTCCATTTCCAGTTTTTTTTTTTTTTTCAGCTGACTAAAAAAAAAGATATGTTTGCTATCTAGTGCCACTTACATACTTCCGGGTTAAAATAAAGAGTGGGAGCCCATAGTGAAGACAGCTTATGTATTCCTTTGTATGATGCACAAAAAGTGTGTGGGGGCCTGAGCCCCAACAGTCCACACGGTTCCACCGGCCATGTTTGTTAACCCATTGAGGACAATTTGATTTGCTACTACAACACGCATTTCCCATAGACATGGTCTGCCCGAGTATACTCGGGACTTGTCCTCATCGCAACAGGTTAAAAGATGTAAAGTGATAGTAACACTGACCTCAGACCTGACATCAAACCAAAGCTTGTCCAGGGGGCACTTGGCGGTGGTACCAGATCTGGTGTAAATTGAAAGCAATTGATGTCATAGAAACAAACAATACACTTCATGATATATTAAACAGTGCCGGATCAAGAGGGGGGTACAACAGGCGCACGTGCCCCCTCTTTATTTTTGGAAACAAAAGAAATAAAAAGAGAAAAATGGGTGGGGTGCCTGCGCCCCCTTTTGATATTGAAAAGGCGCCTCCCCTTTACGGAATTTCTGGATTTGCCCCTGTATAACATTGTTCATACATTACATGGGGAGGCGAAATATCAGTAATACATTTTATTGAGGAAGTATTCAGAGATCATCCATAGATATTGCAATTTACTGAGGAAGTATTCACAGATCATCCGTAGATATTGCAATTTACTGAGGAAGTATTCACAGATATGTGCAATACAATTGTAAGCACTATTTAACTGTTCTTTGTAATTCGATTTTGTGAAATACAAACCACACACAGAAAATAATAGCCAATAATATGTCAGTGCTGTGCATTTTTCTGTTACATAGAAAAAAAAAAGAAATTTTTAGCATTGGTGAAGGGAAAAGAAGACAACTTCCTACATTATATGGAAATGGCATATGACGAAGACTTGCAACTATTTCAATTTATCGATCAGCATTATACAATCTGGCATCTGTCAGTAGTGTCACCGAGTAAAATACCAACGAAGTGCATGTCACGTGACTAAAAAACAGAAATGGTTTTGTGATTTACTCTTCTATATTTGCAAACTCAAAATATATCATCTCACCCACTGGCTCTGGTCAGACAAGCTCTACAGAATCGGTGGCCACACTTTGTCTGCATAGGGTCGCGGAGAGCAGCAAGGCAGACTGGACATAAGTACTTCTGGTCCAGGGGCGTTTTGAATCTTGCCTCGTACCCACTCTGCCCCATAGAGTCGACTGCACCTGCTGCACCGCCGCGTAAACCCGAGCCCCCCAGTTGCGGGTCCAGTGGCGGCGGGCTGAAGCTCCATTGCTACTTGGCAAACCAGCAGTAACTACACGTGCAGACCATGGTGCCGTCGACATTCCCGGATAATTCGCAGAATCTAGGCGCCTGAATCCTCCCGCACCGGTGTAACGCTGCTCTCTCCTGCTGTTGCGGCCGTTCGCTCGATTTCGACGAATTATTGGCATATTTCAAAACCTTAACCAGCCAGATTCACTTCTTATTCTTCCGAAGCTCTGCACTTCGTGTACTTGTATGGGCTTCGATAAGACACGCAGCAGTGAAAACGTGGTTTGAGAGGAAATTCCTAACACCGCCCACAGAATTCAGAATGCCACTGCAAACCGCAGAGTGGTTTCACCACGTGGGCTGGGTGCTACCCTAGAAATTCCGGGAAAAAGGCTTCCGACGAGTTCGTGCCTCTCCATTCACTAGCGTGGGTTTCTTCCAGGCAACAGGACATCGCGTGAAAGAAAGAAAGAAAGAAAGAAAGAAGAAAGAAAGAAAGAAAGAAAGAAAGAAAGAAAGAAAGAAAGAAAGAAAGAAGAAAGAAAGAAAGAAGAAAGAAAGAAAGAAAGAAAGAAAGAAAGAAAGAAAGAAAGAAAGAAAGAAAGAAGAAAGAAAGAAAGAAAGAAAGAAAAGAAGAAAGAAAGAAAGAAAGAAAGAAAGAAAGAAAGAAAGAAAGAAAGAAAGAAAGAAAGAAAGAAAAGAAAGAAAGAAAGAAAGAAAGAAAGAAAGAAAGAAGAAAGAAAGAAAGAAAGAAAGAAAGAAAGAAAGAAAGAAAGAAAGAAAAGAAAGAAAGAAAGAAAGAAAGAAAGAAAGAAAGAAAGAAAGAAAGAGAGAAAGAAAGAAAGAGAAAGAAGAAAGAAGAGAAAGAAAGAAAGAAAGAAAGAAAGAAGAAAAGAAGAAAGAAGAAAGAAAGAAAGGAAAAAAAAGAAAGGGAGAAAGAAAGAAAGAAAGAAAGAGGGAGGATCCCACATTACTGGCTATAGGTGGTCCAGTGTACATCATTCGGATTGCCGAAAACAGCTTTGTTGTTAAAGAAAGAAAAAGAAAAGAAAAGAAAGAAGATCCCGCGTTACTGGCTAGGTGGCCCACTGTGTAGCCGAAAACAGCGTGTGTGTGTTAGTTTTTTACTTGTTTAGGGTGTTGTTTGTTTGTTTGCATTTTGTATCTTTTGGTTTGCGGCTTTAGCGTTGTTGGTTTTTCTCCTTTAATTGTTGTTTTAACTTGGAGGGAGATGCTACTAGATATGAAACTGCCATTGTTTAGTGCTGAAAACATCTACTGGAAAAAAGTAAAGCATTTACAGTATATCCTCCTGCCTCTATTTTTTAGGTGACATGAGATGTGTTGGCTGAAGATCCGAATGCATCATTTATTCTTGTTTAAAGGTTCTAAGCTATTCTGAAATCCCCTTCGGAATTATACAGATATAAACTTAAAATTGACTCGGCATTGACAGTTCGTCAAGTGCAAGTAGCTTATTCATATTGTGATACGAAACAACTCTCAAATTCCCCTTTCACGTGTCACAGAGAAAAGAGGATGGAGTGAATGGAATTGCCCCTTGGCCCCACCATGAGTACCCCCCCCCCCCCATACACACACGCAAACACACTTCAGAGAACGTTTCCACTGCCCATGTGCATCAACTTGATATCTGCACAATCTGCTGTATAACGTTACTTCGATAATGGTTACCATTTTCATTTACACTTTACCACTGAAATATTTGGCATTGTTTTGTCTTTGAGACTTGACCTCTGTGCATATCATATTCGGGTTCATACTGTAATAATTCTAATGTTGCATGTTCAGGATTGCACGGACGCTTGCATGGTACACACAGCGTCGGGGTATATGCCTCTCATTCGGGGTCTTAGGATGGGGTGCACGTCACGAGACCGACACCCAAGAGTCATATATACAGCCCACGAGTCATACAGCTCACAAGTCATACAGCCCAGTAGTTCAACACTAAGCTAACAAGGCCCACAAGACCGACGCATTAAACCCGTGTTGTATCTGTCGAACTCGTGGGCTGTTTTTACCTAGTGTCATTCTCATGGACTTTATTTGCCAAGCTTTAGTGTCGAACTCATGGGCTGAATGACTCGTGAGCTGTATGACTCATGGACCTGTTTTAAATGTCGAACACGTGGGCTGTATGACTCGTGGGTGGCGATCTAGTGGGATGACCCCATAAGACGTTTAGAGCATTCTTACATTAGCATTCTTATGTTATGCTTTCATTAACATAACAAAGGTCGATCTTGAAGACCGAAAATCTTGAGCTGGTCTTGCCCAACATGACAGTTTTGAATTCAACTCGCTCCAAGGTCAAAGGAAATGATTGTTTATTTGAATACAGTAATACAAATGTCTACTCAAAGACACAACATCGATAACCGCGGAAGGACATGAATCCAGTGAATTCTGCCCTCATACTGAATGCCGCCGTAAGTTATAATATTGTATGGTAAATAGAGCACGTCCTCAGGCCGTTGCCACCTACAGCCCTGAAACAAATGATGAGAGTTATGATTATGACATAAGAGTAACGAGAGCATGCATGCCATCTGTGGTATTCTAAAATTCGCATGTTTCGCCAAGTCTTTCACAGCGATGGGTTGTAAGTACTTTAAGTTGTTGTGACGGCTGTCAGATCCAAATCACCAATGTATTATAGCAAATAGCGAAGGGGTCTGACGTACATTTTTCATATCTATGAGGAAAATTGTGATTTTCTCCCTCGCTCTCCTAATATACCTCACGCCCCCCACTCTCTCTCCCTCCCTCTCATTGTCTCTCTTTCCTTTTACTGATTTATCAAAACTAAAAACAATATGCATTTAATAATAATAGTAATCAAAGTGCCTAGCACTCGAGAAGGGTACGAAAAAATCCTGTAATATAGTAAATAATCGATCTTTTTTTTTCCAATTGGATATCAGAAGCAAAACTGCAGTTGGTTGCGCCATATCAATAAGCCAATTCACAGTTAGCACTATAGCTTGCAATGACCTCTGGAACCACAGACTTTTATATACAAACCTTGGAATAATCTTTTAGAAGGCTCTTGAAAACATCCAAGCAGAGAGTTGTAATTGCAATAGATAAGTCCCTGCAGGGAAGTCTTTTGTTAATTCGGATGAAAAGAACACAAATTCACCTGTATATTTCAGTATGCACCTGGTTTACAAATATCATAAAGACCTATATCCAAAAAAAAAATCAGTGCCTCAGTTACAAGTCAATTTCAAGAGAATGTCTGCAATGACCTTTATCTGCATATTCTCAGATTGCAGCTGTGAAAACGATTTATTGAGGAGCTCAGCAGACACAGCACATGTTACATTGCATAGCAGCCAAGCCTCGAGTATGATATTCAATGCGCAAGAGTCATAACCTTTACCCTCTTCAAACTTTCCCCTCGCATCATTATTTCGCGTCACTTTCCACTACCTATGCGGCATATCATTTTTAGCCATGCAAGTCACAGTGTCAAGGGAGTAATGAAAATTATTAAGCATTAATGTTTTTGGACGGAATATTATCAATTCAGTCTAACAATTTAGCTTAATTACGCTGTATTTTGTAATCAAATGAAATTCCGGCATAGAATGTAAAAGAGGGGCTTCATTCCACTTAGATTTTCAGTGCGAGAAGTGGAATGAATCAAGAAGTATTCAATTTCAATTGCTCTAAAATTTACTGTTTCAAGTACTGTCGATTTCAGAGGCGGTCAAAATGCATCATACTTCCCTGGGAAGTTGCTGGGGTGAGCTAATGCTCATGACAACATATCGATTGCCCCTAGCTGCCGTTATTTGAAACTCTGGAGGCACGAAGTTTGGACTTGCACTTTAGCCAAAATATCACTTCTACATACTTCGTGTTCTTATCATTGAGCGATCACTAATAATGATGACTATTTTGCAAAGATCCCAGGGGCATGTTACAGAAGAAAAAAAAAATATTGAGATTAATGGATGTAGTGCAATGTACGAGGCTTGTTTAGGTAAACAACTGCACGTGTGTTCCGCTCAGCTGTTTTGCCAAAATACGTGACGTCAGAGGGGAAGTCCTGGTCATGTGACTTCATTCAGCTCCGATCAGTGACGTCAGAGCAAAGCTGATTGGCTTCGCAAGGACTGCTTAGCGCGGGCTTGCGTGCACGTACGTACTACGTTCGTGTAGTAGTGGACTACGCACGAGAAGATGCACAGTATCGCTGAAGAAAGCAAAATGCCGTCCGAACAGCAAAAGACCTCGGCTAATCAAGTGATATCTGCTCAGCCAGAGAAACCATTTCACTACACGTAAGTAATGATGTCAACCTTTGTCTAGTTTTTGCATACATAATGAATTACTCGGCTTAGCTGTTAACGTCGTGCTCATGTTTTTATTCTGCCTTTCATTACAGATACTTGAAGGAGTTTCGCACACAACAATGCCAGGATTTCTTGCAACACAAGTGTCCGCATCATCGACCGTTTACCTGTTTTCATTGGCATTTTCTCAATCAACGACGTCGACGACCCATTCGAAAACGTGATGGAACGTTTAATTATAGTCCGGATATATATTGTTCCAAGTATGATGAAACATCAGGCCTTTGCGAAGACAGAGACGAGTACGTATTCTCTGATGTTTACACG
Organism: Diadema antillarum; assembly: GCF_040938485.1. Lineage (NCBI taxonomy): Eukaryota > Metazoa > Echinodermata > Echinoidea > Diadematoida > Diadematidae > Diadema > Diadema antillarum. The sequence goes on along the minus strand of NW_027270906.1, from coordinate 4,758,053 downwards.
ATTTATGTCTGACAGGCGTTGAGAAATCTTGACGCCATGTTTGTTATGGCCGCGCAAGTCGGGCCAACTTGTTGACAATATTTGACGGATTCTTGCTTAGAGCTTGTGATGATGACGATGGTTAGCAATATGATCTTTTAATGGCAATCGGTTTCAGATGTCATATGGTATGAGTTAAACTTGCTTAATAACTTCAGAAGTCGTCTGTTAAGGGTGATTTAGTGAATATAGTGCGAGTATTGGGGACAGTGCTTACGTGACGGCGAGACAGAAATTGTTGTGTGATTTGTATTTGGGCGCGCTATCGCATGTTTGTGCGTGCCTCGTTTTTGTTTTCGAGCGATCCGCTGATCTGAGTAGCCAATGCATGCACGGCGAAGTCCGCAAACCCTATACTGTACGGACTCCGGCCAGCCTGTGTTTGTATTGCCGTAAGATTGGAAGAGTATGTTGACTAATCAAACCTGTGCTGTGGCTGTAGACATGCCCATGCTGGTTTTCATTGTGCTTTTGCTGTGCTGTCTGACAATTTTCAGAGGCATGTTAGCGAGCTACTAGTAGGTTACAGATTGTACACAGTTCAGGTCATCAGGACAGAGACTGTATTATACTGGTCATGATGATGATTTTGGGCCAAATTTGGCTGCTGTGTCCATTCATCATTTCACCGCATTTTCAGTTTTCATGGATGGCCTGGGTGGGATAGTGAACAGAATATGTGGATACCAGTGGCAGTGCCAGGTTAGTTGTGTGGCAAATGGAATGTACAAGTGGCATGTAAAACCAAATACTAGATACCTTGGTATTTATAGCAAAAACCAAAACTATGTACAGTCAAACCTGCCTTAGAGGCCACCTGTCTATAGCAGCCACCTGTCTATAGCGGCCACTCAAAAATCCCCCGAGAGAAAAGCCCTGTTAAAGACCCTGTGTATAGCGGCCACCTGTCTAACGCAGTCAGCGGCCACAATTTTTGTTTCTCGCGGTAGATTTTAACCTGTCTATAGTGGCCACAGAGCCCGTATTTCAGCGTGTTTTTCTGATTTGTGGACGTGGCAGACATTCATGGGCAACGTTTAGTGATCGCCATTGCTGCATTCATCACTTACTCAGTCATAATAAATCACTAGTGTTAAGCTTTCTTCACGACTGTACACATGCTGCTGTGCAACAATTTCATAAACACCGGCATTGTTCAATGCATGAAATACACATGTGTACACTTATACGCATATGTACATTATGTACATTAAATACTTATTGATGTATCCAACGATGATACGTACATGTATAGATTAGGCAATGCACATAAGGTTGGATTACCTGTCTATAGCGGCCACCTGTCTATAATGGCCACTTTTTTCGTTTCCCTTGGGTGGCCGCTATAGACAGGTTTGACTGTATGATGCTTACTGCCTTCCTTCCCTGCAATCTGTGAATTAGAGAAAAAAAATAGCAATTGTAATAATAATAGTATAAAGTTTACAACATCTACACCTACATTACAAATTAAATACAATTGTACCTGTTACACTTTTTAAAGTTATATTTTATGTTGAACAGAGGGTGCAATATGCCACACTTTTAAGTTTTATCAATAGGCCCTACCACTACCAGTGAAAAAGTGTATTTAGTATTATGATGCACAAGTGTGTTTCTGTCTTGTATTTTGACCATCAAAATGAACCACTTTAATATTACAAGCAGCTCTTATAGTGTCACCTCAACTGCCCTTATACTTGACATTTGTTTTTCGTAACATTTTTTTTATTTTCCTTTGAGAGAAGTGAAAGGATAGAGTCTAGTAGTAAATTGATATTTTGCATTGCATTTGATATTTCACTGTTCTGCTCCAACACTCAGAAATTCTGTTTCCATGCCATATAATTTTGTTATGAAGAGTGCAATAATTGATAATGCTTTTGTAGGAAATCAAACCAAGATTTGAAAGCATGTAAAGCCTTCATTGAATTCATGATAAAGATGTTTTATCCATCACAATATTGCAGAGGTGACAGTTACAAATGTTACTATAAACAAGAAAATCCCCAAATAGAATGGTTTGTCTGAAGAGAAAGAAGTGTCATTTCTTTTAAAAAAGGAAAAGAAAAGAAGTTTCATAGTCTGAACTACTAGATGTACACGTATGTCTTGCCCAAATTTCAGTATCTTAAATTCAAAATTTGTGTTTGTACAATGTTTTAATGCCCTATCTCTACAATGCTTGACTGCATCTAAACCCACCTCAGAATTGTTACCCAGACCATGTTAACTTCCTTATTACGGTATTTCTTCTGTTGATTTTTTTTTTTCAAATTAAGTGGGACAAATTCTTTACCATTTGCAAGCTTAAAAAGCACACATTTTGTGGTGAAGAGACTGATTGTTAGTAAAGTATACATCCAGATGTTCCTCAGAAAATTAACCTCCACTAAGTTTTCATCCAGTCTTTAATGTTACAAATGAATATTAAATGCTGTAACTGCAATCTTATATACACGTAAATTATGACTGTACAGGAGGTAGTTATATTTTTTTATTCTTTACAAAGTAACAGTGAATGTCATGGAAAAAATATATTATATTGGATAATGAATGGTGATGTATGATAAGTTCAGCATGTAGGAGAAATTCAGCCATGTACAGCTAATTGTCAGAATTGATTGCTAGGCTAGCAGACATTCTTATTCTGTGAGATCTCATTGCTTTTTTCTTCCAACAGATGATTTGGTAGCACACATGCACAAGTACATGCACATTGTACATGTATTTAGTACATATTGTACAACCCATGCTGTCCTGATGAGAATAGAATGCTCTTACTAGAATTTTGGGATGGATTATAAATTTATCTCAGGTCAGGGCCAATAAAAAATTCTGAAAATCTTGATCAGTGCTGTTACTGATTTTAGTTCTGAAGGTAAAAATGTGAGTATTCTCAGTTGTGACCATAGAGAAGAAATTTAGAAGATATAATACACAATGTACATGTATTAGAGTCTGTATTCACACAATAAGCCTACTTTGTTTTTCCTTTCTTTTGTTAGACAGGCAATTGTACTAGTGTATGATACATTTTAAGGGCAAGTACAGGGTATATCCTCATAGTTTGTAAAATTATACATAAATGTAGACTTAGATTGAAAGTGAGTTTTACTGCTGTGTAGGCTTTTGTTACTCATGACTTTTGTGGTACTTTATGGCTACATTAAGATGTTAATGGTATATTTTCTACTAGCTCTCATTCCAGACGTGGCTTTAATAAGCCAGTTCGTACATTACTTTGCGCATGAGCAGAAAAAGGTCATTGGTACCAAAACGCATTAATGGTTTTTAAATTCACGGAGATAAGCATCTGTCAGACTCATATACACGTGTAATGATTATTCATGCATCCTTGTACATGATACTTGCCATTACATCCACCTGACTGCAAACCTGGTATTTGGCAATACGAATATAAACATGTTTTAATGCATTCAATATACAAAACAAAGAAATAGATGCTTCCACCGAGGGTTGTTTGACGGACCATTCTGGTTACCTGGTCTCGTTTTGCAAGATCATGTTTTGTTTAACATGAATTCCATAAATTGTTACGCCGGGCAAACTTACCGGTACGCATTATGTTGCTTTGAATATGAGTGTAGTGCCTAACCAACTTAGACCCGTTTACAGTGCGGGGCTGGGCCGAGCTGCGGCCGAGCCGCGGCCGAGCTGCGGCCGAGCCCAGCCTCGATTGCGAGGCCGAGTCCCGCAATTTTGTCCGTTTACACTGCCGGGCTCGGCCGCGCTTTTGATTCAAACCTTTCAATTTTTTGTCGTAGTGGCGCTCTGCTTGTAAACAAACGTAATTTGGTATTGTCTGGTTTCTCAGACCCTTTGCCAACTGAATTCCGTGGCGACAAAGTCGCCGTTTGGGCAAAGGCCTTTGCCGAAGGAAAAAATCCTTTGCAGGACACAACCACCTTATAAACTATACTAGTTTTCGACGTTGAGGGGGTTAATATCCTGAATAGCGAAATAATACAGGCAGAGGGTTTGGAAGCCAGACTAAAATTGGCCGCACATTTAGCCCAGTTTGCGTCTACACTGAGAAAAGACCACCTCTAGAGCATGGCCAAATGCGAGGCCAATTTTGGCCTCGCATTTGGCCTTTTGCGCGTTTACACTGAAATGAAGGTGGGCTCAGCCGCGGCCGAGCCTCGCACTGTAAACGGGGTCTAGGAAAATAGAAAGGTCATTTGTACCAATGTGCACTTGAGGTAATTACGAACTGGCTTATTGTGCCGACTGAATATAACAAACACGTGATGTTGTACAAATATGGTTTAGAATAGAATTCATAGTCACAGTGTACACTGTATCTTAACATCTGTTTCACTGTAAGCATCCTTATTCAACATAAATTGCTAAAGTTAATGAAGATGCATGACAAATGCAGAGGAAATGAAGTTGAAGCATACAATGTACAATGTACATGTATGTTTACTCTTCAGTGTTGGTTCAACTTTTTGTGTTGTGTTTGGTGCCTACAATGGTATAAAGCTTTCAATATATGCGAGTAATCGAAAGACCATTTTAGCAGATTCAGTTACACAGAAACTGAAAGCGATTGAAACACGGGGATACTTAAAACTTTCTCAAAAGTCTGTTGCTTTCTGCCCAATTTCAAGTATTTGTCTTGACATGTGAAATGCAAGAAGTGTGGAATTTGTGCACAATTCCAAGAGTATTTAAAAAATCCATATGAATAGCTTATTTCCTAGAAATGAATTTTCCTGTGTTCAGAGAGGCAGGTTTGATTTACAGTGTATAAGATATAATTTGCTGAGTGATAGCATAATAACCAATATACAGTATACATATATGGAAGTGTCTTGTAAAATTGTCACAAATGTACACACTAGTAGTTATGTACATATGTATGATGTACTGTATGCATGGCTGTTTTAATGTGTATGTACACAGGTTGACCAGATTCATGGAGAACATTCTACATGGTATAGAAATAGTACACAGGCTGACCAGATCAGTGGAGAATTTTCTAGGTGGTATATAATGTGGCTATGCAGTACATGCATGTAGCAGGAAATACATTATAGCTCACTCAATCTAGAATGATTTCACCCTTTCCAGAAAGTTCTGGGAAGTGCTTACATGTTTGGCTGAGTGAGGCACTGTCCCTGTAGCCCAATGTGATTGGTAGTTATTCTTGGTAATGATGTTTTGTACATAGTTAGGCAGTGAGTCATCCAGGTTTCCTGGAACTTGGACTGGCTAGTAGGTTGGAGAGAGTTATAGAATGTGCTAGAAGGGGGTGAATGGATAGTATATAAGCCAGAGAAATTCTGCAGTAGGCAGAGTACCCAACACCTCTGCTCTGAGAGTTACGTCACTTCTGGCTCTGAAGCGACTTGTTATAGTCAGTCCTGTGTTACCTGCTGACCTGTTATGTTTGTGGAGATAAGACCTGGGAGACATTTTGCCTGCGGAGAATTTCTTCATTGGAGATAAACTCCATGTTTTTATGTCAATGGACATTGCTACAGCAAAGCTGTGACGGGCTGAATTCCTAGCTGGACAATATAAAGTGAATCATCATTCAACGCATCAACTGGACGTGGTCGTCACAACGTTTGGATTCTGCAAGTTTCGCCGTGGACATATTTCGTGGATTTTACCCCGGATCTATACCGTGGACTATCGTAACCTGCGCCTCTGGAGTTACGTCGGAGGAATCATTCATCGTTGCGTCACGGATCATTCGTCTGTGCATAGAACATCGTATTTGGACACTTTCAAAGGATTATTTAATACGTGTAAGTGATTCCACTATCGATTTATAACTGTTTCTATTGATCATTGTTGTATTGATGTGACGCCGATTACCAGTCTGTACCCACAATATCACTGTTAATAAACCGCCTGAACATCAGTTGATTGTTTCTTTTGTGCGATCATTCTCAGAGTGATTTTGGTCGTAACAAAAATAAAAATTTTATTTGTTATGTAAGATCTTACAAAATACCCCTACAAAATTCAAGGAAATGAATACTATCTGGTCTGATAACATTTCTCGCTAAAAAAATTGCCTTGTGCCAGCATCTACAGGATGTACAATGTATATCTGTCGTCATGTTTGACTTACACATGAATGTATATATTCAAAGAGATACACTGTAATAATAACTTGCTCTTTTCCCTGAATGCAACATCATATCCTTGTGTACACACAGGATTATTCCTCTCTCGGTTTCAGAGGAACAAGCGAGATACCTTTGGTAGTCCGTATTTCCTCCTGTTGATTCACCTAACACTATGCTTTCTTACAATGTAGGTAGCAATGCTTTGGAAGAAAAGTGACTTTTCCATACCTCTCATAATTTCTGTGAAATGCATTTGGAATACATGTATTTGATATATATTTTGAAAATTAAAAAAAAATGTAAAAAAAAAAACCTTGCAAATTTACTTGGGAACTGTGATCTCTGGCTATATCAGTTTTTAAGGCCTTACTGTAGCAGAGATTGCACAAAGTATGCAATTATCTGTATTCTACTCACACATCAGAATTTGTGATAAACAGAAAGGAAAGCATGCTGTAACCATTCTCGTTTGCAGTGTAACACAAACTAGTAATACTTCGATGATGTAAACAGTGTACAGCAATAGTACAAATGTATACTGTGCCAAATAGATATCAAACTTCCTTGCTGTTTGACAGATGAGTGATCCAGTCTCTTTATCTATATTTCATTTACAATTAGCTGAACAATTTAGCTGAAAAAAATAGCTTCAAATGAAATATGAAAATCAAAGCAGTTACTTTAAATCTGTATGGTAACGCAGAGCTGCCAAGTAATGTTCGTACAAAGCTACAAAGAAATATAAATTGTATTTTGAAGATTTTTATCAGAACTACTTGTACATATGTATGTTACAGCTTGTGCAGTTTGTAAGCCATTATATGATGTGCTCTTTTTGAGTACTTTTCTGTGATATCACACTGTATCCTTGGTTGTTGTAGACATCATGCATGATACTGTACTTGTATCAGAACTTCTCAGTTTCTTATATACATGTATCTGTTAAAGTAGGTTCAGTATTCACTTTGTACTTTGATATGGCCAGTGTACATTAAGCTAGGTAGATTGCTGTTTGTTACAGAAAAATCCTTATGAAAACATGTACAATTGTACATCTTCGTCATCATGGCATGCAATGTAATCAAACTTTGGTGGTGAAGTCTTTTGTACTGTACCAATGATGCTATGTGAATACTGTGTACATGTATATGTACAATTGTATGGGGTAGTTTATGGGTTTGGTTCTTGTCAAAGAACATATCGGTACTGCCCAAAATACACCTTGCATTAAACAATCTTTTCTGTATTTTTTCCCCATTCTTTTTTCACTTTAAGGACGTTCCTCAGTTGAGTTTGTGCGCATCCTAGCTGCGCAGGTTTCAGTGACGTAACAAAGAGCGTAGAAGCGCACGCACGAGTGATGAGCTGAGCTAGCTGAGCTGGGCAGCTGCTGCTAGTAGATCGAGCGAGAGTGTGGAACGTACGGATACCCGACAGCTCCCCACCGCGGCCGCGCTGGGCGGCCTCGCTCGGCTCGCGTGCCGACTGTACGCGTTACAATCTGTACGTACTACGCGAAGTTCAGCGGTCCGAGCCACATCTATACATGGTCATGGTATAGCACAACACTGATTGACAGAATCGGGAAGCTTGAAAATGGAACAGAGCTGTTTCCATTTTCAATCCATAGATCTGTTTTGTGACATGCAGTTCATTATCTGTTCATCAAAATAGTAAAGTCGAGTGCTAAGGTACCTAGGGCCTATAGGCCCTAGTCGGGGACTACTAGTCGACTAGACTAGGTGTTATAAGCAACAACAACAACAACAACAACAACAACAAAACAAACATATAACATGCATTTCATCTTTAGGTCTAACAACTGAAACAATCTGTGTATCTCTGTTAAAATCTAAATTAGATCTAAACTTGTCATTACTAATACAAAATATTTTTTTTTTATATATTTTTGGTTACAAAATACAAGGTCATGGAAGTATTATCAAATAAGTATTTATCACTTTCACCATTCAGATATTAATTTTTGATTGCCAAATCTGGTGTAACAAAAGGAGAATCAAGGAAATTTTTTTGTTTTCGGGGGGGGGGGGGGGGCATGACATTCATGCACCCCACCTAATCAGGGCACCCACGATAGGTTTATAACCAGATTTTGGGGTCCTGGGATAATTTCTATCATATGGGGGGCTGCTAGCACAAAAACAAGCACATGAACCCCCACTTTTTATTGTTTTTCTGGAATTAGTAAGCCTTTTTCTACAATTTGGTCAAGTTTCATGAAAATGACCTGGGTTTTGAATGTACTTGTACAGCATTTAAGTTTTATGAACCCACCTTGTCAGGGCATCCCTGCATAGGTTCCTGACCAGATTTTGGGGACTTACGATGATATATGTTGCATGGGGGTGCTGCTAGCACAAAAACGAGCACATGAACCTCCACTTTTTATTGTTTTTCTGGAATTAGTAAGCCTTCTTCTACAATTTGGTCAAGTTTCGTGAAAATGACATGGGTTTTGAATGTACAGCATAAGTTTTATGAACCTTGTCCTTTAGCTCACCCCTAACAGAAAACGTCGATGAGAAGGATTTGAGAGATTTTGGTGTTTTCTGTTGTGTGAGGGCGCTGCTTGCTCAAGAATGAGAGTGTAAACCCTAACTTTTCCTCGTTTTGGGTACCTTTTTCTGCAATTCTGGCAAATTTGGAGAAAATAACCTGGATTTATAAAGAATTATGGGGATTTAAGTTTGTTATTGCAGATTTTGTTGCCAATCATGGTCTCGATCCTGTAACGCTATTATTTTGGTACAGGACGGCAGATTAGTCATATTCTTCAAAGTCTCGTTGAAGAAAAACAACCACATGAACCTATGGTTCTATTTACATATTTGAGCTTCGGATGGGTCAAAGATACGGTATGGAAAGTTTGAAGAAAATGACATGGATTTCACTTTAACTGAGGAACGTCCATAAGTCCCTAAGTCAAACAGAGGCAGACAGGCAACCAGCTTTGTTATCAAAGTGATGTTACATTTTGATGTAGGAGTGAGACAGCTCAAACTTAGCCAGTCATCATAAATTCTAGACTGTAATACGGCATCATCTTATCTACCTAGAGTGAGCATAAAAAGTTATTTTGGTTTGCTTTTGGTTTTCTGTGTAAACAGGAAAGGATGATCATGACTTGATTGTTGTTTTCAATGAAAAATCCATCACACCAATTACATTTTCAGCTGCCCATATTTACACCGCAACACCGGAGACACAGAAAGGAGGTACCACTTACGCTACTACAAAACAGGCACCTGTGTCCACGAGACAGATGCTCGGGGCCACTGTGTCAAAAATGGCCCTCACTGTGCATTCGCTCATGGCCCACACGACCTGCGACAGCCAGTGTACGACATCAGAGAGATGGCGCAGACCAAGCCCCTGCAGGGGCCGCCTATGCTACCAACAGACTGCCCCTCGTCCAGCGATGCTCTCATTGCGTCTCTGACAGCGAATCCACTGACTACTCAAGCACCAACAGTGGGCCAGACTTCTCTGGTGGCGGACAAGGACAAGACCATGTATGTTGATGATCCAAGATGGCAAGGTAAAACATGAGTTTATATCTAATGCTATTATTTTCATATTTGCTGAAGGGTAAAATGCATTGTCCTTGAACCCAGTTTCACTGACAAGTTATGTATACTGGTATGTTGCCATAAAGCTAAAATAAAGCTAGTATGTGTAATATGTTTGCAGCATGTTTATTGAGCACAGGTATGGCCCATTTGCAAATTTTCTTCAAAACAATGCATACAAATAGTTTCTTTCAGTAATTTTTCTTCTTCTTTTTCACTATATTTCCTGTAACAGATACAAACTTTGTGTTGGCAAACTACAAGACAGAACCTTGCAACAAACCTCCTCGATTATGTCGCCAAGGTTACGCATGCCCTAGATTTCATAATGCCAGAGACAGGAGGAGGAATCCACGTAAATTCAAGTACAGGTGAGACCTCTTGGTGACATCACTCAAGTGGTAAATGTGATAAAAATATGATGCAACTTGAGATCTTCTGTTATTTCCTGTCCAGTACAGTGACCTTCCGTGTTGTTGCTGAATACTTTTGTGTTGTTTTCACAGGCCCGTAGCCAGGATTTTTCAAGGGGGGGTGCGGTCACTAAAAAAATGGACCTTCGGTACCAATACCAATGATGACACACACACACACACACACACACACACACACAATTATGTATATATATATATATATATATATATATATATATATATATATATATATATTCTTTGGACGACCGAACTACAAAAGTTGTATAAGAATTTGCGCGCGAAGCGCGTTGTGAATTTTAACTGTTTTAATGACGTTTTAAAGTCTCGAGGAAATTTGTATTTTTGTCTGTTGCATGCAATCGCGTTACGGTATTTCATCTAGGAAATAGTAAAAACTCATTTTGCCAGGAAGTTGCAAAGTTTAACTGTGTTCGAGACTCTGCGCGCGTAGCGCGCCGCAAAATTGAGAATAGTGATTTTCCTGGTGTTGTTTTAACTTTTATTTTTTCTATTGTATACCCGCGTTAGCAGGCCTGAAGCCAGGATTTTTAAAGGAAGGGGGGATTGCGTTAATCAACAAAACGGTCCTTTGATACTGTCCCGGGAGGGGTAGCGACAATTAAAAGGTGGACACCATGCTCATACATGGACTTTCAAAATGGCCCCTAAACGAGTAATGATCATATGATTTTTTTGGGCCTTAAAAACAAGTATTCCTTAAATGTTTCCTGCACCCTAAAGAAGTACTTCATCATGATTGAACAATATACCATTTTCCCAAATTTCGGCCTTTTTGATACCCTTTGATTATATACGCTCGTACATCACACTTTCCATCTAATCCATGAGAAAAAACGACCCCTATTACGCGTTTTCTTTAGCGAGTATGGTCACGGTGTCCACCTTTCAGTTGGAGTTTTCCATCCCATTGGATGCTGTTTGGAAGATGAAACATTCACTTCGTTTGTCAAAAACGAAAATAAATAAGAAAATTTTTAAAACAAAATGAATTGTAAATGTGAACCATTTATATTTTGCCTCCTTGTGGTAGGATATTTCCAGCATTTCCGAACTTTCAAATAATCATTTTAGATTTAATAATATTAAAGGTAGTAGATCCGATTCGCAAACATCTCCAATATCAGTCAAATGTCATATTAACCATCATGCTAAGAAGGTTTTCTTTGTGAAATTTGGAGGTCAGTGAAATTCAAAAATTAAACATCCGTTAGCCATTGGAAGAAGTTGAGTGCAAATTCAGACCTCAGGCTTAGTGCTCAGATGTTATCCTATTTGATTTGATCTGTCTTACTGTGCACACTAAGATACATACTGGAATGGTTATTTCTTATTTATTAAAATAATTATAGTAGCATATTTGGTTACTAGCTGTCTCTAAGCATTTTCGAATTTGGGCTGCAAAGAGATTCACTACCTTTAAGTTAGAAGAGAGATAAGTAAATAATGATAAAATAAACAAACAAAAAAGAATGAGTTTCTTTTGTAATACTATCTGACAAACTTTTTACTTTACCATTTTACTTCATAGCTCAGCACTTTCCATTCTCTCTCATACCCTCTTACCCATTACATTTAAATGAAATACAACTAAAATGAGTTTGCGTGCCTGCATAATACTCTTTGGAAATTATAAGTGAGAATGTTCTTAGGTTTTGGCTCACTTTAAAATGAGAACCAATAGAACTGTCACAACATGAGAAAATGTATAAGTAATAATCAACAGTACATTTCCGAATTTGGCCTGCAAAGAAATCCGCTACCTGTAAGTTAGAAAAGAGATTAGTAAATAATGATAAAATAAACAACAAAAAAGAATGAGTTTCTACCGCCGTATCCAGAACAGAGCCTGAAACGGTGCAGGCTCAAGAAATCGTTTGTACTAATACGTCTTGAATTACTGTGTGATACTGTTGACTCAGACTTCTACAAAGCTGTAAGTAAGAATTTTAACCCAATCCGGCTCATTACCTGTGTTTTTTTATGAAAAAGATGAGTAAAGAATGTAAATTAAATAACGACGCGTCACAATGCAGTCTAACGCTCTCACAATGTTATCATACATAGGGTTTTTCCCTGACTGTTTTTACTCCGGAGCTCTTGCAATATTCAGGCTTTTGTAATACTATCTGACAAACTTTTTACTTTACCATTTTACTTCATAGCTCAGCATTCTCTCTCATACCCTCTAACCCATTACATTTAAATGAAATACAACTAAATCGAGTTTGCGTGCCTGCATAATACTCTTTGGAAATTATAAGTGAGAATGTTCTTAGGTTTTGGCTCACTTCAAAATGAGAACCAATCGAACTGTCACAACATGAGAAAATGTATAACTAATAGAGAACTGGAGTAAGACAGGCCTTTCATTTTGTTTTGTCTCTCCTGATCGTTCGTAAGAAATGCTAATTCATGACCACCTTTTCACAATTTGATTGGAGCATGCATTCATAATGGAAAATAGTTGACATAATAATCTATCCCCAGGTATTATCATGCCAACATGTACTTATATGTACATGTACTATATCTTTGTGAGACGTAGATATAAAATGTCTCAGGTTTTCGATTATAGTAATTTCGAGGAAATTTCTTTAATTTTTATCATAAATATGTAAACTTGAGGCTATTAGATTTTCATCCACTTACCTCTGTTCCTGTGAAAAAATGCAAGTGTCAACCTCAATGTCATCCACGAATCGCACGTACTCGGGCGGCCAGTGGAAAAAAAAAACACCGGTCACACGCGCCAAGGGCCATGGCATGCAGTGCCAATATAATGATAGCTCGCACAAATTGACACATAACATTTGTGTTTGTGTGCATGGGGACGATCCGATGGTTCATACAACAAAAGGGTTTCGTACAATTATTTTTAACATTGTTAAACGTACTCTTCCACATTTACGTAGCATATAATGTGTCTTTATATTTATTTGGATTGTTATCTTGAGAATTGCTAAAAACCGTTATTATGAAAAAGTGGACCTTTCAGAATTTGGGGGGGTGCGTACGCACCCGACGCACCCCCCCTGGCTACGGGCCTGGTTTTCAGCACCAATACAGAAGGCCACTGCTTTTTCTTTTAACCTTCCTAAGTTTGATGAATGGATGCTGATTGCTCTGTGGATGTATAAATCAACATGAATCTAAAGTTTTGCTCAACTTCATTCTCACCCTTTCAGTGTCATTATTGTCATGGACTCATTGATAGGACACACGAAATTTTGAAATTTTGAGTTTCATAGAATAACAACGAGAATTACAATTCAAGTAGAATGCTCACATTTCATAGTTTTGTATGATTGCAGAGTTGAGGGCAATTTGTTAGGTACTAGTAGTACTAGTAGTGTTTTGTGAATGATATTAGATATATCAACACATTTCACAATTGTCTGCTTCAAAACTGTTGTTTTTGTTGTTTCCTATTGCAATTTATATATAAAATCATTCTGTCTGCAAGAAGGTGCTCTCTAAGATGTTCTGTTGCCATTTTTTGACTTTGTTTCTGCAAGTATTGAATTTTGCCTTGACCTTTTTGATTCGATCATACCCCACGCCCACGTCAGGTCAACTCCATGTCCGAATGTTAAGATAGGCGATGAGTGGGGGGACCCATCCAATTGTGAACAGACTGACAGCTGCCAGTATTGCCACACCCGCACTGATCAGCAGTTCCACCCCGAGATCTACAAGTCTACAAAATGCAACGACATGCAACAGACTGGCTTTTGCCCTCGTGGGCCCTTTTGTGCATTTGCCCATGTAGACCGTGAGTACCTGCCAAACCCATTTTGTACATGCCAGGAACCATCACTCAGCATATTTTGGCACCCCCTCCCCCTCTCATCTCCTATTCCCCTCCCCCCCCCCCCCCCCCCCCATCTTCTAATGCCAGCTCTCTGAGAAGTATAAGGCACAAGACTCACACTGAGTTGAGATAATATCTGACTAGTACATATGCATAGACTTTGGTAAATATGAAAAATCATATCATAATAAGCAAAGTTATGTTATGTTACCCTGACATATTGTATTATATAACTTGTTGACTTTTTGCTTTTTACTCCCTTTTCTCACAAATGTTAATGATAAAAAGGTATTGTGTCTTTTTCTCATGAATCAGTTTTGATACTAAGTGGGACCAAATGTATCTGCCAGTCTTATGTTTTAAAACTACCGAGTGAATTTATCAAAGCTTTGATTTAATGGGACAACCGGGGAGAGAGGGTTGAAAACATGTAGTACTCATCTATCTAATTTCAGTTTTTTTTTTTTTTTTTGCAACTACTTGCCACCATCACATCATTTAGAAGGAAATGATCACAAACATTTCATTTCCAGGTACTCAGAATCTCATTTGATAAATGATCCTTGGTTATTCTCTGCATTTCAGACTGAAGTTAAATCTTTTTTTTTTTAAATGAACAGAGAGAGAGAGAGAAAAAAAAAACAAAAAAAAACATTCAAAACAAATTCAATCAGTTTCTTGTGACATACATTTCCAGAAACAAAATCTCTTATTAGAAAAAATGGAAATGAGAAGTTATTATGTAGTGAGTAATGAGCCATCTATTTATGATATGATATTCAGTGAATGTTGTTAATATTTTCTCTTAATATTACCTACAATGCATGTGCATGACTATGGTTCACTTTCTCCCTCTTTCCAATTGAATGGTTTGACTTGAGCAGAGGAAATGAGTGACACACATCGTGAATTAACCGAGGACCAAACCAGCTTGGCTCAGATATCACCTGTTTCATCCGCCTCCTCAACCAGTAACCAAGTCATGAATCCATCATTACAATCAGTGAGTACTTCTTCTCTTTTTACTTCACTTTTGGTTCATTTCTTTTTATTTAGCACCTTGTTCTGTATCAAGGATGGCTTTGATAGGTCAAAATCTCTACAGTATGATCATTTCTCTATGTTTACAATGCTTCCATGATAGTTAAAGACCCTTCACTCAAACATATCCTGTTTATGTAGTGTACTTTAAGCAGCCTTTCAACTGATTTTCAAAGCTCTTATTGATATTGGTCTAAAGAATTTTTTTTTCTTTTAGTTTGTTTATTCTTTGTCTTATGTACTGTATTTGAACAGTTTAAATTTTGATGATTCTTTGTAATCTTAGAATTGAGTCTGATAAGACAAGGTGCTTGATGCATGTGCAAGCGATTTCGTTTGTAACTGTCAGCAATTATCTGTGTGATTATTTTGTAATTAGTCTGTACATGAAAATTCAAATTGGGTGCCTGTTTTGCAAGACTTTACACTTGAGTGATGATAGGCCCTACTTCTGTGGCACAAGTCAAAATGATCAAATTCAGCTTCAGGAATTTAAGGATTAACACACTGAACAAGTTTTTTACCTATTCCTTCTTCTGTTCCAATGACAAGTAGCCCGTAATTGGTGGTCGTATTGGAGTGCATAGGAACATATACACACTGTTTCATGAGCTATATGATCTTAATCATTGTTTATTACCATAATAGTAGTTATAATGAATCATGCAATGTCTAAATTTTTGAGCTGGGTGCGCACCAGGATTTTCACAATTATCCTTTCTGATTAGCACTGGTATATTTCAGTAACTGAGTATATGCAAAGTACAAAGGCTATCAAGTAGAATATTAATCATGAGTGCCTATCCTTCGGTAACTGAGTTTATTACAACACAAAATACATTATTATGGCAAAAGGTATAAAGTTGAAGATTTAAAATGACTCAATGTTAAATTAAGTTCTTCATATCTCATTTGATGCATGTATCATGCATGCTCGTAGAGTAGACTCTAATTAATAATCTTGTGTCCACTCTCCCCCTTTACTGTTTCAGGAGTTGTGTCTTGATTTTTCGTTTATGCAGTCCAATATTTTGGGCCACCTTGGGGGAGGAGATGCATCTAGTATGAACAGTCCCGGCAGTAGTGGGCTTGGTCCAATCGGGAAGCCTCGCTCCAACAGTGCTTCTAGTAGCTATTCCTCCGTCTCAGAAAGCTCTAGCTATCATCGTTCACATAATGCAGAAAAAGATGACAATTCAGTGAGTGTAGATGATTTTTGTTCTTTTTGACCGAATTATGATGATAATTTAGCCCCTTTGTACCATTCATCTTCCTGTTAAATTTTTTGTTTGTTTGTTTGTTTTCTTGGGGGGGGGGGGGGTCTGTAGAACCTTCTTGCAGTCTCTAAGTTTTTTCATCCCAAATTTTTCCATTAGATTATAAAGATGAGTACATGGTAGTGCCAGATGAGTCAAGTTTTACATCAATGTAATAAACAGCTGGTGCTTACAGTATAGTGGTCAATCGGCCAATAGAACTATTTCAGACATTCCATTATCAGCTGAGTTAACTTTTGAAGGTTGAGATCACACAAGTGCCAAATTTGATTTGGAGTTTCCGAATCTTTAAGCTTGGCAAACACAAGGTCGATGCTTGGGGGTGCACAGCCACATTTGTCTGGTTTTGTGAAGTCTGGATACATGGTGCGGCTGAGTAAACAAACAATACGATGCACCTGCTCTATTGTGTGGTTAATGTGTTGTACTTTGGTCCCAGGGTCTAATCTCATGTTCAGTTCAAGTGTTATCCGCTATTATGTTATCTGAGGTAAAAGGAAAATATGGATTACTGTGTCGTGCAGTTGCCCTGTAAACATTGAGCAAACATATCTGCTAAGATCTGATGGAAGAGTGGTGCGTGCAGTAAATATGTAATAGATTATTTGCTGGAATTTAGTCATAGGAATTGTTCTTTTTCAACAAACATTTAAAAATATTTGAAGGAAACACGTAGATGTTTTGAATAAAATTTTGCCCATTCTCGTCTTTAACATGAAACTTGTGGACAATTTATTTGTAAAACGTTCAGTGTACCACTCCAAGCTCAAGTCGTAACTTGCTTGGTGTATTTATGGCAGTAATTCTGCAAGATAGGCATGTTTATTAATTCATAGTCTTAGAGTCTGAAATGGCAATTTAAATGGGTGGGTGGAAGTGTGTATGTGTGTTTTCCTCCTGTAGTTTTGTTTCGCACACATTCTCCGTAAGGTCATATTTGAGGCTTCAATTTGATGTTGCAGAGGGCCTATATTTTCACTGTGTCTTTTTCAAATTTTCATGCAGATTATAGTAAAAGAATTTGCACAAATATATATTCAGGAAAAAGAGTTAGTCGGCTGTCTTGATTACTCTAGCATTTGACTGTAAGACATTTTTCATTAGATTCTTCACAGGTTAAAAAAAATGGTATTAATGCTTTCATGGTATGACTTCTGGAATCAAACAGATTGAATGGAAGAATGAATGAGAATTGAATTTGCCTGATACTGGTGTACCCTGACCATAGAGCTCAGTGGAAGTTGTTTCATTGTAATACGGTAACATATCTTTTCTTAAACAAAACTGCTGATTTTCTTATGTAAAACCAAGACAAAATATTATGTAAATTTTGTTTGTTTGTTTTTTGTTATTGTCAGGCTTCTGGAGATGGCCCAGCTAACTGATTTATTGACTTTTAAGATTTTTTGTAGAGTCCATTCATTTGTTATTTTGATGTTTTTTTAGTGATTTCATAAATTTCTGTGCAATGCCAATGCCATGTCACTGCTAGTATGCAAAACAAACCTTTTTTTTTTTCCGGGGGGGGGGGGGGGGGGGGGGGGGGGGGTCATGTTCTCCCTTGTGGTTTCAAATAGCATTCAAGATCCAAGCCACTGAAACCACAGTGATGCTGAGGTCACGGGGTCACACCACTGACTCATATAACTTAATTCAGCACTGGGCCAGCATGAGTGTGTGAAGCCAAGTTGGTTACTATTGGTGATCCTAATGACTTTTTCTTGTTGTTGTTGTTGTGGCTAACTGTTTCATCCATTGTGCTGTTCTTCATACATCCTTAATCATGGAGAATGTCATTTTTTGCCAGATGAGTGGGAAAGACATCCAGCCTTCTGCTAATGGGTATGGGTGCATGAAAAAAGAAAAGAATGTATAGGCATGGAATATAAGTAATTGTACCACAAGACTGATGGATTTTTTTTTTAAGACTACAAGGAATTGTTGTTGTCATGACCCTTTATTATGTAGTATTTTGAGTATGACTGTTAACAATGAAAGCTCTACCAGTGGTGATAATGTGAAAGTTTTATTAATGAGACGAAAAATAAACATTGCCCATCGATTACATTTATACTGCATTCAGAAGTTGCATGTAGCACAACTAGATGAAATGTTTTCTTACTATGGTTACTGTATATTTTCTGATTTCAGAATCTCTTCTACCCAGCCTGCTCTCAAATACCTTTAACGACGAACAGCGCAACAAACTCATTCTTCGGCAGCACAATGTCAGCCAATGCCCAGCCGTTCTATCCTACTAGTGATACAGTTGAATCAGTTATAGGTAGGCAAACAGTTGCACCATTGGGTGGTGTTGTTGCTGTTTTTTGTGTGTTTGTTTGTTTGTTTTCTAATGGATTGCTTTGTTTGCTGTTCAGTTTTGAATCTGACCTTATATGGCCAGCTCCAATGTACTGTTTCTTGGTTGCAGGATGATTTTTCAGTGAGCTGAGCCCTTTCTCTCTTGGACTTTGTCTGCAAGTACAGGAAACAAACAGGATATCCTGGTTGTAGGCTTCAAATACATTGGGTTTTGATGCTATACAAGAGATATCACGTGATCAAAGAGATATCATGTGATCAAAATGATATCATGTGATCAAAGTAATGTTATGTGATCAAGAGAGTTCTTGTCATGTTCACAGATTTTTGAGAGATGCTTGCCTGATCTAAATAAACTCACTACAGTACCATCCAGATAAAATTTTACTGGAAGACACTTTGAGCTTTTTTACTCTTATGTCAATGATTTTTTTTTTTTTTTTTTTTTTTTTTTGTTATTCCCAAAAACTTTCCGTTTTGAACAATTTGGGTTTAAAGCAAAAAATACCTTTGTTGCATTTTCATTAAATTATGCTTGATAATCTCTTGCCAATAATGGTAGAGAAACTAGAGCTAAGTCCAAAGAAACGTTCACTCTCTTTGTTTTCAGTCATGTGATGCAATGCTTTCTCCTGCCAATAATGGAAAAGAAACTAGATCTAAGCCCAAAGAAACATTCACTCTCAATGTTTTCAGTCATGTAATGCAATGCTTTCTTGACTGCAATATTCTTGTTTGTTTGTGTTGTTGTTGAGAGTGACCAGCTGTATGCCATTTATGTACAAAGATATTGATGAAATTATCCTTTTATAAGTGTAGGATGTGTTTGATGGCACTGCTCACTCCAATGACCAATTAACTGTTGAGATTTAAGAATAATTTGTTGAAAAGCACAAATACAATATGTATGAGTAGGAAGGATTAGGGATTTTGCTCACTACTTACTTTTCTTAAAATTATACAGTTATTTTGGTTTTGCTATCTGTTTTGTGGGGATTTTGCTTAATGTGATGTATCAACCGTCACACTTGTAGCACATACTTACTCTGATTAATTCCCTAAGGCCATTTGTATTCTGCATGACCTTTGAGGTCATTGTGTGATATGTTTTCCCCTTTATTAATAGTTTGTATGTTGCACTCATGGGGATTAGTTCAGCAAAAGCATATGTTTCAGATGACCTAGATTTTACATGTCCTTTTTAGGATTTTACTTTAAAGGTGTGAATAAAGTCTCACGTGCTGGTACATTATTTATCACTGAAGATTTGTTTCACCAGCTATTATTTGTGTGAAATAACCATTCAAACGATTTTCATATGTCACTATGTGGCTGTGATGAAGGATTTCTCTCTTCCACCTCATTTTTTGAGGAGACTTTGAGTCTGTTATGTGACACAGAGCATCTCAGTGACCAGTTACTACATGTAGCCACTACCATGCTCAAGATATGATATGCACTCTATGCTTGCACAAGAGATTATTATTTACCAGCACAAGCACCATAGATCGCATGCAGCATGATGTTAATATGAGTGAATATATGCAGTAACAGCAGATTCATGGCTGGGAGATTACATTAAGTTGTTCTCACCTTCTGCACAAATATTCAAAAAAAAATCTTCATGCATGCTCTAAATCATGCATTTCAAAGGTTTTAGAAGTATTTTTATGTTTATTTTTTTATTGTTGTAAACTGCACTGAATGGAATGGTGTGAATTTGAATGAGCAATGATTATGCTAGCATACCTTCACTGCCTTCGATGGGATATGTGGCACATGAAGTAGTATTGATGCGTTCTCTTGTTGCTTATCAATCTTGAAGCATGTGATGCATCAGTTACTGTACACGCTGTTATTTTTGCGTACAGATATTTTCGCGAAGGAGGAGGTCATAGACATTTTCGCAAGATGTCGTTTTTCGCGAACTGACGCCGACGCTAAAGTAAATGCGCTATTACCCTAGCACATGGAGATATTTTCGCATGTTGTTAAATTCGCGAAAATTAAACCCTCGCGAAAATAACAGCTTATACAGTACATTACTTTCCCAGCCTTGCAGCTCAGAGCTTTCTTGTCGTCGGCAGATTGCCCACACTTAGAATGCTCCATTTTTGTGTTTAGGTGTGGCTCTTTTGAAATTTTGTCCTAGTTATTTTGTTATTGCCCAAGGAATGCAGAATGGTTTCAAGTCCAGATCAATTATCTCGTTACCAGAATTTGCTGGACTTGATGTGGGTGAACTCAATTTGTTTCCTGTTATTTTTGTAGGCTTACAATAGAATTAATTTCCATACTGAGCAAAAGGTAATGAAACAAGTTTTAGGTGACATAGGGAATTCATAATGCTGTTGAGTATTACTCTGCAATATGATTTCTATGATTTTTTTTTTTCACCGAAGTGAAATTACACTTTTATGCATTATCTATCACTTTAGTGATATCACATTTTATATTTCTGGATAGACTAATCAGTGCATATGCCCTACAATGAAAAATAAACAACAAAAGTTTCCTATTATTTCAGCAATCATCTGTTTGTTCATTTTCGGGGGCAAATTTGTAGTTCAATGTTATCATTTTGTATTTCTCAGGGAATGCTTTAGATGAACTCAATATGGATGACTTTGATGTAGCAGCTACGTGTATAGACAAAGAGTTGGACAATGATAACTCCTCTATAGGAAGCTCCACAACCAGTTTGGGTCATTTACCCATGGGTAAGTCCTTTGCCTTGTGCCTTTCCCATTCATCTCACTAGTCTGATGCAGATCTAGAAAGGGTCCATCTTTGTCCCAAACCTTTGGGTGCTATCTAGGTCCCTGATGAACACAACAACAGGTCACTCAATTTGCATTAAGAAAAAGAAAAAGAGAGACGCTTATATACATATAAGAAGTGCATGAAAATTTGTTTTTCAAGCAACTGCACGATGTTGGTCGTGGAAAGTGTTTCTGTGGGAGTGTGTGTATGTTGTTGTTCATTCCTTTCACTGTACCTGTTTTCACAGCCACATTTAAAAGAAAAATGTCACCAACTGCTGAAATTTCTTATTGATAATTTTGCTGCATTGTTCACAGCCATCTGTATTATACTGGTTCCTGTGTGTGCGCGGTCATGAATAGATTGTTCATGTTTCACTTCAAAACATTATTGAAGAAGACTTCACTCCTTGTATCAAAGCTACTTCTGCTTTTATGTTCCTGAAACAACAACAACAAAATTATAATGCCCTATGTAAGATGCATGGAGAGCAGTATTTATAACATATTGTGCTTCACTTATGTCACAACACAAAATATTCCAATTGGACCTATATACAAGATTTTCTGACAATCAATTAAATATTGTAATGCCCGCCATTTATGTACCTGATTATTTTGTTCAGAATTTCACAAAACGTTTATTCTTATTTCACCCAAATCATTTCCTCCTTTTAGACTCATGCCATCTGTAAGAAATTTGAAATATGCTGCATTTTGATATTGACATACAAACCTGTCTCCCCTGTGTTCTGTAAAACAATCTGCCTGCAAAATTCTAAATTTGTGTTATTAAGCTCCAGTCCTGAGTTTCCTCTTCTGTCCATTGACACCCAGGTCTAAGTCTAGGAACATCAGCGCCAGTCAACATCCCTACCAGCACCAGTCTCAATCATAAGTCTTCAATGCCGGAGAGCCCTGCCTCCCCACTCTCCTCCCAGCTTCCCCCGGCCTTCGTGCCTCAGCACATACAGCAGCAGCAGCATCAGCAGCAGCAGATAGAACAGGTATGCCTACTACCATCTGTGCTTCCAGTTATGTAGCAGATACAGTACATATATGCTGTATGCTACAAGCAGAGTGTGTGTCATTTCCTTTTGTAATTCCCTTCCATCCATGTTGCAATTCATGTAGAAGATACAGCACATACCGTATGCTAAAGGGCGTACAGTGCACTCCCGTTATAACGAACACAGTTGTAACGAAATCCCGGTTACAACAAAGTAAAAATTCAGGCCACAACATTATCCACTTTAAGTATTCTTATTGTTTATTTGTTCGGTTATAACGAAATTTCAATATAACAAAAGAAGATTGCTGGTCCCGAGGACTTCGTTGTAATGGGAGTCAGTCGTATCTCACTGGAGGAAGCTTTGCTGCGACTGCTGCTACTTGTGCAACTCGAGAGAAAAAAAAAATGGCTTGCACTCTCATCAAGAAGGAAATTCCAGGGCGACTCCAGAGATGTCTCCAAATAGGATAATAATTCATTTGTGCGGGAGTCGTGGAGACGTCGTTGCGACACCTTGGAGATGTCTCTGCAACATAGGTTGCCAATGGATCTACGCATAGTCGCGGAGACGTCTTGGAGACCTCACTAATAAAATTAGTCTGTGACTTAGCTGCAACTAGAGGAAGACCTTGTGGAGACTTATCTACGACCTGCTGCTTGAGACCGGAAAGAGTCTCTGAAAAAAAATCAATATACAAATGACGCACAGGTCTGAGTTCGTCAGTCGGAATTGTGTGCATAAGGTAATTATGGAATGCTTAACCCGCGAGGCGAAGCGGAGTGGGTTTGGGTTTAGGCTAAATTCCATAGTTACCGCATGCACACTATATTCCGACTGACGCACGAAAAGACATGTGAGTCATCTGATTTATAGAATGGGTAATTTTCTTGCCAAAAACCCATTTTTCTATCATGTTACCCGATGACAAAATGACTGGATGCATTTACTTTTGGCTTGCCGTAAACGAGCGTGCATCAGTTTTTACTGGACGCACGGCCAGCTGTGCAATTAGTTTTTACTGGACGCATGGCCAACCTGAGTGCGCGAACGCTTGCTTAGTGCGCGAACCTTTGTTACAAGTACGCGTACTCTTGAAAAGTGCGCGATAACATGTTTACCACTGTGACTCAGCGTGCGGCCAGTAAAAATCAACGCATAGCTCTCGACCAATCAGATCGCAGGATTCTCGCTACCCATTCTATAAACATGTTTGATTCTCTCGCGCAACTCTCCGGAGGCTCAGCTGCATTCCACAAGATGTTGTGGAGACATTGTGGAGACATTGTGGAGACGTCTCCACAAGCAGGGAGACTCGAGTCACCATCAGGTCACCAAGTAGTCTCCAGCCCTGTGAGATAGCCACGAATAGAGCGTGTGGCAATTCCATCTGTTTTGTGATTTATGTTGCAGATACAGCACATATATGCTGAATGCTACAGATAGAGCATGTGTACCTTTCATTTGTGTTGTGATTCACGTAGCAAAACAGAACATGTATGAGTCTGACGATTCCATTCCTGTTTTGATTTGTGTAGCAGGCAGAGCATGTATGTTGAATTCCATCTGTGTTGTGATTCCTGTAGCAGACACAGAGCGTATGGAAAGTCCATCTGCATAACACTAATGATGACAATAGTAAAACATTATTATTTGTAAAGTGTGATATCCACCGTACCTACTTGTAGGTGTTCAAGGCACAGTGCAATGTGATAAATAACCTAAGCGCAACAGAATGGAAGTTCACGACAATGCACAACCACACAAACATAAAAGAAATAAAAACACAATTATCAGAATAGATGAAAGGTGAAACAAATAAAGTGTGTAATCATATTCCATTTTGACCAGGTGATTTAAGGCTTAATTTGATAGCCTACATAAGGAGAGAATGAAGTATAAGGAGAGAATGAAGTATAAGGAGTATAGCTTCTAATTGTACCATGTTATGATGCTATCATTAAAACACACACACATGCACAAGAACAGATACAGCTGATGTTGACTGTGTTGCATCTGTGAGGTAATAGCATGTCCTTAATTTTGTACTTCTTTCATACTCTTTCAGGCTGCTGCAGCATTCATGAGTCAACCAAACACAGTGCCATCCAACATACGGCACATGGGTCTAGGGCACATCCTCGGCGACCCCATGGGCCCAACGTCGGCCTCTTCGGGCTCTGCCACCCAGGGCACTGCTGCCCCCAGGGGAGGGGGTCACAACCACACGGGGGAGGGGGAGATGGACACACACAGGTTACAGGAAGAGATCACAGCACTCCGGAGTCAGGTGCAGAAGTGGGAGGAGACATGGGTACAAGCCAAGCAGGTATGTCATATGGGCCCCACCCCTCCCTTCTCCCTCCCCACCCCCCCCCCCCCAATCTGTCTTGTGACCTTTAGCATTTGGCCCATTTGCAGTGTGAAGTTAATGCATTGTGTTTTAGTGTCTCTCTTGCCAAAGTAGCCCTCATTTACATATCCCTGGTCAAATTTCCCTCACACTTTTCCAGAAAAGTGAAGGGAAATGATACTTGAAGAGTATTGTATTTTAGTGTGGGTGAAAATTGTAAATCATCTTCATTTTTATTTGTATCTATGAGTTCTCACAGCATCATCTCATTGCTTTATGTAAAGAGTAGATGGCATTTTCATGCTCACAAGCACTACAATTGAATCATCAAATGAGACCCTTTGTCTGAGCGCATAAGTCTTCACTTCAAATTGGAATATGTCTGTTTAGAACTTGTGTGATACATGTATACCTTTTCAAATTGGGACTGATATTCTGAATCAATAAACAATGTTTTTGATGCATCACAATATTTTGTTTGTGTATGTAATCTGAAAATCTTTGGCCTTAAGGTTGTTTGCTGTTTTGTCCACGAGGTAACCGTGCAGGTCTAATGTGATCTGTGCTGTCCTTTCATGCAATAAGAGTCTATTGCTTTAGGTTTTCCTTTGTCCCAAACTATACAATTTGATTGCGGAAAGTGGCATACAACTGTTTGATATATTTCTGACTGTTTTGTCGTCTTTAAGGGGGAAAAAAAGATGTCTCAGCTTTGGAAAATGCTAAAATTATTTTGTATGAGATATTAAGAAAATAAAAAGGAGTTTGTATCTTGTGACAAGGAAGAATCCTTATTATTTCATTTTGGACTCAGCATTATGCTCAAGTCAAATCTTGTGCCATACCATTGATTTCTCGCGTGAAAACTGAGCACCTTTAAATACATGTAGCATTATTCCTGGTGTAATATCAAAACAAACAAATGTATTTGGAGATTAAAGGAATATTTATGCCCTGAACATTAGCTCTGAACGTTCTTACTCTGAGAGGATTTTGTGTAAGTTTGCATGTTTTTTGTCATTCCACCAGTGTGAAGATATCATGACTAAAGCCCGCCACACACCATACGACCTGGGATCGTACAACCTTAAGACCATAAGACCAGGGCCCCATTTCACAAAAGATATTAGGATGACAACTCTTGCTGGAATGACAACTTTCCACAGCAATCAGCCAATCAGGAAGCTGTATTCTTGTCGTTACCATGACAATAGTCATTCCAGCAAAGAGTTGTCATCAAATAAACTCTTTATGAAATGGGGCCCTGGTCATACGACCTGTCAACCCACATTATACGATCAGACTACACAACTAGGCTCACAACCGTTCTGGCTTCAGTACATTTTACCAATGAGTATCACGCAGTGCACATTGCGTGCACTTCTATACTCTTCGCATAATGCCGTATCGTGATTGGCTGAAAGCCCACGACTCGTCGTGGAAATTTGACTTGTCAAATCTCTATGACTGGCACTGAGACCCAGTCGCTCAACTGGAAACTGGCAGGGCTGGTGACGCCACACCTGGTCTTTAGGTCGTACGACCGGTCTGATCGTACAGTGTGCAGTGGGCTTTAGGTTCACCAAGTCCATATAATATCACGATGGAGCTCCGAAGAGAGATATAGTTCCATGGTTATGGCTTGGCTGTGTATTAATTGGGTGACATTAATAACAAGATTGCAGTGAGATTAATTTTTTTTTGCCATTTACATCCTGAAAGATCCTAACAGAAAATGCATGGGGACAGGTGTATTTGACTTGATGCATGGAGATTTCTTATGAATCTAAAATATGTCATAACAATAAGGAGAACATGATGTAATACCAACAAAAAAAAAAACAGGGAGAGAAAAAAACTGTTTTGTGAATCATTGTATGATATTACTTGCCAAACCAAGTTGCCTACACATATATTGAGGGCTTTTATGGAGACTAAGACCCCGTTTAGAGTGTGGGGCTGGGCCGAGCCCAGCCTCAATTGCGGGGCCGAGCCCCGCAATTTTGTCCGTTTACACTGCCGGGCTCGGCCGCGCTTTTAATTCAAACCTTTCAATATTTTGTCATAGTGGTGCTCTCCTTGTAAACTAACGTAATTTGGTATAGTCTGGTTTTCAGACCCTTTGCCAACTGGATTCGGTGGCGACGAAGTCGCTTCGTCGCCGTTTGGGCAAAGACCTTTGCCGAAGGAAAAATCCTTTGCATGACAAAACCACCTTAAACTATACTAGTTTTCGACGTTGAGGGGATTAATATCCTGAATAGCGAAATAGTACGGGCAGAGGGTTTGGAAGCCAGACTAAAATTGGCCGCGCATTTGGCCCAGTTTGCGTTTACACTGAGAAAAGGCTGAGCCAAGACCACCTCCAGAGCGTGGCCAAATGCGCGGCCAATTTTGGCCCCGCATTTGGCCTTTTGCGCGTTTACACTGAAATGAAGGCGGGCTCGGCCGCGGCAGAGCCTCGCACTGTAAACGGGGTCAGCGAGTCTGTATTTTCTTCTCTGGTTACTGCCCATCTCGCATTCTAATAATGACAGAAATTGGTTGAGGTAGAGTAAGGTATATATGACATCCCTTTCATCATAGAGATAGCCTCCTTTTTGTTTGCTTTGTTTCAGGCATGTGATGCATGGAAACGTGAGGCTACGGAATCACAGGAAAAAGCCAAGCATGCAGAATTAGAAAAGAATACGGCATTACAAAGAAAAGAAGAGGTAATACTTTGGGGGAATTCGAATGAATTTGAGAATGAATACAAGATTACTGACATCAGATTGATTAAAGTTTTAGCAAAAGCAAATGGGAAAATGACAATTATGACTGTTAGAGATGTGAGTACAGTCCATTGCAAATCACTTCATGCAACAAACGGTGAAAATGCTCAGGACGGCATCTACAGTAAAATCAGAAATATTTGTGGCATGAAAGTTTTGCAAATTAGAGCCGACGACCTTGTTTGCAGTATGAAATTTTTACAAATTGTCACTGGCATTCAATGCATATGGTGTAGACAAGAACGTACATTTGCATTTTGATTTTGTGAATCTTGGCTTTTGCAAAATATGTGAAATTAAAATGCACACAAAAATTTCTGGTTTTACAGTATGTTATATGTCTGCAGTGGTCTCTCAGAACCTCTTTCAGTGATATCGTAAACATTGATTTTCTCAAACTTATTTTTACTTTGAAAAAGGGAGACAAAATGATTGATTCTGCATGAGGTATATGATATATGTTCATGTATTGATAGATCTTCAACTGATATTGCTGCTTTATATCTAGTAAAAGAACAGAATGATACTTTGTATTTTTTCATGGGCAGTAAAGATCACTCTTGTGATATCACATATGCATGTTGCCAGTTTGAAGTTCCTTCTAATGCCATATTGGATGCCTTACTGACAGTACTACAGTAATGATTTTGTATCTATTGGGTTAAATTGTTCAAAAGTTGATCAATTCAAATTTATTCCTTTGCCCTGCAATGCAAGAATTGCATACTCAGGGGAATGGGGGCGGGGGGTCACCTTTAATTGTGTGCTCTAACATTAGAGAAGCACAAAAATTTAAATCTCTATACACTCATAGTGCCTTTTTTCAGAGGGTTCTCCAGTTATATTTTACATGTGCCTACCACCTATATAAAGCCATAATTTCATCCTACAAGGCACAGTCATACATTGATAAGGAGATAAGTCAGCAGGATGAGAAGTTCGAGCATCCTGTACCTGTATCCCGAGAATGTGGAATGTCATTAGATGTGGAATTAATCTAAACAAATAGTAGAAGACCGTAAAAACTCATGCAAGTTTTGTTTTGTTTTTGCTTTTGTTTTTGTTTTTTGTTTTTTGTTTTCAATTATGCTTAATATGCTCATTGTTTGTATGAGTGAGTAGAATATCATTTGCTTTAATTGTGCAGTCATAGAGTCCTGTAAGAGAGAACATTGTCAAGTTATCTACCGGTAAATGGCTGTATGTAGTGTGTATGGGATACCAAGGAATGAATCAGAAATATCTCTTCTTTGGCTGATTTCACCCACATTTTATTGATATCCTGACTGTGTTAGTACCTCTAAAAAGTACATGTCACTTCAGGAAGATTTTCTCGGAATGATTGGAATATGTGGATGGTTGTTGAGAAATGGAACACCACTCAGCAAGGTATGCCAACGTGACAACGTTCTGCTCCAAGGGTTCAGTTTCGAGCTATCGTTTGCATCCTCTCCAGTTTATGTTTATGTTCTTTCTCAGTCACACACCAGAGAGTACAATGATTATCTCTTTGGCTGAATGCCAAGAACTGTTTGGTGAAATTAACATGCCTGCATTGCTCTCTCTGTTTCTCCCACTCTGCCCAGGCTTTCAACGAGTCTAGGATACTAAAACAGGAGATAGAAGGGCTCTCCGGGGGACCACATCTACACGTGCTGAACAAAGCATCAGAGCTTTATAGTTTACCCTTGCCCAAGCTGAAACAACTTCAATCGCAGCTCAAAGTAGACTTAGAAAGGGTAGAGAAGGTGGGTTATCCTCTTGAGGTTATTTTCTTTGTGGTGTTTAAACTGTATTACAGGTAGTACACATGCTACGAATGCTCAGATGATGATTAAATATTAAGTTTCAGTGCTCTGTGTCAAGTATCTATTGAATTTGTACCAGAAAGATTGCAATTGGAAAAATGTAATTGAGCTGCATTCGTGACACGATTTGTCAAAGTATACAGGTGGTAATAATAATGAATTACAATATTACCAGACATGCACCATCTAGTAGTGCATTCGGATTTGTAGTATTTCAGACTGGGATGCTTTTTACTCCACCTACAATGTATTCACCCATGATGTTGTGTGGAAGGCAAGATATTGGCAGATTGTCTATTTTCCTTGCTGCCTGCATAATTATTATTTTTTGTTTTGCCATGGTAATTTGGGAGCTAGAAGAATCCACATTTATCTGGTCTATAGTGGAGGTGCTTGAGGTTTTGGTGCAGATATACTTTGTGATGAGAGAAACTTAAATTTGGAGGTATCTCCTTGGAGACAACTCTATGTCTGACTTTCATTTGATAGAGTTTCATTTACAATGCTAGCCAACAAGTATGTATGCAATTTGATATCATTTGTTTTGTTTTGTTCTTTCCTCTCCTCATTCTGCTAGATTTTGCATATAAGAGAGAACTTCCTGTGTTGCATATGTCAAGAGCGGGAGCGGAGTGTGGTTGTGGGACCATGCCAGCACCTAGTCCTCTGCGCCTCCTGTGCATCAGCTTGTACCGAATGCCCTGTCTGCCACAAATCAATCAGCAGTAAGACCAATGTAGTGGTCCCCGCCCCTCTCTGACTGCTTCGGTGTCCTAGGGAGCAGCAAGGGGGGTAAGGTGGGGGGTTGACGGGGGTGACGGGGTTGGGTTCACCTATAGCCTCCAGTCCCTATGTGGTTGAATCTGGTAGCAAATATTTCCATTGGTGTTTGAAATAATCAAAGGTCAGGAACTACAAACTCTTTGTGGAAGAGAGGGTGGTTTTAAGCCACTACAGCGACTTCATTTTTTCTGCGTATCTCTGTAGAATTTTTTTGTTTCTTCCTCTTGACACACTACATTTGATATGATAAATTTAAGAGAAATTGACTCTTATCATGGACTTATACAATGTTCAGCAGTATCATGTAGCATGGCTGTGATGTATGCAGGTACATTTAAAAAATTGTATGTTCAATTCATGTTTCTTCCATATCCATGTTGCTTTCAAACTAGATTTCTCAAAAGTATTATACCTTACATGCAGTAGAATGTACCGAACATCTTGTATAGTTACTGATCGCAGATATTGAATCATAAGTATCTCGTAGCACTCCTGAAATCAGTCTTAGAAACTGTTCTCTTGTCTTTACTGTAAGAAATGGAAACAAGTCACATTCTTGTTATCAAGCTTCCAGAATGATATTGATAACACATTCTAAAATTTGTTCTTTGTTGTTTCCTTCAAAAAGATAGAAAATTAGACACGGATACAATTTTTGGGAACAATACCCAGAATGTTTGGCATTAGATGCCAATTAATATGCCATCATTTCTGTGTAATCTTTAGAAAGTACAGTGTAGCATTGAGCAGAGATGGCTTTAGAATCAGTCTTACAGATATTCGAGATAATGAATGTTTATTATAATGTTCTTCCATCCGAGATAATGTAACATCCAAGAGTAATCACAAAAGAGGACTACGTCAATTTGATAGCAGAACTTGTGTGCGATATTCCAGTCTTTGGCTAGTCATCCTGAAACTTGTAGCTTCAAATGCAACCATTTGATTTATATGTTTCATGCACAGATTTGACTTTGCAAAATATGAAAACAAATTATATAATATCTTTACTGTGTGCTTGATTACCAGTAAACTTTCAATTTTAACCATATGCGATGGTGGTAATTAAAAACTGTTTGAATAAGTCTAAACCAGTAGAAACTTGATTTTAGTCTTCTTTATGCCTCTTCCATCTGACTTTAAAAAAGAATGCAAAAATAGGAGTATATATTATTTGTATGCATACTTTGATTCCACCACATTACTGAACATGGAGAGGGAAATATGATATATATCTCCAAAACATTTGACTGGGAGGGGAATGCTTGAGGAGGAACTGATATTGTGTTTCATTTTCTCTATTAGGAGGAAAAGTGCTCAATTCCAGTTATAGATGTACACGCAGAACATCTGTTGCTAGCATACAATTGTGTCTGTATTGCAACGTCAGGTTCACTGTTTTCTGTTGGGTCAGAATTTCAGTTTCAATCATTCACAGGTCCCACAGATGACCTGGCTGGAGTCCCTTTGTCTTGTGGCATTGTTAAAACAGTTTCAAGTGACAATGATTACAATTTTAGTAGCACCAAGTCCTGCGATGGCCTATCAACGTGGAGCATAGCAGTTGTTGTGATGTATGCAAGTATTGTTGCATGTCATGACTAAACCAAAACTCTTAATGAGGCGGAACCATGTTGGAGCTGTTTGTATGGTGTTTTTTTTTTTCTTCTTTTTTTTTTTTTTTGCATCAGGCAAGTAGTATACTTGTGTAATCCTGTTACCTTGAAGAGATATTTGTTGAGTTTTATATCCTTTCATCATTTTACTGGCATGATAGATCTCCTCCAGTTGCTATGACTGTGTAGTTCAGGATAGAATGTTCTATTTCCATGTTTATTTATGTGTATGTCATCGTAATCAATATTCAAAAGCACATCTGTATTTATTGTAGGCTTATGTTGTGATTTGACAATTAAGTTTCTTGTAAGTTTCCAACATGATAATCATTGTTAATGTTTCTTATTTGCAGCTGTCCAATTTACTCACCTCTAGGAAAAAGCAACAACTCATTTCTTGATAATGGTAGGAGAAAGTCTGAAATTAAGTCATCAAACTTTGAGTATATGAATGCAAGTTCTTCTTATAATGATATTATTTTACTGGAGCAAATGAGTGAAATATGTATGACCATACAACTGTAGTGCACTACTCTGAGTAAAACACATACACATAAAACAAAACAAGAACAAAGAAACCTAAAAAATTGTATCACTATTCTAACTAACACAGAATTGTTTCTGGATGAACATGAAGTGTTCGGATATTATAAAGATAATGAAAATAAGAAGGTGAAATAAAAGTTTGATAAAGTGGACAGGGCAAACCACTTCCCTTATGTGCCAGTCTTTTGTCAGTGAATGACACAAATAAGTGCAAATAATCACACAATTTTAAAAGAATTTTCTAATCTTAGTGTTCAGGTTACCCTCAGTAATGCTCTCCAATCTGACGATGTTCTTCAATGCCGAAAACTTCCAGTTTTCATTTTGCAAAAGAATCCCTGACTATGCATTGTGATAAGAGGTGTCCCCGCTGGCGTGGATGATAACTGGCCAATTGTTTCAGTCCACAGGATTTGGGGAAAGTATGTCATGCATGTGGGACAAGTAAACTTCACTCCCATGCAAAGTTTGATCAGTTTTGCTCATTGTAAGACGACACATCGCAGATTGAGAACGCCAACATGCGCAGCCAAGTTGTGCAAATAAGAAATTGCCCCACAATTTGGCCTGTAACAGTGACTACAATGTAGTACAAAGAAAGTGTTAAGATATGAACAATTCACAAGCCCAAAATAGAAAACTTTGTTGGAGTAGATGAAATCATGTAAGAGGAAGATTAGTATGTGTGTTTGATTTCCTGTTTGTCGTGTATGCAGAGGAAGGGAAGATGGGTTACTGCAGTAATTTTATTTTTGTTTTAATGTTGCACTCCATATATGATGAACTACTATCCAGACTGTAAAGAAAGGAAGAAAACTTCTTACATGCTGGTAGATTACAAATCACCAACACAGTGTGTATGATGGTTGAAGCATGCACCATATCATATCCATTCCACCTCTTCTAGACAATGTCATGATGTGTCAATAAAGCAAGATAACGGAACATCTTTTTTGGTTTTTTTTTTTCCTTTTAAACTGAGCCCTGTCATATGTAGACAATTCCACAAGTATTACTGGTAGTCTGATGCCATATACAATTATTATGAAGAAGTACAGTCATGGAGATTGGCGAGACAACTTTTTTTTTTTTTAATGATGGCAAAATGGTAAAAATGAGCAAATTTCTTCCAGTCCAGAAGTCTTCAAAGTCATTTTTGTTTGTTTGCTTTTGTTTTTTAAATATTTATTGAAGGAAAGCTTCCTGTCTTTCTGTACACATGAAAGTGTCCTGTCATGCACACTTGTCATTTTTAAAAACTGTGTGGTACTCTCCCTCACAAAGTCACATTTTGATTTCTACTTCCAAAGCTCGACAAGAATTGTGTGCTTGTTGCACTTTTTATACAGTTTGATTTGTAAGCCTGAATTTAATGTCACACAATAATCATTTCAGTTCAAATAACTACAGACAGGTGTTTTGTATCCATTGTGGAAGTTTACTACACATAAATTGTCTTTGATATGGCAATCAACACTTTTTACCCTAGTAATGCAAAGCTTCAATCAGCTTGGGGTGAGCTAAGGAAAGATATATTTTCAATTCTCTCTAGGTATTATGTGTTACTCGGTAATTACTTTTATTGTTAATGCATCTTGTAAATATCCAGATATTTGTGAAGATTAATGTTTTGTTATTTCAAAAGGAGGAGAAAAAAACGTTTTAAACTTTGACTAACATCAGTACTGATTTTATAGGTTAACTTATGGTTTTCAAAAGAACTTCCTTTGCAGCTAGTATGTTAGGATATTTCATTTGTTTTAAATTCATTCAAAATTGTGCAAAACATATTGAAACTTGGTGATGATTAAAATAAGGAGAAATGCAATAGATATTTCATTGTTTTGATGCCAATTTTGTACCGTGTTTGTGTAGGCATGGAGGGTCAACGCTGTGCTTACAAGTTTACATAGATTAAAGGCTTTGTTGGTATTCAGTTAGAACTACAGATGTCAATATAAAGTGTAATTTAGGTACTGTGGTTTGATTCAACATTTCATAATTGCCATTGAAAGCATGGATAAGCTTTGGATGCATTTATTTTTTCTTCTTTTTTTTTATTTTATTTAAATTTTATTTCACTATTCCAATATGTAATGAAGCAGACTCTAAGTTTGAAATATTCCAAGGAGTTTCCAGAGATAGACACATATTCTTAAACAGTCCTTTTTTTCAACGATATAGTATGGCTCTCATATTATTAACATCATAACTACCTTTCCCCATTTTTTTATATTTGTACATTCTCCATCATTAGGTAAATTCAGCGATCACAGCTCCATCATTGTACCTTTACTAGGTCTCTTCTGAAAGAGTTATGTTGTAAATAAGTGTTTCTTGATAGGGAGAAGGTTCATAATTACATTTAGTGAACATGACAAGGCCCGATATGCAGAGTACTTTTTCCTTTTGTCAATCAAAAGAAAGGTGTAGCCATTATCTGGGAAATTTTTTCACCCGTTGAAGACGAGTCCCAAGCATACTCGGGCAAGTGTCTATGGGAAATGTGTGTTGTAGTAAAATCAGCCCATCCTCAATGGGTTAAGAGTTGATGCGAGGCTTTTATGGAACTTTGACTCTTTTATTGAGGTAAAATCAGGCCACTAAAGGAGTTCTGGTGCACAGCCAACATTTGCTTGGTTTGGTACCTTTTATTTGTGTTTAATTACCACCATTATGGATACTGCATTCCACTTGCATATACCAATTTTTAGTGTATGTGATTCTTACACAAGCACCCCTTTTTCCTAAATTTCTGCAGCAAATTAAACGCTCATGTCAATCGGAGTGAAACCTTCCTCTAGTGTCATGTGATAATAAGTTTTCCTTATTACATGCAAACTGTAGGTCTATACACTATAACATTGATCATCTCAGATTGGGCACAAGATGTTTCTACATAATGAATGCTCCAGCTGTGGTGATGTAATATTTTTACTGTTAGCATGTGCACTATAATAATGTACCCAGAATATTTTAAGGATATGTTAAGGTTGGTACCTTTGGAGACTGTAATCCTGTGGCATTACAAATGTCCATGTGTACATAATATATTGTCAGACTTGTTATGTTTTACCTTCACTGGCTGTACTGTGCTGAAATACAGAGATCTGAAGCATTTTCTAGGGAGAGGGGAGTGTTTTGCCTAAAATATCAGTTGAAGACAGATTGGTTTGCAGTATAGGTGAAATATTTTGCCAGTTTTTATGTTACCTCTGCGTATGCCATGTATCTGTTCCAATTTGCTTGTTTTTTTTTTAAATGTTAAAATCAAAATGTGATACCCCTGCCCAGACTGTGATTGCAATATTTGAACTCTTATTTCTGTGCAAGCACGACTTCAGCGATCTCTGTTTTCTAGAACACCAGGCCGAAAATGTGTCATAATCAGAGACGGCAAAGTTTTCTGTGTAGTTGATTCCAATTGAAACCTCCATGTTGTGAAATCATGTGCTATTACATGGCCTAGCTAACTACTTTGACCTTGTACCTGAGAGGTGTTGGAGGATAGTACATGTATTTCTTACTGGATACAGTACCAGAAAGGCGTAATTGTGTCTATGTGTCCTTTTTAGTCCTTTGACAAACCCTTGCTGTGCAACAGGAAACTGCAAACAAAATGTAGTGATATGAGAAGAGCAGGTGAATTGTGAACTCCATGTATTTGGCTTTGCTTCGATTTCACACATGTAGGCAAGGTTACTGAGGAGATGATCTCTTGTGAATGTTTCTGGTTGTGGTTGTTGAGGATGTACTACAAGTATGTTGACATGTAGGCATGTTGCAATTTTAACACACAGACTCTTTGACAGAGGAGTAATCTTGGAGCTAGAATTGAGCCTTCTCCGTGTGTATCTTGCATTTTCAGTGATAGGCATTTCTGTGATTTGTGTAAATTCATTGACCAGCATCAGAGTCGTTGGATTCATAAACTTGCAATTGATTTCAAAGTTTTAACAACTGAGTGACCCTGATCTCCAGCTACATGTGACCTTTGTTAACATTCAGAGGTCAAAATAGTCTTGGTTTCAGGCTGCATATTGTGTTGTATCCTTAGGGTTCATCCATGTGCCATAAGGAAACTGGAAATATCCAATGGATGTGAATGTACCTGCTTCATCTCAGCCTGGAACCAAGACTAACATTTTTTTTTCATTTTTTTTTTCTTTGTTGGGGGGAGGTGGGGTAGTTTGAGAAATTAGTAATGGAAAGGTCAATGTACACCATTTAGTGATGTGATATTCTGAGTGGTTCCCATGGAAACACCTCACTTCCAAATAGGTGTGCAGTTTTGTGTGGTTTTACCGTGCTCTACTTCTGACCCTGTTATGCATCTATGATGATAAGTATTGATCCCTTACTCCTTAAGCCATATTCAGTATTCTTGTCAACTAGATGTTGTGGATATTCCACAATATGTGTGTAACTCTCTTTCTCTTCTGGTGGAAGTTTGAATGTATTTAGTTGATTATCTTAGATTTATTTTCTCAGTATTTTTCAAAAACTCTTATATCATTGTAATTAGTATGCATTACATGAGGTACGTCGCCTCGAAGATATTTTTATGACCAACTTTTCATGTGATTTTAAATGATAGTTAAGTTACTAGTTCCATACGAGATCTGTTATATGTAATCCATTATTTTTTTTCTCTCTCAATTTTATCATTGTAGATGTTATGATGTGATACAAACATACTAAGTTGTAAGATATATCAATAGGATTTTTTTGTGTCATGAATAGTATGTTTTTCCAGCAAACGATTTGCGTAAAGTACAGAAAAGACATCATATGCATGTTATAAATAAAGATATACATTCTTTACCAAAAATTGATTCATATTTGACTCTTGTATTTTTCTTTCCACTCTTATGAAATCAAATTGTAGAACATTTCACTGTTGAAGCATGCTCATCAATGTACACCACTCACATTATGTGCAAATGATCTATGACATGGCAGATATTATGATATCTTTGGAGTTGATGTGTGTATACACTTAGTACAATGTATTGGCATAAATCTATCATTTGGTGAGATTGTGGTGTGTGTGTGTGTGTGTGTGAGTGTGTGCTCGTGTGTGCTCCACCTATAGATTTCAGTTGTTGAACACAGAGGAATGTGACAATTGTATCACAAAGAATGGGCTGTCTCTCGGGATCTCACTGAGGTATTATATCCAGTGCATTTAGAAAATATTAAATTGTTCTTTTCTTAATCAAGTGCATGCACACACACACACACACACACACACACACAAAGAACACACACACACACACAAAGGGAAATGCCATAACATGAAATTATCACAAATAAGGCAGTGATGAATTACTGAATTGTTATGTTTGTAGAAAGGCACTATGTGCCCACTACAGGGTAGTAAAGACAGGAAGAGTAGAAGATTTAAAAAAAGAAAAAGAAGATGAAATGGGAGATGTGTTAATTATTTGCCTCCTGTACCAATGATAAAAAAAAAACTGCCATTGGTGTTGATTTCATTCATGTGAATCCACTGTATGACTGAATAACTGCAGTTACCTATCACACACACACACACACACACACACACACACACGAAAAATAATGAATTGATGAATAAGAAGAGAATATATATATATATGTATATATATATATACATACATACATACATATATGCATACATACATAAATGCAGGTCATAATTGCCATCTATACGTTCCAACTCGAAATGCAGCAGAGGCATGTCTTTATAGCATATGCTTTCAGTTACAAATGACCATGACAAATGAATGTAGGCCTACTTCATATAATTCATCTCTCTTTTCGATTCTTAATTTTGGATATGGCCTGCTTTCTTTCTCAACCATATTTATCAAGCAAATGTATGTTTTTATTTCCTCTTTGAGAAATGTAAGTTTTATGCATCATGAATTCATCCAGGAATTTAACATCTATTTTAGTCTCACCCACAAGAGGGCCTTTGTATACCTGAATCTCTCTGTCCATCTAAAAAACATCTCTCTCCCCATAAAATAAAATGCAGGAAACATATTTCTCTTATCAGTCATACCGGGATAAAAAAATATTCACATCTCTTTTATTCATGATATATACTGCCTATATTATCACGATAACAGAGAGTACATGCGTGAATCGCTCATACATATTCAGTAGTAGATTATGATGTGAGTAGCCAGTACAATGTACATGTGTATGTCTATTAATTGCGGGATCCAGGAGATATTGATTCGTGTAGCAGAAATATATTTGGAAAATCTATATAATGCCGGTGAAAACGACATATAGGCCTGCTGGCGGCAATCCCGGCGTTTAGGGGCAGAAGGTCGTTCTGTCGCGTTCACCGCACAGAACTTTAAAGAGTTCTGTGGTTCACCGGCATTGGATTTTCCAAATATTACAATGTATTCTGCAACACGAATCAATATCTCCTGGATCCCGCTAAAAAAATAGTCATATACTGTATACTAGAGTAGGATAATAGATAGGCTGACTACTCTCATCATAACAAAACCTGTGCGCTTACTACTTTACACACTAATTTCCCCAGGACCCGAGAACTGACAGTCATGACTGGATCTGGATGTCAAAGTCACCTTCAGGCGAACCGCCCGTAACCGGTGCCTGTCATCACGAGAAGTTCACTATTTTCGGTAGATGACGACGCTCCATGCCCTCGTTGACGTCGATGTCTTTGGACCAATGAGCCTCAAAGCTTTTCTCTCGGAGCTCCGCATGAGCGCTTTGGTATGGGCGAGCTGA
The DNA here is from genome assembly GCF_040938485.1 of Diadema antillarum. Classification (NCBI taxonomy): domain Eukaryota; kingdom Metazoa; phylum Echinodermata; class Echinoidea; order Diadematoida; family Diadematidae; genus Diadema; species Diadema antillarum. The sequence goes on along the minus strand of NW_027270906.1, from coordinate 4,718,997 downwards.
AAAAGCTGATGCAATATTGCCCATACAAGTGTTCTAGTGTTCGTACGCGTAAAAATATAGTTTTATTTGATTTATTTAGTAAATCCAGATTGTTTACCAATTTACAAGACAAAATGAAATTAGAAGAAAAATCGTGTTTGAAAGAATGATTGGGGATAAGATTGAATGGAAATATAATTTGAAACTTGATGCTATGTGTACTATTGCGGATTAATATTTTCAACATTTTCTGTAATTCGGCCCTCGCCCTTTCTTATTATCCACACATGCCACATTGCGCCATATTTCCTCATGACAAGACACAGAGAAGTACAACGAAAGATCGCTCAAGATGGCTGTGTGAAAGAGAAAATCGGGCACCCCCTCGGCAGCAGTTCGTCAAGAATTGCTATTTTCAACATGGCGTAAGTTCTTCTGTACATTCTGTTATGTATTACTGATGCGATTATTTTGCTCGTGGTCCCATGATCCCAATAAAATTGAAACTCAGAATGAATGACCACCGCACCGGCACAGATGTTTACCCCATCCGCCCATACGCCATAGACATAGTTTTCTACTGGGCAAGACTTCCTTTTGTGTTAAATAGAATGTCTATTTTCGAACCAAAATGTTCAAATATTTAATTTTGATTTAGACCATCTAACATATAACAACAACTTGTTAGATGTGTCTGTCACAGAAGTAATTATAGCAAGAACATAGGCCTACATGTAACGTTAGAATATATGAATGAACTGATGTCGAAGGATCTCTTCTGTTAGTGTCGGGCAGCACTGCCACTTGTCTTTGTTTCAGCAATATTTTCCAGATTCCTGTGGGATTATTTTGCACAGCAATCTTCTTTGTTCTTCAAAAGGGTCTGTGTGATCATAAATCGTAGAATATGTTTGTTAAAAGGCAATTAACAATTTCAAGAACCTAGTTATCAAATGATACGGAACAAATTAATTTATGACATGGCAGTAACCGACTTTGTTAGGTTTTTTATTCATATTTAAAGATTCTTACCTTATGTGCATGGTGGTATGTTGGTTGCAAAGTTTGTTCTCTTGCCAAGGAGAAAATTTTTGTAGAGCTACCCATGCAAACTTGAGCCTTGGTTACAGTCATGACCATGGTGATGACCAAAAGGCAAAGAAAACATTTTTATGATGTTTTTGGAAACTTACTGGATCTGTTTAATTTGTAAACCTTTATTTCTTGGCACACCACAAAGTTTACACACAAAGATAGTAAATTAAGATTGTCTAAGCAATTTGAAGAGTTTTACTCAGACACATGTAGATCAACCAATAATACACATTGCAATGATCTTTTTGTTGCAGATCCCAAAATGGCTTCTCCGCATTCTATGCTGGAACTGGACGAATCCAACCAGTCGACACGATCATCATACACAGAGTACAAGCAGGCATTTCTCAAGACTTGGCATACGTAAACCAGCAAAATGAGCTTCACAGAGGACATGCCAGTTCTGTCGCTGTTCAGCGACGAAGACTCTCTGTGGGGGCAGCTACATGAGGATGGGGGACTGGATACAGACTTCTACTCCTCACCCCCAAAGGGGGGAAAGCTGGAAACAGGCTTGGACCCTTTTGCTGATCAGCTGTCGCCAGGAGCAGAATCAGGTACATAAAAATGTCTTCCATGTAGGAATTGGATATCTTTTGTTTGTTTTGTTTTGTTTTTTTTCCTTTTTTTTTGGGGGGGGGGCATGGAGTGAATGATGAGAAACAAGGTGTGAAAGAAGTTGTCAAACAGACTTATTTTTGGAGTGAATTTTGTTTGGTCACAGCTAAGATATTCAAAGGGAAACTTCAGTAAGTGCAGACACAAGTGAAAAGAAAATGATAAATGTAGCACATTAAATTTGTATTCGTTTAAGATTGTGATTTGCATTCTCCCTCTTTCCTATTCCAGGCGATGACCCTCTGCCTGACTGGATGTCAGAGAAGGTCCCGCTGAGTGCATGGCTGGGCGACGAAGAAGACATCCCCATGGCTGACCTCATGACCATCCCTGAAGCTCCGATCCTGAAGTCTGTCCCAGCTGAGGCCGAGGCTCTGCTCAAGGAGCTCCTTGTTGAGGCCAACACCCCTCCAGCAGAGCCTTCTCTGGTCGAGGAAGACGCCTTCTCTCTTCCACCAGTATCTCCGGCCCAGTCACCGACCTTTGACACCGTGTCTGCATCTAGCTCCCCGCTGTCATCGCAACCTCCGTCCCCCATGGCTACATTGCCCGAAGGTCCAGCAGGCGGGGACCTGGAAGCCCAGGCCCTCGCACTGCTGGACTCCATGGGCTGCATGGATTTCTCGTCCATTTTAGATGGGCAGGTCATCACTGTCACGCTACCCCTACAACCGGACCAAACTGAGCAGGAGCAAGAGATTTCAGACCCACCCATTTCTCCTCAGTCCATAGCGTCCCCATCATCTGTTCAGTCCGAGGACAGCTCGTATCCACCGTCTCCACCACCCAAAACACCAATCAGGAGAACAAGGACAAAGCAGAAGCTGAAAAATGCATCACCAATTGACCGGAAATCAAGGAAGCGCGACCAAAACAAGCAGGCCGCGACAAGGTACCGCGTAAAGAAGCGAGAGGAGACCGACACCTTGATGACAGAACTTTCTCAGTTGGAGGACACAAACAGGAAGCTCAAAGATAAGACTGAAGGTCTGGAGAGGGAGATCAAGTATCTGAAAGATTTGTTGATCGAGGTGCGGATGCTGAAAGGACAGATAAAGGCTGTTGAGAAATCGTGACCAGGCCTCTGTTTACAAAATTGTAAATGATGCTTTGTTATAAGTGTTTGTGTTTGTGAAAAATGTTGGTATATTTTTGTAGAATTTTGAAAGTAACATGTTGGTAGTGATCAGTTTGTGATGTGTGAAATCATCTAGCACTGCATTTGATTAGCACTGCATTAGGTTTTTGTTTGGTTTTGTACTGTTTTCAGCTCCCCCCATGTTGTACATGCAGATGCAGTTACAAAGGACACAAAATGAAGGCAACGTGATAAATTAAGTGGGGATAAGCAATAATAATGTCTCAGTTTTGACTGTGGGTAGTGAGGTGTCAGAAAGTCCCATTGCGGGGGGGGGGGGGGGGGGGGGGGGTTCTGGGTCCTCAGTACTTTACAATAAATGGCAACTCCCCATTAAATGACAATTAAATTTGAGAGCCCCCAAACAATTGACCAATCAGTTGACTGCTCAAATGCTCACTAAACCCATTACCTGTTAAAATGCTTGTAATTCATGCAAAAGAAAAGAAAAAACAAAAAGATAAAGAAAGCAGCAGTGTCTGTAATACTCGTGTGCAAAGTTAGTGTTGGCCTGGAGCCTTGTAATTGAATATTGTTGCCATGTCACTGGATTCAGTGGTGGTCTATGTGAGATTCTTGTAAATAAATTATAGTATATTATACAGTCTGAAATTCACAGTTGTCTGTAGTTTTATGATTGCAGATCTATGTTTATATGTTCATGTGCATGTTAATTATCTGTTATGAAATGGTGCAGACCTTCCAACCATTCTAAATTTATAGGAAAGATTCTGAATTCTGTCAATTCTCAGCTCTTGTTTCAGTAGGAGTTTCTCATTTATTTTTTTGATAAGTTTACTACATATTCCTATTGAAACTGCTCTTTCTTTCTTATGAACTAAATCCGTATTTTTCAGTGAGGAAGGTTGTTGGTCTGGTGATGGTGACTTTGAATTGATTGCTATTGCACAGGTATGCTTTAGATACAAAGAGAGTGAAAACTGCATGGTATGGCATCCTAGTTGTATGTGTGCTGGAGTGAGTTGTAGCGGTGGTGTGGATTCAGAATGATACAATGTATACGTACATTGTACTTGGGTACATGTAGTGTGCCCTGATGTGTTCAGGTGAACTGAGCAGTGTGTATCTGTGTAGGAGTTTTTGTTTTGTTTTGAGGTTTTTTCTTCATATCCACGGCATAACAGTCTATGGACACAACACGGTCTGTTATCATTTCACATACAGCACAAGATATTCCAAAGAACATGTACATGTATACAACAGTTAAATCAAAATACAATGTAGGTCACACAAGTTATAATCTCCCAAATAGCAGAAGTGCATTGGACGTGTGTGAAAAGAACAGCTACAAATACGGGCTGTATACTGTATTGGAGTACTTGAGTTGACTTGGATGCTTATGTTTTTGTTTACAGTCGCTCTATCTGCCAGTAATTTGGCAACCTTCAATTCTATTCAAATTGACTTCTTGATTTTGAGCTACCATCCTAATTGCCTGAAAGTTTACAATATTATCAAATGCAACACTGAGGAAATTTGATACATGTGAACACATATGGAGCAAAATTATGCAGTGGATGTCTGTTAATTTTATTCAAATTCAAATTCTGTGACTTAACCTGGTACATGTACCATTTATTCTTGTACAGGTGTACAATGACATTCATTTCGATCCAAAGACTCGCAGGGCATTCCTAGCTGAAGTGTCTACTGAAAAATGATCCACATTTAAAAATGCTAAACATCTTGTTTGTTTGTTTGTTTTTTGTATGTGTGTGTGTGTTGTTTGTTAGTTTGTTTGTTTGTTTTTGTTGTGTGTGGGTTTTTTTTTTTTTTTTTGGGGGGGGGGATTACAGACCATAGAAACCTAATGCCACTGGAGGCATGTCGACATGATCACTGATCAAAGAATAAAATACAGTGTACTGGAAAGGGTTGGGAAGGCTAGACATTAAAGGGATGGACCGTACAGATGTACATTTGTATTGGCTGAGATGAGGACGTGAGCTTTGAACTTTTTGCCAGAAACAAAGAAACCACCTATAAAATGTTACAAAGCATATAATTCTAAGAGGAATTCAAAGTTTATTTGATGAAAATCGGTTTTGAAATGACCGAGATATAAAAAAACATAGTACAACAGGTAAAACATATCGATCCTAATAAAAGGCGAGTCCTATCTTTTATTAGGATTCCTTTGTTTTGGATATCTCAGCCATTTCAAAATTAATTTTCATCAAATAAACTTTGAATCCCTCTTAGAATTACATTCTTTTTTATATTTCATTACAGGATTAGAGGTTTCTCATTATCTTGAAAAAAAGAAGTTAGAAACCTAAATTTTATCTTAACCAAGACTATATCATCCCTTTAAATGATCAAAGAATACTGTACTAAACTTGTAGGCGTGATGGAAGGATCAAAGAATCAATATTAAAACGAAGTGTGCTAGAAGCATGGATGACCACAAGTACTTCAAAGAGCCAGCAGATAATCATACGCTCTTTTTATACCGTATAATGGGGAAGAAATTAAGCGTAATGACAAACAACACATCCTGGCAATGCTTGTTAACATTTTAAAGCCGCATGCCACAAACTAATATTGTATGTACATGTACATACACTTGTATACATGTAGAACATTTTAACTGAGCAGCTACGATACGAATCATTGTGCGGCGATCCACCATAAGGGGGCGCGATGCAATCAGTAGTTACAGAGCCTTCTGGAAGGCAGCTCTGAGTAGTTATGGTCGGAGCAAGGATACTAGTCAGTGATACTAGTAGAGGATTGACCTGCTCCAGTGGAAAACATCAGTTTCTGTGCAGTAGAGGGCTCACACCTGTAAATAAAATGGAATGTCCCTGACCGCATCACAAAATCGTACCAAAGATACCAAAATAAATGAAGAAAAAAATTAATTAAAAATCAGAAATGCAGTTTGGCAAAAACCTGAATAGCTGCAGATATTGAGTATGAATTTCTCTACAAACTGCATTTTGGTTGGAAGATGAAAGCCTTTCTAATAGAATTTGAAGGGACTATATTTGATTGAGTACATGTACAGAAAAATATGTGATTTTTTAGTGAAAAAGACTCGTAGTCTGGCTTTGCGAACCCTTGGACAGAGTTTGAGCTGAAGAACCCCCTTTGAAATTTGATGGATGAAAGGATGTATCTCACTTTTTTAGGTTAGTGAAGATGAAACATCTCATTTCTCCCAACTATTTTACAGATTTTTTTTTTTGAATTTTGAATTTTAACACACGTCTCTATTAATGGGGAAATATTTACCCGTGTGAGCCCTAGAATCGTTGGTGTGCCTCCGACTGTGTCTAGAATATTGCAGGAAAAAGACACAACAGGTGACCTGATAAAATCGCCAAATTTCCTAAAAACTAATCTGTGCTCAATCTACTTGACATATTCCATTGGTATTAGTATTCCAACATTCGGAAAGACAAGACATGGGTAGTCTTTATTACGTGCCATAATATTTATTTTATTTTTTAAAACGGAGCAATATTAGTATAATTTTTACGTAGTTCAAGAATACAGCCATTTTGAAGTGTTCAAGAAATGTCATGGTAGGTTCATTTTTCACATGTTTGAAGGGATGGTATAGTTTTGGTTGAGACGGGGCTTCAGGTTCCCATCTTTTTTGTTAGAAAATGAGAAACCTCTTATGAAATATGAAAGAGCATACATTATTCTATAAGAGAAATTCAAAATTTATTAGATAAAAATTGGTTTTGAAATCAGTGAGATACATGTACATTGTATTCACAAACAAAGAGTTCCTAATGAAAGGTGGAACCCATCTTTTATTAGGACCACTTTGTTTTACTTTTTGTTACTGTAGCTCAGCCATTTCAAAACCAATTTTCTTCAGATAAATTTTGAATTCCTCTTAGATTTGTTTGCTCATTGATATTTTCAGACGTGATTTCTAATTATCCTGCAAAAAGTTAGAATCTTAATCCCCATTGTAATCAACGAAAACTACATCATTCCTTTAAGGCAGTTATTTAAGTAGATGTATATGGCTTCTTATCAGTATTTTGTAAAGCCCTATCGTTCTGTCTGAGCAAATTCTCATTTAGATTCTGATGTAACCATGTATAGTTAAACACAATATTACTTAAGGCTGCGTAATGCTTCTGGTGTCAGAGGCTGGCGAAAGATTATGTTGGCCCTACACATTTCTATGCCTCACATAAAATAAAACATTGGGTTGCCGTCAGAGATTTACGAGAAAGAGAAGAAAGTCTGTTCCAATTGTTGTCTGTATGTAAATATTAATGTGCGTGACTGTGCGTTTTCTGAATGAGTTTCTGCACATGACAATCAATCCTTGTGGGATACGGACAACTCAAATATGAGGGGGGACATAGACCTATAAGGGAGGGGATATAATAGGATCGAAGGGGATATGGGGGGGGGGGGGGAGGGGTCCAGCTAAAAATCTCCCACCAACTGTCAGTACAGTGAGCGACAACAGGAAGACGTATAGACGATAATAATCATATTGATTATGCAGAAAGATATATTTCGTTGTGAGTCACCAAACGACAGCTGTGTATGTGCTATGCATGCGGTTTGCTTTCTTCCGTTTTCACAATCACACTTTAACTTTAAAGGGAAACCGTATTTTTATTTTACCTAGTTGATTTACATAAGGAGTAACGTCAAACACATTAAACGAGAGAAAAAAAATGCACTGTCCATACAAAATACATGTTTTGCATTTTCTCAATACAATTTGTATTTCAACAGCCTTAGCACTTCTCTTAATGAGAAAGCTTCTTCAAGCAATGTCAAGAATGTTATAATGGTGGGTATCAAGCGAATGCAGAAAGATCTGTAAAACAGAGAGATTACGGGAAAACTGGACGATCCCTTCAAAAGTTCCGAATTGCTATTCTTTCCACTTTTTTATCATTATTATTTCTTTGGATTTTTTTTTTTCTGTTCTCTCCCAAAACATGTAAAGTGTCACTTGTATTATTCACTAATATTTCGGCATTCCTGGATCTACATTAATTTTGTTTATACGGGAATGCCACTTTTAAAAAAAAAGTTCATCAGTAAATTAGTCTGTACGACAGAGTATACTTTCACTTCGAGATGTATTAGAATTTATCAGAAATGCGGAAGCACGAGGAGAGCAGCGGCGGCAACAACAACAACAACACACAAACACATAAACCCTCAATAAAATCATGTTTTCTAGTCTAGTAACTACAACGCTTGCCCTAAAAAGATGATAATTGGTAGGATATTGTTGCAACACAACAAAATTTTGATGAGAAGGAAACAAACTGTTATTTTCTGTAAAAAGGGGACATTTTGTAAAGATCTGTGTGCCGGTAAATGGAAGACCCACACAACGTGATTGTTACTCATGGCACTCTTTTGTGAAAATAATCATGCCAAACTCTTGAGATTATACCAAAAGTATACATTACGTCTTCATGTCGATAAGACCTCTATCATTTTGTTGGTTTGATTGTTCACCATTCTAGCCATCTCAACCAAGGTAATCTATGGTAACTTTACTATTAATGGTAATCAGTGGTAACCATCAGTGATTTCTCGGCTTTGATTGGCTATGGAATAGGTTGCTGTGGTAGTTACTATTGATTGTAGAGTCATCATTACTCGTCAAATTACCATATTTTATGCAACAGGACCCTGACGTGTAATCAGGTCAACGTTGAAGTACAATAAACGCTTATATTGTAGAGCGTTTATATGGGTAAAAGGTAACATGCAATGCACGGTACGGGACAGACGATATCGAATATTAATAATACGCCGTACTGATAAAATTATACACTCGTCACTCTGTAGTGTTTGTATAATGAAATATAATTTATATTCATTCATGTGTTAAGTACAAAGTCCATATGTGGCGAACACGATCACGTAAAAAAAATGCTACACATTAATATGATACAGTGTACATATTACATTATACACACATTTAAAGCGTGTAGGCCTGCATAATCACAATATACGTCATAATTGAGTATTTCAACAACATGTATCATTATGCCGGCCTATCCAAACAATGTCGAAGTCCGAAGAATTGGCAAAATTTCTATCATACTCAAGTGTAATTAAAATGCTGCAGGTATTGTAGAATGGGGATTTTTTTTCATGTTTGTTCCATTTCTTCTTCTTCTATTCTTAATGTTTGCTGTTGGATACACACGTTGTAATTCCATTCTTTTAAATAACAAATATAGATCGAAATGACCTCGCGAAATCCGCACAAAAGAGTTTTACAAATGATGAAATTACTATTACAACCTCTCAGAGAACAGCATAGGTAAAATGTGACAGCGTGTCCATCTCTCGTCGAATAATGTATTACATGATATTGCTTTGAATTTTTCACAATGGCATTTGCTACACACACGCTTGCCTGTTATCAACACGAACCAGGTTAGCATTTTCTAGCGGTGAGTCCAAATATTCATAAAGATGACTTTTCAAGAGTTGCATCTCTTTATTATAGATACTCATTATCACCTTTCAGCATGCTGGCGCAGTCAGTTTCCTGGCGACATTTCAATGGTGAAGGTCGGGTGACGAATATCATAGCAACACTGTTAACTTGGCTGGCGACAGACTTTTTAATGGCTCGAAGTTTATTGATAAGGGCATGAAGCTCTCGTCATTTCAGAAGAAGAGTGTAGGTAAGTGCCCCGTAATCTATAGCGTGGAAAACGCAGATCATCATTCATTCTATAGTCGAATGGTTGCATAGCTCTGTTAACGCAATAATAATTTTAATCAGCTTTTTTTTTCTCGCACACCACTCTTCAATACGATCCCACAGTATCATCTTCTGGATATGAGCCATGAGCTATATACACTTATTGTAAAATTAACATGAAGCTTGTGATGTCGATAATTGCATTTCCGTTTTCATGAGATTTCAACAACCTAGGACACAGACATAATGGTATATGGCTATGAAGTACAGTAGGGGCTAGCACCTTTCGACAAAACACAATCAAAACAAACGACTGATATTAATAAGTATTCAAGATCATCTGTCAAAACTGTTCGGTGAAAAATGTCCTTATCTGATTTCACTTACTGCCAATCATGTGCACATAAACCGAAACTAGAAATACCACACGGAGCTTGGCGTTGAAATACTCATCATCAAAACTTTTTTTTTCAAGTATACAGGAATTCTATGAAATCTTAACATCTTTTGCAACAGAGTAATAATTTGTCATGTTAAGTACAGTTTGGACGCAACTTAACACACGATATGGAGGAGGATAGAGAGGTAATTTACATTCAGATATGTTTGACATCTGAAAGGGAAAAATTGTAATTTAGTATTCAAAGTGTGTCGGTGATCATACTGCATCCATACTACATTATAAGATGCGCGATAATTTATACTTTTCATGAACAGGCCGACAGATCAGATTAGTTCCGAAGGAGATATCGATTTAAAAAATTGGCGCCAATATTTTCGTTAAAGTACCACGGTGAACCAAGAATTAATTTACTCAAACAGACACAGTGTGCCGGCAAGTCGACCTTTAGAAAAAAAAATAATTATATCGCATAAAGTAGTGAAATGTATACTTTCATCTCAATGAGTCATGTTCCCAATAATTGATGATTTTGCATAGGAAACTTCTTTTTTTTTTCGCCGTGCATATACGTGTATACTCCTCCCTGATACAAAGTAGCATGATAATAAATGATGAAGACGTCCATTTATTACAGTTTACACGATTTTTAATTCATGCACGGAAACAGGGAAGTAAAACGCATTGAGACATGACGTGGTAACTTGACGGCGGTAAAAAGAATATCAGGAAAAATGCTACACACAAATTATATCAAACAAACTCAATCCTCATTAAAAGCCATTTCTGTACTAATGATGTGCACACATTTTACATACAAACCTACGGGGCAGGTAATACAATGTGGCACACAGAGTATTTGAAGTCAGAAACTCATGCAGACAGAAAGCATAGTAGAACAGAAATTGGCTTAATATTCGGGATCAGATTTTGGTGTGATTGTCTTTAACGTGAAACTAATGCTCGATGTGTCGAACGAATGAAAGAACTTTCACAAGCTTGCTTACGACCTTCCTATAATCATAATGATGCTTCGTTAACTTGTGCATTTTGATTATGCTCTCGCGTGTGTTGCAATGTTGTAAAGGAAATAGGCCTACATAGAAAAAATTCAAAGTGGCATTGCCAAGGAGTCTCTCTTTCTCCCCCTCTCTCCCTCACTCCTCTTTTTTTTTCTCGCTCTCTCTCTCTACATATATATCTTGTTGGGTTTTTTTCTCTCTTGTACCACTCATATTGTGATGACGGGGGTAATGGTGTTGCCCCTGGATGGTGATGATGATGATTATGATGATGACGATGATGGTGATGATGGTGGCGATGAAGCCGTTGCTGTTCCGCTGCGTGATGGTTAGGCGATAATGAACCCCCGTGAGAGATACACAAGGTATTGTGCATGAAAATAATTACGTGGTAATGCTTGTGTAGCACACACGTTCGTGCAAAGTGTATACATAACCTGATAAATACTGCTGTTAAAAGTCCATTAACATAATGACTTGGACTAATAAACACATACACACAGTGAAATGACTGCATCTCTCATACACGGCATAGCACTCAATAGAAATAAAAATGATTACAATACACATCATCTATACACAATGTGAATGCACATCGGGATAGATTGATTCATCAGGGGCATGTAATTAGACGCTAAATGGAGCAGAATGTACCACCAAAATAATCATATTTCATAGTCACACAGGCAGACAGATATAGATAGAATGATGGGCAGATGGATAGAGAAAAAAAATACATAATATGCAAAGATAGATAAGTAGATAGACAGATACATCACAGAGACAGACAGATAGATGTATAGGCAGATAGATGGACCTAGATGGATAGGTCAATATCTAGATCAAAGGATGGAGCAATAGCACCACACGTATTGAGGGACAGGTAAGAAGATGGTATACATGTATGTTGCTGCCAATCAACATAATGAATTCTGATGGCAAAATTCAACAGCAAACGTCATTTCAACAGTTTCCTTAGGTATGAGAGGTTCTTACTTCTCTCCCCTCCCAGCATCTGCATGCTCACTTTCATTCATTAATAAAAATGACTTCTGACTTAGCGCATATTAATGAATTGAACCAATTTCTAAGTAACATCTTTCTCCAGTTAAAGACACGCAGTGAAATTCAGAGTTGCCAATTACAGGACGGCAAGACGACCATTAATTTTCTGCAGCAAAATTCTTCACGAAATTGATGCATAAAAGGGAAGACTATTCCCGAAACATTCTTTTCATAATCCAAGGCACTTTGGAACTTTTCAACAAAGTTGTCACATACGTAATAGTTTGATTGAAGGCTTTGCTTGGCCTAGCGTGCAAACTATGTTCTCTCCTGTGTGTCCAATGGAATGACAAGCGTCGCTAATCTCTGAGCGCAGAGGACCGCGACGCGTAGCCGTAGTTTCCCATCTTACACCGTACCAGCCGAATCGATCACCAGCCAAACGGAGCATTAATTTCCTCTTCCAATTTACAGGCACAGTTTCATATTTCATCTCTCAAAGGGCTGACACGGGACGGGAGGTCGTGACATCCTTACCCCAGCCTCGCCCCGGGCCTGTCAGTCATAGCTCTGATAGTCTAGCTCCACGATCCCATTTTCGTGCTGCTGATGTCCGAACATGACGATGGGGTTGCACATGGCGTAGGGCGTGGTCTTTGGCTCTGTGATCACCTCCCTGTACAGCTCAGCCACATTTACCTTGATGCCATATCGGCAACGAATGACGAACATCTCGCAGCCATAGAACTGCACATTATACCAGTCCAGACCTACCTGGTCGTAAGCGGTGTTGACGATCTTTTCGGCGCGCAATGGCTTGCATTTGAGCACTTTATGTTTGTCATTGTTGACGCGGACCAGTCGGCCACCGGCCGCCTGGGCTAGTGTCTCCTTCTTCACCCATGGTTGCCTGACGTGGATGATGTAGCCGTCGCCGACGTAGACGCCCCAGTGGTTGAACGTCGACGAGGGGTGGAGGATTTCGACGAGGTCTCCCGGCTCGCATCGGGGGAGGAGGCGGTCCGCCGAGCAGAATTTGTTGTTTGACGCACCCATCGTTGGGTTCCCTGAACTACCCTCTTTTGGACCAATCCAGCACTTTCAATGAGAAAGAAAATAAAAAATACAAATATCAATGGAATAAATGATTTCCAAGTCATATCAATGACATAATATATGTACCTAGAAGCAAAATACAAACACGCCCCTTTTATTACAGGCTGCGCACGTGTTTGCTAAAGATGTACAATCGTCTTATAGAGTATTTTAGAATTGCGTTTGTCAGTAAATCTTATCTCTCGGGATTTTCCTTTTTTTTTTCAACCACATTCGAACATAAGTGACGTATGTGATGTATGTAGGCCTAACCTTCAGCGCTTCAGTGAAGTAATGATGGCTGCGATGACTTACAAATTCATGTATTCGTTTAGTTAGCATATAACCGATGTTTATACACACTATAATAAAAGGACAATGAACATAGTACTTGTCTCTCGCCTATCGTGTTCTTTACACTGAATGCCATCCACGAATACTATGATTCAAAACGAATTTTGCGCTACGATGATCAAAATTTCGATGCTTATATATTCCCGACCTAAAATACTATACTGAATATGAAATTATGTTTTTATGAAACAAAATCTGCAACGATACGGAGCCTATAAACTTAGAAGAAGACAGGGTATGGACGAATATGGATACCTTGCACTGCTATACGTATGGTCTTGAAGATGAGACTATATCCACCTGGACAGGAATTCCTCAAGTTTCTTCGGGATCACCTTACGGAGAGAGGGTTCGACTTGAACAAACACCGTTGCTACGGGGCGTGACCTCTCCTTCGGTCAACCGTGGTGAAGTCACTGGAGTGGGACTGAGACCCGGGAAGCCATGTCCAACTTTCCTTGTGTGCCTGCATGATAACGTTGGAGGGAAAGAGGTGAATACACATCAATGCATCAATCTTTGAGGGCAATCCAACATCACAGGGTCCTGTTCAAGTTGCGAATCATTTTTTTTAAAGAATAAAGTAAAATCAAACAATGCATTGCCATGGATTTCATCAAAATCGGACCTGAATTAAGAAAACGTTTTTTCTTTTTTTTGCATAGTTCTGACACATCTCTCTTTAACTTAAATCGGAAAGTAGAGTTGGTGACTCCTCAAGTATGACAAATGGCAGAGGAACTAGTTCTCAATTACCCTATTTACGCTATAGATACCGGTACATAGAAGAATATATACTTCTATACATCACTCCACAGTAAGCACTTTGTGTCTAAAATAGGCCCTGTATATCTCAGTGACAGAGTACGTAATCATTGTGTCAAAAATAAGGAAGAGAAGAAATACATGACATTTGAAGATGAGAGCACGAGGGTTTTAATTTGGACCGTATTATGTTTCAGCTTTACTAATACATTGTAATACTTTACGTTGTCCTGTAAAGGTCATAGAAGGTAAACAGGCCCTAAATACGAAGCAAGATACATGAATAACATCGTTTTATGTCAATGAAGCTGAGGAGCAAAGAAAGAAAGAAATGGAAGAGAAGAGAACGACATGATGAATTGCAGTTGATGGGTCTTTTGAATAATTTCAGATTTCCAATGAAGCGCAATTCAGCATCGTAAAACTCAAGGAATGTAAGAGCAGGCATTCATCTGACCTGTGTACCCGTATCACCTTATTGCCCTTGGCTTTATACCACATTAAACTACAAGACAACACTGAAAGTGCCATGCACTTGGTACAGAAACTAATCCAGTATCAGAATGCAACTCGCACCTGAAGTTGCCATGAGTTACTGCAGAAGAAAAAGAAAACAATACATGCAACATCTAACTCATAGGTTGATGACATCATGCAGTATCCTTGTATGCATGTAACCAGGATGTAACTCACGTGTACTTATCAGTATCACGTATGTTACACTTCTTCTCCCAATGTTGGATTGATATACATCTCGATACGATATGCAGTAATATCAGGGAGGTGGCCTCCCTGATAATATTGTTTTTACTGGTAACCTTGCATTAGGCCTCTCGAACCATAAATTGAAATTTTCACCACAGCATGATCATTCCGAGTTGTGTAGCTTGGCAAAAATGGGGGTGGGGTGTATCAGCTCAGTAGGTATGCATGACCACAAACCACAACAGAAGAGTTGTGGTGAACATCGACGGAAAAGATAAATTACAGACCACGAGCTTATGCTCCCCAAAATATTGTAATCTGACATAAGCTCTGTCTAAAACAGCCTTGAAATATGAATGTGGGCTCGTGGGTGATTTACCTCTATTGTATAAACAATGTGTACGCCTACTGTTTACAAATGAAAAGTATATAAAGCTCTAAAGATGTATCTCTATAAACTCCGGGCATCAACAGGTCTAATCGTAATTACGTCAGCACGAGCGATCATTTCTGGCTATACTGATACTGTACTCATAATCACTACAACTATACTACTACAAAATAATCGCCAACACCATGCATCATCATCATTTATCTTGTCAACGTATTAATAACAATGGGAGAAATGATCAGTAATTGTTATGATTTTGATCATAGTCAGCTCCTTGACACCAAGGCGACGTCGTGCACTACGGATGTCGAGGTCTTGGCAAAAAGCTTCGCATCAGCTATCAACATAAAATTAATCATCGTGCAGCGATTCCAGGCCGAGTTCGACATTTTGGTGGCTCGTGGAAGATGTGTAATGATGTTAGAATGGATTAAAAATCCCAAATCGTACACAGTGTATTATGAAAGTTTCGGAAATTATGCTGTCGCTTTCAGTCATATCAAGTACTACAAGGGTATCAAATTGTTCTTGTAATTCTTTCTTGAAATATATACCTTGTACTGTGGAAAAATATTCCGTTGGTGAAGTCTCTTTGTATTTTCACTACATCTTTTCCCTCATCACATTACAAATTGTTGTACAGATTTTTTCCCCCAGCAACGACTGCAAATAAATTTTCTCTACATAACCTTCCCAAAACTTCACTGTGTGGGAACTACTGATATTTCTGCATTCACTGAATTCAAATATATAGGCCTGGGCATATCTATTGAGGTAAATTTCCACTTAATCGTGCATTTCTCTCGTGGAAGGTTATTATTAATATTCCCTATGAGCACAGAGAGGAGTGCAACTATAGTTATTTAGAGATACATGCAGTTGCTTTTTATATCTCGGTGTAGTTCTATATCTGACAAGACACAATACAGGGCACAGTTCGGCGTCTGCTATCAATCACTACACGCAGCTTGTGAGGTGGGTCCCCTTTGGCCCCCTGGCGGGAGAGGAGGGAGCGGCTTGTTAGCTGCGGGAACCTCCGCCTAAGAAGCGCCGAGCATCTCTGCGGGAGCTGACCGACAGAGCGACCCGAGATTCCAGGTCCACATGAGCAATTTGCTGCAGTTCGTCAATGAATAACATTACCCTAAAATCTATAACGAAGCTAAAGACGGAGTAAAATATCTCATTCCATGGTCATAAAAGCTATGCTACAAGCAGGAATATTTTATGTTCTTATGCAGTCTCTTGGATTTGAAAATGAAGATTAATACTGATCAATGTAAACATAAAGCCGATATAATTACGCAGTGTTCTACAACTTAAAAAGAAAATACGCCTTAAATGTGACCTTTCTTGGTCTAGCTTCAAATCAACGTTCGTTTGATATAGCATGTAAATAATAGGTTTCGATACCACCTTGCACCAGTGACCGGTAGGGCCTATATTTATATAGCAAAACTTTCGTACAAATCAAACTGCTACAAAGCAGAATCACGCCGCAGTGTCGATGAAACTGCCCGTGAAACTGTCTCAATGATACTGTCTTGATAATTTAGCATGAATACTATTCAGCAATCTCGATTAAATGACATTACAGGCCATGAAAACTGAAATCAACTGACATGCAGGAGCGCAGTCTGCATTGACTCAGAAAGATTAATAACATTTAGATTTAGACGAGTTCCAAAGCGACAGGGTGGAGGCGAGGGAGATTGCTTGCATGCAGGGTCAATACAGGTCATCTCAAGTATTCAGAGAAAATTAAAGGAAATACGAAGAATGCACTGCATCATTTTGATACAACTCTCGGTGAAAGACGTTATGAATGGATCATTACATTTACTGTGGAACAGCGAATTGTTATGGACGTCCAGGCTTGGAATCTTATAGTGGGTTGCCAAATATAGACGTTTTGACCTCAAAACTTCTCTCATTTGTTCACGAAACATGTTTGAACTTTTATATGGATTCAGGACCACGAGGATGTCATTTACCCGGGTTCTGTAACATGAGTTCGTCTAGTATAAATAAACAAACACAGTGAGCGACCTGATGAGATCAGTGTGTTTGTAGAGGAAAACGTAAAATAAACATGCAACGGACAGTGAACAGTGAAGCTTTTGTGTCTTGAAGTTTGCTAGACTGAGCACGCATAAAACGCTGAATGTTTGGGTAAGGCGGAGAGATGGCCCTTGGAACCAGAAGGGTGTGTGTGAGAAGAAGAGGTGTGGTCCTGTCGGTACACATGCACTGTCATCATGGACAACGACAGCAGGTTTACAACGTAACATCAAGGAGGTACCTATGACCCCCTTGGTATAACAACATGCAGTAACATGCAGACATAAAAGTGTTATTAAAATGATCGAGTGAAAATGTGTACCTTTATGCAGAGTGTAACCATGCCATATACCACGAGTTGTGTTATCCTCTCCTCTAATCAATTCTGCCATCTGAAATTCGACTTTGTCAATGTTCATGCGATAAAGTCATAATTGTGTCTCTGTCATGGCCGGGTTTACGATTGTGGAAAAAAAAAATACAGAGTGACGAAAACACACACATAAACCCGTGCACATTGCACACTCACATACCCACATGCTGGGAGATATCTCATAAAGATTAGTTCATGTGATAATGACTTAAAATGTAGGCCTATGACTAGTTTAGAAAGCCATGAAGAGGACCAACCTGACCCCGCCTCCCATTGCGAAATAAAATGAAAGCGGAGTATGGAAAGCAGTCTTGAATCTAGCGTCAATTCCGATATGAATAGGGAGAGATTGTACATAGCCGAAAGAAAAAAAAACACAAAACAAAGTAAAGCGATACAATGCAAAACAAATTATACTAACTGCATAAAAAATAGGCAGTTGGTATATAGTTATTGTGTTTTATAATCGACAATGTCTGAATTGTAGAAGAGAACCAATCTTTCAACAGCACATTTTTTACTACCCAATTATACGAGGATAACGATCTTGAACAGGATATGCAACTCAACACTCCCCAGCACTCCCCAGAGTCCCCATCACCTCCGACCCTCATCCTGACCCCCGCCTCCATCCCATTGCGAAATAAAATAAAAATGGAGTAAGGAAAGCAGGAACCGATATCTGTGCACAATAAAATTGGGGATATCCCCGTGATACTTCTTGATAGAACATCGGTATAATCATTGCATACAATAAATATATAGGGCTGATGTTTGAACTACTACTCATACGAATAGTTACAATAGTGTGAGAAAATATAATTAAAATCATTGATTGCAATGAAAACACGGAAATGTCTATACACTACATGTATAGCAATCTTAGTATAGTGTCGGTTTAGCTTTTTTTTTAAAAAGACCAACTTTTTGGTATGCAAGTCACAATGTCAGCATTTTTCTTATCACATATTATATCACAGATATTATGACTATATTTCCGATATAAGAGGGTCGTACTGATTATGTGGAGAAGCACAAACAACGTTCTTCATGCTCGAGCTGAATGAGGGATATAGTACAAAGTTTGCTCGAAACATTAGTTCTGCGGAAAGAGTGAAACATAATGTGCATGAGACATCGTTCTTATGGCTACAGCCATAGGCGTACCCAGGATTTTTTAGAGGGGGGTGTTCAGTGGCGTACCGTGGGTCAAAACATTGGGGGGGGGGGGGCGCACCTCATGGAAGCAACATCAGAATTGCATAACTGTACAATTAAATGCGAGCGAGCGGAGCTTGAAAAGTTTGACATTTTACAGTCCCCAAACTGCCGTTGGCAGCTCTATTTTTTTCGCTTTAGAAATTAAGGGGAGGGGGCGCACCGGGCGCAACTGCTGGTAATTACTGACAGCAACATCAGGAGAATTTTGACATTTTACAGTCCCCAAACTGCCGTTTGTAGCTATATTTTTTCGCCTTAGAAATTAAGGGGAGGGGGCGCACCGGGCGCAACTGCTGGCAATTACTGACAGCAACATCAGGAGAATTGCATAACGATTAAATGCGAGCGAGCGAAGCGAGTGAGCTTGAAAATTTTGACATTTTACAGTCCCCAAACTGCCGTTTGTAGCTATATTTTGTCGCTTTAGAAATTAAGGAGAGGGGGCGCACTGGGCGCAACTGCTGGCAATTACTGACAGCAACATCAGGAGAATTGCATAACGATTAGATGCGAGCGAGCGAAGCAAGCGAGCTTGAAAATTTTGACATTTGTTTACAGTCCCAAAACTGCCGTTTGTAGCTATATTTTTTCGCTTTGGAAATTAAAGGGAGGGGGGCGCACCGGGCGCAACTGCTGGCAATTACTGACAGCAACATCAGGAGAATTGCATAACGATTAAATGCGAGCGAGCGAAGCGAGCGAGCTTGAAAATTTTGACATTTTACAGTCCCCAAACTGCCGTTTGTAGCTATATTGTTTCGCTTTGGAAATTCGGGGGAGGGGGGGGGGGCGCACCGGGCGCAACTGCTGGCAATTACTGGCAGTAACATCAGATGAATGGCATATAACGGTTAAATGCGAGCGAGCGAAGCGAGCGAGCTTGAAAATTTTGACATTTTACCGTCCAAAAACTGTCGTTTGTAGCTATATTTTTTCGCTTTGGAAATTAAGGGAGGGGGCGCACCGGGCGCAACTGCTGGCAATTACTGACAGCAACATCAGGAGAATTGCATAACGATTAAATGCGAGCGAGCGAAGCGAGCGAGCTTGAAAATTTTGACATTTTACAGTCCCAAACTGCCGTTTGTAGCTATATTTTTTCGCTTTGGAAATTCGGGGGGGGGGGGGGGCGCACCGGGCGCAACTGCTGGCAATTACTGACAGCAACATCAGGAGAATTACATAACGGTTAAATGCGAGCGAGCTCGAAAATTTTGACATTTTACCGTCCAAAAACTGTCGTTTGTAGCTATATTTTTTCGCTTTGGAAATTAAGGGGAGGGGGCGCACCGGACGCAACTGCTGGCAATTACTGACAGCAACATCAGGTGAATTGCATAACGATTACAATGCGAGCGAGCGAAGCGAGCGAGCTTGAAAATTTTGACATTTTACAGTCCCCAAACTGCCGTTTGTAGCTATATTTTTTCGCTTTGGAAATTCGGGGGGGGGGGCGCACCGGGCGCAACTGCTGGCAATTACTGGCAGTAACATCAGGAGAATGGCATATAACGGTTAAATGCGAGCGAGCGAAGCGAGCGAGCTTGAAAATTTTGACATTTTACCGTCCAAAAACTGTCGTTTGTAGCTACATGTATATTATTTTCTTCGCATTGGAGGGAGGGGGCGCCCGGTGCGCCCCCTGGATCCGCCACTGGTAGTCAAGGGTGTCGGTTTATGTTCATGATTGGGGGAGGTATGACCAGCGAGGGGGCGTCGAAGTGACCAAGCGGGAGAAGGATGTCCAAAATCTGCACTTTATATAGAGCATCCCCTAATTTGTTTGTGTTTGTGAGTGTGTGTGTTTCATAGATGGAAAAGTTAGGAAATAGCCAAGGTCAAGTCTTATTATTGGCAATGCAAGGCATTTTAATATAGACTAGTATGTAAAGCAACACTGCAAAATCAATGATCAAGCTTTGATAGCAAATGTGTACAACCTATCAAACATTGCGCAACATTGCAGCGACTCTTTTTGCCATTCCGATATTCTGAATACACTGCGCACATCCTGCTTGTATTCAAAATGCCAACCAGGAATCACGCTGAATCATAATCTTTTGTCGTCTCCGAGCTTTTTGAACAATGTTATACCTCTTTAATTATATGGTTAAAAGAAATCTTAGAAAAATATCTTTTTTTTTTCTTGATCATCCTTTCATGTTGATTTCAAAAGCAGTTTACTAACCCTTGACTTACCATTTTCGTAGGTTTTTTTCTTTCTTTTTTTCTTTTTTTTCTTTTTTTTTAATCAGCGGATGGGGGGGGGGGGGGGGGGCACGTGCCCCCCCCCCCCATGTCCCCGTTACGCCACTGTTCCTAGACCTAGATATCTAATGAATTTTAGGCGCAATAAAGTCATCCAACCACAATTTGTAGACTCACACTCAGTTATCTTTCAGTTTTAACTTTCAGTCATTGAAAAAATTCATATCTTCTATTACTAAAGATTACCAAGTCCATGTGCTATTACGGTACTAATTACATTGAGTAGCAAGTAACTTGCTACTCCCAGAGCTTCCAGAGCTTGCTGCTTCCAGTAGGCTACTATACTGACTGTACTTGGTAGTCAGTGGCGTATAGGGAAAACGGCGCCCGTGGCAAGCGCGAAAATTGCGCCCCTAATTTCTGAAAAAGTGTTCAACCCCAACCCCATCCCGGTAGGGACTTAAAAAAAGTCCTCATGATAAATGCTTTTTGAAGCACTTAAGAGGGGTCTTTTGAGGGTGATTTAAATGTATAGGCAACCCTAAATTTTGATATATTTTGGCGAGCGAGCGCAGCAAGCGAGCCGAAAATTTTTATATTTCAGCTTTATACATAACATGGAAGTCTTGTCATTTTTGGTTATTAAATCTTCGAATTACAATTCTAATCATAGTGACGGCCTTATAGATAACGATTTGTACCAACAGTGTCCAACCCCATCCCGGTAGGGACTTTAAAAAAGTCCACATGATGTGCTTTTTCAAGCACTTAGAAGGGGTCTTTTGAGGGTGTTTTAAATGTAATAGATATTGAAGAATTCTGGCGAGCGAGTGCAGCGAGCGAGCCGAAAATTTTGTAGTTCAGCTCACAAAACATGGAATTCTTGTCATTTTTGGTCATTAAATCTTCGAATGACAATTCTAATCAAGATATAGTGACGGTCTTATAGATAACGATGTATACCAACAGTGTTCAACCCCAATCCCATCCCGGTTCATAGGGACTTAAAAAAAGTCCACTTGATATGCTTTTTTTCTTTTTCGAGCACTTAAAAGGGGGTTTTTTTGAGGGTGATATAAAATCTGATAAATTTTGATAAATTTTGGCGAGCGAGCGGAGCGAGCGAGCTGACAATTTTTGTATTTCACCGTACAAAACATGGAATTCTTGTCATTTTTTGGTTATTAAATCTTACAATTCTAATCAAGATATAGTGACGGGTTCATAGATAAGCTTTATGCCAACAAACTAAGGACTTGGAAAAATACTCTGAATTACTACGAGTGAGTGAGCCGAAATTTTTATATTTCCACGTCATCATTACGTTTTGTTCTTCTTATTTTATTTTATTTTTTTGGATAAATTTTGGCGAGTGGGCGCAGCGAGCGAGCCGAAAATTTTTATATTTCAGCGTTACAAAACATGGAATTCATGGAATTCATGTTTGTTTTTATCTTGTTTGATTTGGTTTTCTGCCCCCCCCCCCCCCCCCCCCCCCCCCCCATTCTCCTTCCCCCCGTCCGGGTGAGATTTTTTTTTTCTTCTTCTTCTTTTTTTCTCGTTTTTTTTTTTGACGTGCCCCCTCGCCCCCCCCCCCCCCTAGATACGCCACTGTTGGTAGTTGATACTACTGACTTAGCATGCAATGTGCCTATAATAGGCTGCAGCGCAGCATGCATTGTACACACATGATATTATGCATCATACACAATTTACGGTACCGCGTACGGTATAATACCGGTAAACGGTGAACATTATGCGCAATGTATCTTCGCGATTCGGTCAGAAAGCAAAGCAGGGATCGGGAATGTCTACTGTTTGCGCGTCAGCTTCGCGCGCGGTGTAGTAACGTAGTATTAACACGTACTGTACACGAGCTCTTTAGTGCGTATGATATTATTTAACTCCATAATGTATCATCATCCACACAAACATTAAAACAAGGAAGAGAGAGAGAGAGAGAAAATGAACGCAAAAGAAAGGAAAGGCCGAATTCAAAACGGAAATAAAAGCGGTAAAGACAGCTTTTATTTCATTTGTCAACATGTAAGCATTGCTGAAGAGGGGTGTTGAATAGCTCAAACACCTCCCTTTTGCCCTAGGGGGGTGTTTGAACACCTTAAACACCCCCCCCTTTTGGCAAAGGGGGGTGTTTGAACACCCAAAACACCCCCCTCGGTACGCCCTTGGCTACAGCCTATCTACGTGGGAAGGTTCTGGCTTCATACAAGGCTATTAATTCATTCATGAAGCGGCAATCCAAACGGCTGTTTTGGGTTTCTGTCTGTACTGCACCACCACATAGTATCTAGACACACGTTTAGCCTTGTCGGAGATAGAGCGTGCATTGCAGTGGTTTTCGAACCTTTGGCAAAGACATCACAATGTTTTCACTTCAATGACTGTATTCACTCAGCTGCTCTCTTTGTCTCATTATGTGCCGCCACACGTAAGAATAATGACTGATTGATTCGGCCTTTATACTTTCTAATTCCGAAAGTTATCTTTTCGTTGTTTACTAGACAGTGCTGCATTGTTTCACTCAACTACATTAAACGAAGTCATCATATTCCCCTCAAAAATAGTAAACAATGAAACATACTTACTTTTTGATTGGATATATAATATTTCTAATAAGATAAACTGAACACCTTGTGACAAGTAGGATACAGAATGCGGACGAGGAATGAGATTCTGTAATTTCTCAGGATTGGAGATAAACACATTACTCTTGCACAACATCGCCGTTTGGCAAGGTCAGGTTAAAATTCATAGGCACTGGCGGGCGGGTATATTCTAACTATAACAGAACATAATGAACATTGTAAGTGTACCTATAACCACCAGGTAAAGAAAAAGAAGAATAAAAATCCATCTAAACATACTCTCTTACTCACTCAAAACACTGTTAGCACGCAAAATTGTAAAGTTATCAGCACGGTATATTCATTGAGCTATATACCGTGGTATAATAAAGTAGTTCCACGGTTTATTGTAGCGACCGATAGATGAGCAATGAGTTTAGCTTTTAGTGTGTGTTTGAGTGAGAGTCATGGAACATGTTTAGAGAAAAGGCACAAACTAAAAGAACGGACAGAGAACGAAATACAAGTCACCATGTACTCACTTGTTAAACTTGCTGGATCTTCTCAACCAGAATGCTTATTAGAAACCCTGCTCCAACACTAATTCTGGACAGGATAGATAGCGCGTATACTGTATGTGCGAATCTTGCCTTGGACACAAGTGGTTCTCAGTATTCTCCGTGCTGAAGAAAGCGAAAAGCCTTCTCTGCTTGTGTGGTACAGTACAGTATCCACCTAGCACCTGTCGGCTGTCTGTCCACGGGTAGGTTCCCGCCACGAGCAGCGTACGGCAATCCCTTCACGGTTTCGTGACACCAGCAGAAACTTTGAATGTTTCATGTGGCATGAAATTCACCCGAACGATCTTGCACTGAAAGACAAACATGAAATGTGACTGCCCCCTGTTATTTCCCCGAATGAACTGCATTTATCTTTTATCGTGATTCCTCAGACAAACTTCAAAGATAGCAAGATCCGGAATTGTCGGTCGCAGTCCACACGTCCACACAATAAATTACCTTCTGAAATTCAGTCAGTCCACTTCTGCACAAATCGTGTTGATTGTGTACGTAGCGACGTATGCTTATTTTGCAGACCTTAAATTTCATGAAAAATATATTCACACGGGAGGCAAAATGCAAGTTTTCTTTTCTGAAACAAATTTCATATATCTCTCAATGATGCATCGTTCCAGCGTTTATGTGTGTTTTTTTTTCATATAAAGGGCTTAAAATGGAGATAATCAATGTGTAATATGTAACAAAGATACTGATTTAACAGACTAGGTCTTAAACGTCAATGAATGTGGTTGTTTCGGCTGAGTGAGTGCCAGAGTGACCGCCTTGTTTTCCATAACACAAAAGAACGGGGTATAAATGCCTCCACCCATAACACAACCTGAAAAAAAAAGAAAAGAAAACAACCCAAAAATGTGATTTCAATAGCTCGGGGTCTCGAGATAACGTCACTCCGCTTGCTCGGGGACAACGGACCATAGAAGGAAAAGCAACTTTTGCCTAAACTGTATATACTTCAGGAATCTTGTCATCTCATCTCGTGACGTCATTCATAGACATTCCAAACTACTAGTAAAGTTGTTGCTTTCTTGATCATGTCACATTCAGTATATTGGAGGGGTTGGCGCAATATCATGATCATTTTGGAATTACATAATTATTATTAGCATCATTACTATCATTATCAATGCTGTCATGGTTAGCAGTGGGCCCTATGTATGTGGTTGCATAATTAGTGGTTAGAAGCAATAGGTCATAACCATACTCTACTTTCGTTATTACTGCTACATTCTTTCAATATTATCATCAGTGTATCTTCACGAGCATTAACATCATTTACTTAGCCACAGAGAATTGACAACTGAAATCCAAAGAGAAGATGTACAATATACAAACTCTATCAAATCACACAGTCATTATATAGTACTTAAAGTCGACAATATAACAGTGTACCCTGATGAACACATCCTTCATGTTTCAATGTCTTCACATTCACCACAGAGGAGAAACTATTTCACAAGAGTATTACATTTTTACCCGTTTTTCATTTCATCATTTAATTCCGTCAAAATCATTTTTGCTTTTTATAGGAAGACAAATGGGGATCACCCTTTGCAAATGACGTCATAGTCAAATGAAAAGAATGGAACGTATAAACAAAGATTCGGATTTTTAATGTCAATCTACTAGTATGTTAAATTTTTGCGAAATGTGAAGTTGTACCGGTCCTTGTGGAAGAAGTGTCACATGCAAATTAGCATCTTTAGCATCACTAACTAAACTATAAACCAAAGGAGATACATGTACTAAGAGAGCCTAGTACCTCCTTGCTTTAAAGGGAAGGTAAACCCAAAGAGCAATGTGGATTGAGTGAAAGCAGCAACATTAGTAGAACACATCAGTGAAAGTTTGAGAAATAATCGGACAATCGATGCAAAAGTTATGAATTTTTAAAGTTTTGGTGTTGGAACCGCTGGATGAGGAGACTACTAGAGGATATGACGTATGAGTGGACAACAATTCAAAGAAAATATAAAGGAAATTCAACAAAAATTCATTTTTCTAGAATTATGAAAGAGCAATGGACCAACCGCTTTCAGAAAGCAGGGGGAATAATTGCTACCCTTAACATAATGTCAATATCAAGTTGATGGAATTTGTAATTTTCATGAAAAATGGATTTTTGTAGAATTTTCTTTATATTTTCTTGGTATTGTTGTCCACTCATACGTCATAACCTCTAGTAGTCTCCTCATCCACCGGTTCCAACACCAAAACTTTAAAAATTCATAACTTTTGCATCGATTGTCCGATTTTCTTCAAACTTTCACTGATGTGTTCTACTAATGTTGCTGCTTTCACTTAATCTACATTGCTCTTGGGGTTTATCTTCCCTTTAACAGAGGGGAAACCCCATGGTATTCCAAGAAGGATAGGGAGCAGACAGCGGAGGAAGAAGACATATTAATATTATTATTATTATTATTATTATTATTATTATTATTATTATTATTATTATTATTATTATTGTTATCATTATTATTATTATTACTATTATTATTATCGTTATCATTATTATCATCATTATCATTATCATTATTATTCATACTATCAATATTATCATCATCATTATCAGAAAAGGAAGAAAAAATGGAGGAGAAAGAGAAGGAGAGCAGGAGGAGTGAGTACAACAAAAGATATGATTGAGTCTTTAGTTTATATGTAGCGATATATAGGGACTGTGCTTGTGACAACACACGATGATAGTGGAAGCAAGGTGATAACAAAATAAAACGACACCGATAAGATGATTGTGTACATCTCATGCATGTCGATTCTTGGGATATTAGTCTGTCTTCCAAGTTTCTGTTGCTGCTTGGAAAAGGCAATGATTATGACGATATATAATAACATGATAAACGTACATTTTTAAGGAATGAATTAGAAAGTACACTGGAGTAGACCCATATGTAAAGGTACGGTTTACCTTTGGGAGCAGTGATTTAAAAATGCTTGAGTTATCACATTTGATACGCATGTGTATGTCAGTTGTATCATAAAACATAATAATATAGAGCCTAACATAAAGCCTAAAATATAAGGAGATATCACTATTTTTCGCATTAACCATGTAGACAGTAACCTTAGCCTAGAAACAAATTTATTATAACTGTTGTTCACATTTTGTATACAGAATTTTACAATACTATGGGCCAATAAATAGATGCAGTCTTTTAACCATCAAAGTGCGTCCAAATTGCGGCCTGGAACAGAGAATAATAAGAAAACGTTACTCCAAAAACATTATCACGAAGAGGTGATTGAACTTCAGAATTAGGGTCGCGTTTTTCATCTCCAACTTGGTTTTTGGACCCAGTTATCTAAAGATATGAGTCATTCCCAAGTCTGCGAATCTGAGCCCATCGAATAAAAGGCTTGAGGGGAGTGTCAAAACGTGGTATCAGTAACCATGGCAACAAGGAAGGGTCAAAGTCAAAGGTCAGGATCTTCCACTTTTACTGGTGTAGGGTGTTCTACCTTTCGTGGGATTGATACTACATGCGGAGAAAAGGGATCAAGCGCATAACTTCTTCGGATTTCAATTTATTTTGGTATCATTCTCTACCTATCACCTATCACCTATCACGTCGCAACAGGTCACTATTACAGTCTATAATACAATATGTTTAATGTTATATGCTCACCACTCCTGATCTATTTCCCAGGCAAAAATCATCCGATATCTTACACAAAAATAACAACATAGACCTACTTAATATCTGTGCATATTTATGACCGTCTTAACGTGTAGAATGATAATTCTGATCTAGACTTTTAAGTGAAAGAAAATCGACTCGATTTCAATGCGTAAGATGTTTTCATGTTGCGTAATAAACTGTAACATTTAAAATGGCAACCAAGAGAGTTTTAATTTCTTTCTATTGAAACAATTTTCCCATTACAGTAAATAGTATTAAACAGAACATAATAAACATAAATGTATATTCATTACAGTGTGAGAGTATGATTTTAGGCGGGTTATTGGGTTGTCGGCATATCCCATTTTGACTATTAGTTGGAAAATGCGTCATTCCTTTAAGCACTTTACCCTCGATTGGCATGTACGTTTTCTTCGTTTCTTATCTTCAAACTTGCATTTCTTTCTCATCTAATTATCCATTTTTCTTGTATAGGACTAGCTTTGAGGTTATGAGAGGTTTTCGACAGAAAAAAAAATGACAAAAAATACGAACAGCTTAACTACGAGTGGTTCTAATGGAGTTTAAAGAAGATTCAAAGTTTGATGATATTTTGGTCAAATTCTGCATAATTTTTTTATCCATACCTCGGCTGTATTGAACAGGTCAAAGAGCAAAGATAGTGTTTATAACTCATTGTGATTCGGAATGAGTGTAACAACGAAGTCGACCCAGTTCGACGGAACACGTCAGAGCTGATAGAGGGCGCAAACCTAATACCCATGGCAACACAACGATTCGTACGTCTGATACTTTCTTATGTGGACACCGCGCATCAAAATAAGGAAATTCAACATGGTTAGCTCCAAGACTAAGCCGAGTGATAAAAATATTGTTTTACTCAAATCCTAAAAACATTGGTGGATAGATTCCTAGGAAGAAATCTTCTCATCAGTATGAAACTTCTTCTCTTCTTCTTCTTTTTGTTTTACCGTTAGGAAACCAAAACCCCAAGAGAAATGTGTACTGAGTGAAAGCAGCAACACTAGCATTATTAATAGAACATATCAATGAAAGTTGAGGAAAATCGGACAATTGATGTAAAAGTTATGAATTTTAGGAGTTTTGGTGTTGAAACCGTTTATGACATCATGTGTCGACAACAATTATGAAAATATTATGAAGAAAATTCAACATGCTTTCACTTTTCTAGCATAATGAAAGAGCACTTGACTGACCACTTTCATAAAGCAGGGGGATTACCACCCTTAACATATGTCAGTATCAAGTTGATGGAATGTGTAATTATCATGAAAAATAAATTTTTGTGGGATTCCCTTTATACTTCCTTTATATTGTTGTCCACACATGACGTCATGAACTCCAGTAGTCTCCTGATCCAATGGTTCCAACACCAAAACTTTAAAAATACATTTACTTTTGCATTCATTGAAACTGATTGACAAATTGCCCTACATCGACGTAAAAAATAAGTTGCAATAAAAATATCTCGACGGAAGAATTTCATGAATTTTGCATTGATTGTCTGATTTTCCTCAAACTTCACTAATGTGTTCTACTATAATATTGCTGCTTTCACTCAATCCACATTTCTCTTTGCCTGTTAGCTATATTATGTTTTTCATTTTATGTGTGCCCTTCACCGAAACTGTCTCAATCTCATCCAAATCATCCGGACAAATCACTTCCACCATCCAGGCGAAGCTGAGTGGTTACCAAACTGGCATTTCTTATCCTTCACATCGATTTCTATCGATTGTTCCAAATAGTGATATGCTTGTAGGCTAGGCCTCGTCAATAAAGGGCCGTCAGTATTGTTTTTGTATCTTTATGTCCATTAGAAAATGAGCGCATTGCTAGTTTTTGTTGTGATGTACAGACAACCCCTGGCATGTCTTCAAAGATTTTGGTATATAGGTTTTTACTGTTTCTTGTGCTGTGAAATTGAACATAATTTTGAGCGTAAATGTCAGAGAAAAAGAAAATATGGGAACAATCAAGGTGAAATGTTCTTTTTTTTCACACCCTGCATTGTACGACCAAGAAGGTACATTGTACTGAGTGAGCTCGCCTAGTATCTATCTTTGGTATACAACACACACTCTGCCTTCTAATGCCATCTCTCTCTCTCTCTCTCTCTCACTCTCTCACTATACATGTACTGTGTATAATAATACTTCCGGAAAATATGGGTATAGACACGAACTCGGTTCATTAAACATCGAACAATGCTTGCTTTGTTTCGTAACAAAATAATTACAATTTATTTCTCCGCCAACTGAGGCAAGGCATGTCACGTCGAAACTACATTGTAAAGTACTGGTACATATATGCATTGTCTCTCACAATTTTCACTTATTATTATACACCATGGAGTAAAACACACCGTAGCACATTTCAAGTCTAATCTCTTTCTCTTTCCTTTTTTTTTTGGTCCCATGCTCGTCAACCAAGCAGCCACACGTAATTCCATACAGTATACATGTAATACATTGGTATTTCCCTCTTAGTTTTACATTAGGTCATTTACATCCCTCCAACCTTAACAATGTTGAAACATCAAGACACAAGAAAGACTAAAAAGGGAGCTAAAAACTCAAAGTGGCTGAAGGATAGCGATGAAATGTTATACATTGTACTTGTGTCATTCGAGTCTGGACACGTCGAAAAAATCAACACCAACATTGGTAGAACAATCTACAATTGGTAACATTGATTGCAACATTCGAAAAAGCATTAATATGACACATGTTATAGTTCTCTGGGTGGCATTTTATGCTATGAAAGATAACTGTGCGCACACACAAAGTTGGTGTGTATACATGTAGGCCTATATAGTTTTGCACCTTTTTTACCCTGTTTACAAACGACTTTCATCAAGCTGTGCACCATTATTTTTACAACAGGAAGGTAAAGGAAGAATCCCTTTCATCTTCCCGTTCATAAACAGCGTGCTCCGCCATGGTTGATTTGTATCATTTGGCGTGTCGTTTTTATAGGTTATGTAGAAAGATATAAGACCATTCATCATTAACAAAAGGATAAATGTTTCTCGCAGGAATTGCCCAAGAAAAGTTAGTGCGACATAAGACAGATCAATGAACATGTAGTGCAATGCTTTGGAAGAAAACACGTCCTGTTGCTTTCCCCCATCTACTCGTACTCGAGTGGTTGGCTCTGATTCAGTTACATGGTATAGCTTGACCCTCGCACGTTACAGACGACACCTTCACGAGCCTTCTGATTACAGCTATGTACAATGATTGTTTGTTTGTGCGTGTGAGTGCGTGCATGAGTAGGCATTTCAGCTCCCGGCATAGGCTGGAAATTCTTTCATTTTGCTACACTTGTATTTAGTCTCATGCAGTTTTGGTCGATTTTCATTGCACGAAAGCATATCACACTATTCTACAAAACAGTTCACCTGCAGTATATTTCGAATAAAACGTACACATGTATATTGCATTATTGTGTTATCCATGCTGTATACTACTTTTCGCATGTGTCCATCGAAGTTCAAGACATTTTAGTTTGGCCAGGATAATCACGCTGGTCAGTGTATCAACAATTCCATGTCTATTACGCCAAAATTGGTTGACGACGTGTGCAGATTACGATACCATTTTCTGCAGTACGGCGCTAGCATGGCTAAAAGTAACAAAAACAAGCAAACTGAACATGGCGATTCCTAACATTCATTCAGTCAGTGCTCTGCTTGACGTCACATTTAAATTACGTCTTGATCTATCATACACACTGTACAAGATGAGAACTACATGATACATCCCATGTAATAACAAAAACTCGACAGAAGCAAACCTATTAAAGCCGCGCATCTGTCGATCCGTTGATCTGTATACTTACATAACGCAATACGTGCAGGCACACGTTCTAAACAGATCATTGATCAACCTGATACTGAAAGTTTAAAACAGAGAGCAATTATGACAAAAAGTGGACAGATTACTGAACCCCAAACAATCCGAACTCTTCCTTTCGATAACTTTCATTCCTGTCGTACATGATAAAAAGATCCCCGTGTAATACTAAGACATGATAGTTTTGCAGCTTATGAAAGGTACATACAGGCTGCTGTAAATAGAACTGACGCTCTGAAACATACACTAAATCATATTACATGTACTATAATGCATTACAACATGGAAAATTTAAAAACCTCTCGCACTCACCAACGCTAAAAGATCAAAATTCTATTTCTTTTTAAACTGGGCATGACTGATCAAAACGGCGTGTTGTTTGTCTGGTTGTACATTTAGTGCCTTTATCAATACATGTATTATGGCTACAGACATCAATTAATAAGTGGTTTGAATCTTGATTTGTAATTTTTGGACTTTCTTCACATGATGACAAGGCCGACATCACCGAAAACAAATGAAACAACCGTCAAAAAGAATCGTAAAAAGGCTGAAACACTGAATATCAGTGGCGGATCCAGAGGGGGGCGCACCGGGCGCGCGCCCCCTCTTTATTTTTGGTTAAAACAAAAGAAATAAAAATAAAAAATGGGGGGGGGGGGGCTGCGTGCGCCCCCTTTAATTTTGCAAAGGCGCTTGCCTTTACGGAATTCCTGGATCCGCCCCTGAATATGAACTTGGTTTGTACGAGATAAAAAGCAGTCTTAAGCGTAATTCTGTTATAGAATTGCTTTCGTGCTGTAGGCATTATGATGATCTGTATAGTGATACTACCAATGAACTTAGAAATGGGAGATGAACAGACAGAATACAGACTGAGAATTAATCGAAATTATTCGAAATCAATCTCTCCGTTTCATGCTGTTGTTGAAACAGATTCGCAGTTAGACATCGCCAGTATTGCTACGAATAATTCCGTTTCATGATATCGTTAAAACAGATTTACAGTTAGACATCGCCGGTATTGCTACGAATAATTCTACATGTATACTTTGTAATCAATCAAACTTAGCATGTCATGATGACATGACGATCATGAGATGTGATTCTGCAGCATTTATTATGTCAAAACATGGAATGGGCATGTCATTTAATACTTTGGTGAAATCACCAAGCATGAGATGGTAGCGTACAAGGCATATCATGACCTCCAGACAAGTCATATTCCTCCCTGTCGCCTATTATGATGTCATAACTCACATTTCTCAATCACTTCCTTTTTTTCATCGTCCTTTCGGCAGTGAGTTCGTTAACCGAATACATCTGTAAACTCCTGTACTCAAACGACTTGAAGATTCTACAATACTTGAGTCTCAGAATCGAGCCTTTCTTGTGAAAGTCTATTCGTACATTACAGATGATCCCTCTCGGGATAGGTATCATTACCAAGAGACAGATATTGCACTGAACTGGCAACGTAATAGTGGAGCGATTTTTGTTTGTCAGAGTCATTCCTCGATGGGGGAAATTCCCGTTCTCTCTGATATGTCCTCTCAGTTTTAAGAATTTCTTCGTACTTCTGATCAAGACTGAGTGCAGATCTAATGTGTTGGTCTGATCGACGCTTCTCTTATCATACTTGTTGCTATAGAAGAGCACCTTTGAATATAAAAAAATTGTGTTTGCAGCATGACATGCAAAATTACAACAATTTTGACATCTATAGCTAACTTCTTGCATTTCTATTGCATGTGAGGTAAAATGCGTAATTATTGTACAACCATCAATTATTACTGCACATCTATGTATTAGTTGTATATACATTGAAGGCTGTATACATAAAACTATACTTTATACAATGTGTTGATATCAACTTCCAGCGTGGATACCTTTCACGTTATTTCAGTCCTGTGCTTTACTAAGGCAACAAAATATGGTTAAATGTCATGAAAGTTTTGAGACGAAACTGAAATGATCAGTTAATTAGCGTAAAAAAAAATCATGATATAAATAAAACCTCATAAAACTACAAACATAACAGTTCGCATATAAGAAGTGTTGTAACGGAAAGACTAAAACTTTCTACAATCTTCACATGATGGGAAGTACAATGTATACCATAACTAATAATTATGTGCAATACACAATGAACATGGATATACCTGTACATTGACAAGAAATCACTTCACTGAAATCTCTTATGTACATGTACTAGTATTTGTTGCGTGCCTGCATTCGTTTAAACCATTCCACCTTTCATCTGCTTTAGCATCATCATCATGTATCACTTTCTTCCCGTGATGTTGCTAATATTGATTGTGGATTAGTTTATGGTTGAGTAGTGTATAATTCGAACGACGCCTTTATGATGATCAAAAAATCAGTCTCTCTGATATCCATAATATCTTGGGTCATCGTACTCGCCCACGATCATATCAATGCCCTTATTGTTTTTCAACCTGCAAAATTCATATGGCAGTGCTACGGCGAGAGAGGCATTTTTCAGTCTATTCATCCTTAGGTGAATTTATGAAAACACGATATGAAAGATAGAGATAAGATATAGATAAGACAAATGAAGACAATGTGTCTGTAATACAAGGCAGTGAATTATATCACGACTCTATGTGTTACTGCGTGTTCTTCCACACATTATACATAGAGACATAATACATCGATCAATTATATAGAGTGTTATGGAGACCAGGACAACAAAATCGACTTGTTCACTGGGGGAAAACAAAATAATGTTCTGTATGGTTTCTTGCATATAGATTGACTATATACGACATGACATTCCCGGTTTTTTTTTTCTGTTCAGCATTACGTCCAAGATGGAATAATTTCACGTGAAATGGAAGCAAACCTTCGAGTTATAATCTTTGATAAAACAGAAGTCTAACTCACTATGCCATGAAAAAAAAAAAACAAAACTATTAGCATTTTGTACTTTCCAAGGTTTATCATTCGAGGGCATGTCATAATTATAATCATCACTTTCTTCAAAGCTCAGAGTATACTCCGTGTCACGTGTCATCTCGTGACACGGGTGAACTTTGTATCGCTAACATTATAAAAAGAGCAAACTGTAAAACAAAAAAGAAGAAAAAAACTAGAAATGTCGCTATGGCGACTGGTATGCCTCCGCCATAATGCATGATTCTCCTAATAGGTCTAGATAGTCCATGTGGACAATGTGTGATTACATTTTCACAAAACTGGCAAAATATTGAAATGACAAGTTTGTCAGAAATGTGTTAAATGTTCACCTTCCTTGAACTTGGTTTAATTGGATGAATAGGAGAGCATGTATTTGGGGATTTAAGGACTTTAACTTGACTTTGACCCATTCATACATTTATGCATTGAGTAATTTTCATGGTACCGGTATGGAGAAAAAGTGCAATTTCTGTACTGAATAGTAAATTGTTACCATGTTCATCTGGCCTTAGACCCTAAAATTCATAAGATAATCACTTTCAGGTAGAACATGCATAGATATGCAGTAGGTTTCACGATAAATTGAGCCACTTCCGAGATATGGAGGAAAAAGTTAGTTCAGCACTTTCACTTGATCTTTGACCTTTTGACCTTTGATGCAATAAAAAAAGAAAAAGAAAAAAAACTCTCCAGAGAATTTCTATTAGGTTACACATGCATACACCAAGTGTAAAAAAAAAAAAATACTAATCCTGCTGGCATTGCATGAACATGAGGGAAATAGTAAAATTTTGAAGTGTTGCACTTGACCTTTGACCCCTGACCTTTGACCCCATGAACCCTACATTCTCTAGATAATCACTGCCAGTCAGTACATGTATATATACTATGTTCCATGAAGATACCTTGAACAATTTTCCAATTTACAGAGAAAAAAAAGAAGTTTTAATATTTTTACTCGACCTTTTGACCTTTGACCTTTGACCTCATGACCCAAACTTTCACCAGAGAATCTAAATTGGGTAATACATGTATACACTAAGTTTCAAGAAAATATCTTCTGGCATTGCATAGATATGGTGGAAATAGTGAAATTTTATGTATTTGACCTTGACCTTTTGACCTTTGACCTTGAGCACATGCACCCAAAAGTTGATAGGCACAACTTCACCCCCTAATACACATACATGCCAAGTTTCATCAGGATACCTCAACAGCTTTTGATAGTTACCTTGTCCACAAAATTCATTACGGACGGACGGAAAGACGGACGGAAGGACGGACGGACGGACGGACGGACGGACGGACGGAAGGACGGACGGACGGACGGACAACCCGAAAACATAATGCCTCCGGCACCACTTCGTGGCGGAGGCATAAAAACACACACAATATGACGAGGAGAGGAAGTACTGGGAAGAATTACACTGTATTCATTTTCTCTATTGCCGCAAGTGCTACAGAAAGTCAACTCAACTCAACAAAATAATGAATTACCCCAAATAAGTTTGGTCAGTTCACTAGCAACTTGGTCTCACGTATTTTGGTCAAAACCTTAGGTATGGATACAAGAATGTATGTGTAGTCTGTTTTCAGTGTTCAAGAAGTTCATAGTACATGAAGGAAGCATGAAAAAAAAATCAGCATGAGCTCTGCAAAAAACGTCAGTGGACATGCACATATTACTCATGATGATGATGATGAGGATGGCTTCTTGTATAACGCCGGTATCCACCTTTGATAGGCGCTCATGGCTATTGATCTAGAATGTCTCAACTTCAACTGTTCAGCCAATATATAATGTTACTGGTGCGTTACGACCTTCAAGAACTTGTACAATGTCACGGCGACTACTGGCGGAAGGTGGGGGAAAATATATCATAAGACAAAGAAAAAACAATAACAAACAGAACAAAGAGGGCTGGAATGTAAAGGAGTTCTGGTCACGTGGCAGTGGTCCTTGAAGTGGAGTCGTTGAGGAAGAGTTGTCGCACAAGTCTACCCGTGTCCTTGGGACTGGTCACCGTGTAGCTTGTCGTTCTCGGGTCGTGGTAGAGCTCGTAATCATTGCCACCCTGAGGGATTGAGGACGAATCGGACAATGGCAAATAGTATTTAAGCAAAATCATAGCTGCTGTTGTTGAAGGGTTTGTGTGGGATTTTACTTCTGTTTTCTTTTATAAAGTAAAATTTTGACATTTGATGAGCTTTGAATAAGTTTAATGTTTATAACTGAGACTGAATTCGAGTCAAGTCATAACTTGAATCGCTGCTATGACCCTCTCGAGCCGAAGATAGACATGATACACGGCTCTGGATCCCTCGGTGAAAAAGCGCCCTCATAGTAATGTTTTTTTCAGAAGGTGACACAATCGATTTTCAAGATTTTCTTGTACTTCACGTTATACGCTAGTTTCTCCGTTCACTTTTGTTCGTTCAATGTTTACTTCGTGCCAGAAACAAAACTAAATCATTATCACAAACTTTGCAAGAGGAATACAATAATGATTTTCTTCGATAAGGGCTATTTCAACTTACGATAGACATGCAGAGTGAGCAATGACAAACAAGATGTTGAATATTCCTGACACACTTCTACTTGTAATTCAAATTTGGTGGATAATGTTTGACTCGATGAGAACATTATTTCCCGAAGCTCATGCATGCAACATACAAATCTTCCATCCCTAAACGAAACTAAATGAGCGATAGCAAAAACGCATCTATTATGCAAGCTGGGAAAATTGCATTTATTCGGATCTAATGTAACAGCAAATATAGCTAATATGATATACAAAATCTTAACTTTGAATTGAGAATTTCTGGCTAAAAGTATATGGGCAGAGGTGACTCCAAAATAGTGCTATTCACTGCGGAGTTAAGCCCCTAAAGGGCTTTTTACACTTGTAAAATTTTGCTTAGCCCCGGACTAACGGTGGGGCTAAGGGGGGGCCTTAGCCCCACCGTTGGTACGGGACTATCCTTAGCCCACTTTCTGTTTACACTCGTTTTTGCCAAAGTGGGCTAGCCCCACCGATAGTACGGTACTATCTGGCCCTGCAAAATAGCAGGGGTTAGCACCGCAATTGCGGTGCTAGCACCGCAATTGCGGTGCCAAGCAAGTAAGTGTAAACAGAACGAAAAAATAATCCTGGGCTAAGCGACGGAGACGAAGTCCGACCCTCACTGACCAATCAGAAACGAGGTAATCAAGTGCTGCCGGTGCGTGCGTGTACGTGTACAGTACACAGCGTAATTATGAATATTCATGTGGTTTGGAAAGTCCGGGGCTAAGAAATACGAGTGTAAAAAGGTCAGTTTTCTCCTTAGCCCCGGACAAGAGATAGTACGGTACTAACTGGCGAGTGTAAAAAGCTGAAAAAATTGGTACGGGACTAACGATAGTCCTGGGTCAGAGAAAGTCCGGGGTTAAGAAACACAAGTGTAAAAAGCCCTTAAGTGAATGGTACTTTTGAAGGCACCGAGGCCCATATTTTTTACCAGACAATCGAAAGTAGGCAGAGCATATTTGCTTTATATTTTGGATCAAAAATGTAAACATAAGAAGGCGAAAAAATGAGGCGAGAAGTCACGTGGTGGATACCATATGGAGCGAAGAACGAAGCAGGGCTCTATGTCAGGATTGCTTTGTGGTGACACAATTGCTTTGTTACATCACAGAGTGACAGTATGAAGCAGCGCGAGATGTCAGAATTGCTCTGTGATATCACAATTACTTTGTTACATTAAAGTGACCGTACGAAGCAGCAGCGCGCGATGTCAGTATTGCTTTGTGATGTCACGATTGTTTTGTCCCATTTCAGAATACAGTGACCTTACGAAGCAGCGCGCAATGTCAAATTTGTTCTATGATGTCACAATTACTTTGTTACATTTCATAAAGTGGATGTGACCGTACAAGACTGCAGCGCACGATGTCAAAATTCCTTTGTGATGTCACAATTGCTTTGTAACAGAGTAAGACATTACGAAGAGGCGCGCGATGTCTAAAAATTGTTTTGTTACATTTTACAGTGACCGTACGAAGCGGCGCGCAGTGTCAGAATTGTTCTATGATGTCACAATTACTTTGTTACATTTGATAAAGTGACTGTACAAAGATGCAGCGCACGATGTCAAAACTGCTTTGTGATGTCACAGTTGCTTTGTAACAGAGACAGTACGAAGAAGCAGCGCGCGATGTCAAAATTATTGCTTTGTTACATTTTACGGAGTGCAATGACGTGACCATACGGAGCGGTGCGCGATGTCAGTATTGCTTTGTGATGTCACAGTCGCTTTATGAGATCATGTCAGAAATAGTATACCATGGAGAGTGAAACTGGCCAACATTCTGAAATATTCGAAAATAAATATAATCACATGAAGCTCTTTCAGTCAGCACTAGAGGATTCATTTCTTCATCCAGAATATAAAGCAAATATTTCAGCTTAAAAACATAATTTACTATTCCCTAGTCACCAATACAAGACAACACAAAATAACTATAAACTCAAGGCAATAGAACCGTCAAATGAAATGGACATTCAAGCGTGGAAAATAATACTTCTGTCGCAAGTCGGTTCTAGGAGGCCATACATTATAAGTGGGCTAGTATGTTGTTTTGACATCTTGAGTCTAGGCAAGACTAACCTTGGCTGTCATATCGCCAAAGAAGTAGATCTGGTCGAACTCTGACCCCAGGTGATCTAGGCATGATGTCTTGTCCCAGCCAATCGGAAACACATCAAAACTCGTCTGACCTCCTGTGCACAGAATAGATAGATAAATGAACGTTCAATGTCATGGGTGTGAAACAAATTTGATCATACCACTCAGTAACAGCCTTTATCGGTACGCAAATGTTATGAGGTCTAAAAAAAATAGTTCGACGTGTTTAAAATGGCGATGCACTGAAGAACGTGAATGAAACCCAGCGGAGTATCTACCCAACGGAAAAAGAAAATAAAAACATAAATAAATAAAAAAGACCCCAGCTTTTTTTCCTGTCAGACGATTTGTGGAGAGAAGTGGCAGCAAAATATGTGAAGACTTTTTGTTTGTTTGTCATGACCCAACGTCATTTGGTCAACCCACCCCCTGAGCCAAAAGCTAGATCCCCCCTGAAACCTGCAAACAACCGGCAACCACTGGCGATAATCATGAACAGGAGTTGATTTCAATCTCCACCTTGACAAAGTCACTAGTAAATGCCTTATGCACACATCAGAATACTCGCGATACGCTATCAAAAAGAAGTGTATCAAATTTGTAGGAAAATATGAAACGACGATACAGGGTAACTTACCTATACAGAATACAAGCCCGCTATTTGCAAAGCGTTTCTGCAGTGTGTTCACCATTTTCTCACGAACTTTGTGCGTCTGCGTGAGAGTAGGTATAGAGAGAAAAGAAAGAGTGAGTTAATACAAAGCGTTCTTCAAAATCCTTAATTTACTCTTTCTACACCAGTCCTAGTTAATATCCCACAATAGGAAGGTAATAAGAGGTGACGGCGTCTTCATTGTATACGGGACTATCCACTTTCTATAAGAGGGTCCACGATTCTATAGGAACTTCTGGGTGTAACTAGGGTGGGATTAAGTGGGATAGAGCACACCATAGTGGCGACCTGTTTGAATGACTCCGTGGGAAGGAGAAGGGATAACATATAGCACATGGTAGCGGGTTTGCGAGGTACATAGTATTTCGTAGTGGCTTGATAGTCTCGATATCAAATAAAAAAGGGACTTCCAAAGCCAACACGTGAATATCCCCCCCCCCCCCCACAAAAAGAAAGAAAAGAAAAAAAAGAGAGGGATCCTTGATGAGGTTCATCGATCTGAGATACAAATGAAAAGTTAAATGTTTCTGTAACTTTGACAGC
Organism: Diadema antillarum; assembly: GCF_040938485.1. Taxonomy (NCBI): domain Eukaryota; kingdom Metazoa; phylum Echinodermata; class Echinoidea; order Diadematoida; family Diadematidae; genus Diadema; species Diadema antillarum. The sequence goes on along the minus strand of NW_027270906.1, from coordinate 4,678,352 downwards.
GCCAAAATCGTACATAATCTAGGCTAACGTGCATACATCATGGTGATAAGAAAGACAACTTTTATATAACATCTAAGGGTACACATCTTTAGGGAATATACAGGTGGATTCCAATAATTCAAAGCGATGACACACCTTGTCGTACTCGCAGAAAATTCTCCTGTCCTCGAACGTCAGATTACATCTACCCATCGGTGCGATGTTGATCATTCCTTTCCTGTATTCCACGAAGCAACCCCTGTCGCATGAAAGGAGAATGTATATCAGTACAGAATCTTAACAAAAAGATACATACAACAGATATAGATAAAGGATGTACATGTGATGTACGACAAGACATTGACTATGTTGATGAAGAATAAGCATGTGGATCAATGGGAACATTTCGTTAAAAGATTCATATCGTATGGAATAATATCAATGTGCATTGACGATTGAATACACGTCATTCGGATTTAGCCTGGGACACTTTGTAGGGTATCACGATCAAACGTTTACAAAAAATCTACTCTTCTTCTTTTTTTTTCACATGCCTTGCGATATGATAGAGGGAATGCATATTACATAACTTGATAACGCCAGAAACCCGAAACGGGTTATTGCGCAACACATCCGCTCCAAACTCCCTAAAAACACAAGTCGATACACGATCTGACCTGGAAACGAACCATCATTGGCTTTACGCTATCATTGTTCCTGGTATATTGGATAAGTGAAGTTCACCTTGAAATAGTAACCTGTGCTATATGAGAGACAAAGAGACACACGCATTGTATTAGGAAATGCTGCATGGTGCGACACATCAGAAAACAACCCCTGAGTAGTTGCATCCCACACCTTGACGGTCTCTTCAAAAGTCACTCTGTCTACTCCTGAGGTCTGTTGGTTACGATGTTGCAGTTACTATGGCAACATCTTTTGAAACTAATCAGATGTTAGTATTGCACACCTTGCGGTCGTTAACGCAGTTGTTGCAATATTCACATTACGCATAGACATCAAACGGGTCCCTATCGGAAATATGTTATGTAATATTGATATTGTGTACGTAAACTTTTAGCAAAGTTTGACTTAATGAATAACATGACCTCCTTCTTCTTGTCACAAAAAAAAAACCCAACAAAAATAATAAGAACCTCCTTTACGAAAGATTTGGAAAAAATACATATATATCTGATTCATGATAATGTATCTTAAGAAGCATCAACAGGATTCATCTCCTTAATCTGAGCGTTATACAGCATGGGACAAATGCCGTCATTGTAATGTCATCTAGCGATTTAGAAACATTCTTCATCTTGCGAATTTGCTGAAAAATATGTGATCATTTTCTACTGTTGTTTCACAATGTAACAATTCTTGTTCTCGTTTTCACTCTGGATGTACACATGTAGGGTCTACATTATTGTACATAGTCCAACCAGCAATGAGCCTTCCCTTCTTCCTCCTGTATGTATTTTTTTTTTGTCTTTTATCGCCGTAGACGTTAAATCAACAAACACTTAAAATTGTAAATGTTTATAGAACAAACTCTCACGGTTCACGCGCACATCACACATGCAAATCGTGCATGGATACTCATGCTTTGGCATTGTATTTACATGGACGTCATCTGTCCTCAACACGAACTTTTCGTGAAATAACAATAGTTTATAGTTTATCTAGAGTGTGGCCGATCTTTAGACTTGACAATGGAAATTAATGTTTTGAGCAGCTGGGGGCAAAAGTGCCAGTGTTAACCTATTATACTTTGGTGGTGGAAGCACCTGTGTAATTTACTGACGAGGGTCTACCAGTCTGTTTATACATTGTCTTGAATTGAAGCGGGAGCAGAGTCTTATGAATTGTGTAATGCTTATTAAGCGTAGATATTCAATCTCAGCACTCATTCATTTTCTGGAATCACAACTTTGTGAATCCATATGGCGAACACCTGCTAAACAGGTCCAATATGTTCATCGATGCCTCAAGTTGATAAAAATGTGACCAAAAAACAAAAACAAAAACAAACAAAGAAACCTTGTTTTACGTATGTCTTTCAAAAATATATGAAAACAAACCCACCTCTTCACTGGTAGCTGGATATCCGCTAAGTAGTGCAGAACAAAGTTGATAACTTCTTGTAACTTGGCCTCTCCCATCTCCTCTGATATATTCTACAAGGTGTGAACCATACAGGTAAAATGATCTGGTGAAATGTTTATCTTAGTTCGACAGGCTGTCTTCACTGATGATCATCATTAACATTTACAGCTCTAGTTAGTGTCTGTTTATTTGGCATTACGGAAATCGGAAATCCTAAGTCCTCAACCGACAAGAAATATCTCAGTATAAACACTACAATTAATTTACCGGAAATGCCATTTCCTCAACCGTGACAGGCATAACATAGTGTGAATGAAATGCAAATAAAACCAGACAGATGTTAACCGTGAAAATTATGTAGGCAAGCCGCCATTTCATGCCCTGAATTGTAAAAGCTATATATAGAAAAAGCGTGTTATTTCAATTATCTTAATCTGTTCATGTGAAGCTGTTTCTCGGAAACGTTCGTCCTATCCAAGGCTCGCCTGCTCTCTTCGTCAAAGTCACATGATTATTGTTATTTATTGTTTGTCACGCACAGAGTTACAGTACAATAATGACTCGAAATGAGAGGGGATCGACAACCTTATACGATGCTGAAGATTGCGCACTCAGCGTCACCTAACAATTGTCTTATCATTTTCCTTCTTTATTTTTTTTTTTTTTGCACAATCAGCACTCACGCAGAACTATTGTTGACGTCTCTAAAGTGAATTTAGCTCACAAAGACACATTTTCGGAAAACTGTAATCAGACTTTTTTGTTTTAAAATGTATTTTACTTCGGTATGCAAACGGCACACCCATACACAATGTTAAATATAAGTCTTATTCCTGCTATATACATCAAGAGTATAGCTGAAATCAATGTTATAGACAGGTTTTAGATTGTATTGTCGGAAAACAAGATACACACGTAGGCAGGCTGTCAGGTAATTTGCATATTGAAAATCATCACGATGCCAAAATAGATGGTGATGCTGTGCAGTCAGTGGAATTTTGGAGACATAGGGATGTACGGATTTTGGTAACTTATGCAGCAAGGAAAGCTCTACAGTAAGCCACATTTTACTTTTTAATTCTATTATGATTAAACTGATGGACAATACAGAGAAGACAACATCCGGGGACATTCGTCGTTGCATCACTGACCTTTTCAGCAATCACGTCCCCATTTCGGTAGGCCACTGCGCCGTTCTCAACGAACACATAGTCGAATCTCTGGATGAGTTCGTGCCCGAGTTGGCGCTCGGCGCTCTTGAGGTCGGAGCCCGTGATCAGGCCGATGGGACACTGCTTCTGGAGCTCGATCAGGAGCTCGCGCATCTCCGCGTCTATTTTCTGGGGAGAGATAAATTCAGCGACCATGAAGACAAGAATGAAAACAAACAAACAAACCAAACAACAACAAATACACACACATATCAAAACCAAAATAACACAGAAATCTAACGTGAATGTGAACTAAAAGAAAAAAAAATAAACATCGCCACTATAAAATGAGCAAGCAATAGCAAGCATAAGGTCATTTTTTTTTTACAACAGTCATAAAACTTTGATCAACTAGACCTATAGCAGATCTATGTTGTAGATGTCCACAGCCACCGTGCTGTACAGACACGCAGGCACGCACACAGGCACGCACACAGGTACGCACACGTAAACACATACATAATACACATACGAAGGTAAAACATCTTTGAGTTTTTAATATGGGTGCATCTACAAGACCCAAGTATCATTCAATGCAATCACTCATCTTTATTTTTGCATTTCTTATTCCTTTAAATTTGCGAGAAAACTACGGAACTGTTTATTTGAATAGACCCCCCCCCCCCGGTAAATTGTGATTGACATGAAAAAAGAGACAAAGAACTTTACTTAATTTGCAATCATCTGAAAATTCTGAAAAAACCAGAAATTTTCACGTGCATGAAACTTTCGCGAATTTCTAAATAGGGGAGCTAATTTAAGATTCGCGAAAGTAAAATGCACGCGGTAAGTGTTTTTGTCGACAGAATGCATTGAATGCCAGTGACAGTTTTTTCTGGTTTTACCGTACCGTGCATATAATTTGTCTGCCTTTGCTACAAGACATGATGGTAGCAGTGGCTATTGACAACGCCGCAGAATACAAAAAATCGTAGGCACATACATTGTACAGACACGCAAAAACGAAAGCACGCAAAAACGAATGCAGACAAGCATACATCGAATACATACAATACTTCGTCATATACAAGTATAGCAAACTATGCAACAGTCAATCAAATTAATGCAATAATTCTAATATTCAATCGCGATCTTCGAGCCAGCAGTTTATGGTAAAAACGTCAGGAATAAATTTCGCCTAAAAATGTCTAACCTACTTACATGTATACAATATAAATAAAATCCCTGAAGATACGCAAAATCATGGATAAAAAACCTAAATATTATTGCATTTACGATAACACTTTTAAAAGTGATTAAAATCTTGAAAGACTGTTGATAATGAATAAAAATCATAATACTATGACAATGAAGAGAAAACGACTACACATATTAGTATGCAGAGGGAGGAGGAAGAATGGAAGTCAGAAAGAAGGAGCTAACAGCAAAATATCGTTGTGAATAATAATCAGTCCATCTAGTAATATTTCGTGACGGAATTGTAAAATGCCACGCCAGCGCTTAAAAAAGTGTGGCGTCGTTTCCTTCAGTTCTTGCTCTTCATCATAACAACTCGTAAAACATGACAAAATGCCAAATCTATCGCCATCTAACACTTGAAAGCAGCGAAAATGTTGGTGGGGAAAATATTTTTGTTCTAAATTACTTGTCTCGTCATACATGTGTATGTAGATCATGGTATTGCCGTATACTAGTACACTGTCTTGTAATGTTATGCATTTCCCTGTGAGTTACTACAGTGTGGTACGAAGAATAACAGGTTGGGTACGTGTGAAGGTCGTCTGAAAGTCACGGAAGCTTTTTCCAGCGCCGTGATGACGTAGTGACACACCCACTATTTCGCCCCCAACATCAGCCAATCAGCGTCCCGCACACCCATCAGCCCGTAACCGAGATTGCGCCTTGTCGCACGCTCTGGCTGCTCTGTGGCTTTTGTAAACTAATCGGTGTTTTCAGTATATCCGTGTCCAGAAAATTCCAATGCCTATTAACACAGCATACGTCAATAGCAAGTTTGAAAGCAACATGTTTTGCTTGGATTTAGACTTGGAATGTCCAGAAATATGCAGAAGAAAAACGCACTTGAGCTCTTCCGAGTTCGTCTCAAAATATCACGCTCTTTGGTTTCTCCTGTCTATTTTCCAGAGTGATAAAAACAATTTAGTTAATTCTTACGATAGTTATGATGACAGTTGTGTGCTGCTGATAAAAATCCAATCCTTGTTTTTCAAGCAACATTGAGCCACTCAACATCCTACATAAATGATAAAGGACTGAGACACATCTCAACCGATGTATGTCAAGTACCCTGCATCACAAGGAGGATTTTTATAATACAATTGTACACTGTACAAGTAGGCCCTACAAGTATTATGTTACTTTGCATGTTTTTCCGTTCTTGCTCTGTACTGTTCATTGTATATCATTTTGAATTACATGGTCACGAGAAAAATGAATCCTAACTCAGATTAAGCAGGTTCTATGCGTGTCAATCAAGGAATTTCAAAATAAACCTGTGCAGCATCTGTTGATTATCAACACGCAGCACCATGTAGTCATCCTTCATGACATAAGCAGTGTATTTTACGAGGAGGAAGTCTCCTGCAAGGATCCTGCGGAGTCCTGCGGAGCATTGAAAACCCTGTCTTATGGAGGAAAGGAATTTGTCTCTTGTTGTGTTGGCATCATACTAAAGAATTTGTGACGTCTACGATGCACACAATTAGGATTTCTTCCGTGTGTGTTTATGTTTCAATTTGTAAAGAGGCACGGAAAGTTGAATCTGAATCAAGACTTGAAGATGGAGTATAATTACACTTTGTACATTGGAAATTAAGATAAGCAGGAAGAGATGAGGTATACAAACTATTGTAAGAAGGGAGCTTTGGATGTTAGAGAAAGGAGCACTAGTAATCCGTATACACGGAAAAGAAAGGAAAGAGAAGAAAAACAAGGAGGCATGCAGCTGGCCAAGCTTCCGTGGAAAATTACTCTCCATCCCACACACATTAAAACAGGCGTAGTACACATAAACACACACTCTCTCTCCCGATTGGCTGTGGTGAAATTGAATCCATAAATCATGGTACGGTAGGTGGGAGAGGAAGCAGATGTTCACTGTGTAAACATGATGTTTGCCGTCACGTAATATTATCATATTATTTTGGTCAAATTAGTGACAATCTCAGATAAGTAACAATTTTCACAATTATTCCTATGATCATTGCGCATTCCGGTATCAGTCAAAGGACTTTTTTAAAAGGACGTGATATTTAATATAAGCACCTTAATAGTAATTAAGCCTCTATTATAATTTGTTGCCGAACTGCACAGTCATTTTCAGAGCTAGATGTTCAAACCGATAGTGAATGCTGCTGCTGCTATATACCTCGTGCAACAAGAAATAAACATTTCAGACAACTCGAAGACAAGAGAAGAACATTGATAATTTCATGATTTGGTAATCAACTGACATTTCTCATTAAACAACGATATTTGCATGGGTTCGTGGTGATCCTGATTCATGGCCTGTGGCAAATCTCTTCTATACAATATATCTCATAACTAAATGTCTGTATTATACGTTATAACTTATACTTTCATTCTCACCTTGCGTACTTGAGTGATCGTACCATCCATGTCGAAGAGACATATCTTCTTTAGACTTCTCCTTCCCATAGTCATTTATCTATTTATAATTTAATCCTGAAAAAGAATCTCTCTGGCTTTATGGCAGTTACGGAATAGCAGTAGTAGCTAGGTGTGGGCAACAGTTCATGGAACCTCAGCAAAACTGCAGACGAGATAGATGTTGTGTTCGAATATATTCCACAATTCCTCCACCGCTTTGAATTGCCTCCACGCTGCAGCGCTGCCAATGAAACGCCAAGGGACGAGTTGCCGTACCGATCGCGGCAGAGATCTGAAAATTCCGCGTCCACAGAGAACACAAGCGCACTGCCTTCATCAGTCGCGGCGGATATCGGCAAATTTTGTAGTCATATCAGGCGGTAAAAACGAAATGCTTGCCTTTGAGTAGTGCCACAGAAGTAATTATAATGGATCCATGGAAGAAATAACATAGTCTGATGCACTTTTACATCATTGTCTGCCCAACTTTACCAGCGATGCTCGCTTCCTGTGGTATCCACCCGCTACGCTACCAGCAGCCAGTCGTATGCATCGGAGTGAACGCTCGCCGCGAAAGGCGAAATCATCTGGGTCAGGTACACTGGCGTGGTATACGACCAGTCCTGCGTTCCGACCGAACGGATTTCTAGTACATGACTGCACACCACCGATATGTGTGCAGCGCGCGCCCTTCACACTGACAATAAAACAAACGTTGATTTCGCGCGCGCCGCTTTCTTCACGGAACAAGTTCCAGCCTGTGATATTATTTTTTTTTTGTTACAGTACATTGTAACATCTTATATTTACCAAGTATTTTGCACGGCATTCTCACATTTTTTTTTATGATGAAAACATTAAAATTCAAAGTGAATTATTCATCAGTTTTATAATTTCAGTGGAAATTCAGAAATCCACGTAAAATGCATGCAAGTCACGCAGTGCATCTACACGTCTACAACGAAAACTGCCACGAACAAAGACAACGCATCCAACCGTGTTGTGCGCTGCTGGTTGTATTGTTATGACGTAATTTAGAATCCCCTAAATTGATGACGTTGCCTGCTTCGGATATTTTGACTGGTGTGTAGGCGTTGTTTATGTCCGACGTCAAGTATACCTTGCATGATAGGGCAAAAAGTATGACCTGTTTTATACGATTTTGAAACTGCGAATCAAAACAGTCACTTTAAACATAGGCCCTACTATTATTTACGGTAGATAAAGTCTTAAATTGCATATCGAGTTGATTTATGTGTGCTTATAGAGAGAAATAGTTATGGACTCAAACCCTCTGATAGTGATATCGACAATATGAAAGTAGTGATGATGATGATGATAATAGTAATGTTATTATTATCATTATTATCACTGTTATCATCATTATTATTAATAATATCATCAATATTATCATCATCATTATCATTAAAAAACAACTCTGAAGAACGTACCAGCCTCAATAAAAAGTCTGTATGCACTTTTATATTAGCACATTGACAAACACACACACACACACACACACACACACACACATACACGCACACGCACACACACACACACACACAAGCAACACACGTAAATACAAGCACCTTCCATGATAACATGTTTTAACTACACGGCAATTCTCACAAATCATGTATGTATGTATATTCCATGGAATTATTTCACACACCATGGCTCCATAGTTACAATCATGAGGTGAACAACTTTATTGAATATGAAATCACAGTGCACAAGCCAATGACATCTGATACATCTCAAATTATTTTATTCATTGCAAGCAATATATCGAGATCATTTCCTTTCAATGAAAATGCAAACCAGATTACAGAATGGATCATAAATTAGTAAGGTTTAATCTATTCTACCAATACAAAATTGGTCTTAGACTTGGTCTCTTCATTGTCTTCTTTGCCATAATTCATTCTGTGTACCAAACAAATCACACTGTCATATCTGGAATGTAGAATTTACTACAATATGAAATACATCAAGATTCAATTCTGAAATTTCTTGCAGCACATGTGTTCTACACCAAATGCTTTAATTATGTGTTTATCCATTAAATCGATCAAACTTGAATAACAAAATATTCAGCACAGAGAAACAACATAAAATGGAACAAATTCGAGTTCTGTGAACATATTGGTCTTCTTCCTACATTCTAATAGTTTTTGAAGGGAGTAAGAAAATAAAGCTTTACCCTGCAAGTTGAATCAAGGTTGCATTCTTACATTCTTATAAACTGGTATCACAAAGTGTGTAGGGGCTGCATTAATGGATTGCCATTTTACCACTTACATGGCATTTCTTACAGAATCATGCATTCAACAGCAATCATATTCCTACCAATCCTCTGCTTTTCATCTTTTCTTCGTCTTCGAAAGTTAAAAGGCATTAATTCATGCCTCACGAATTATGCTAAAGATCAACATTCTCTCACAAAGTAAATGGTACCTAGTATAAATGCATAATAGTAAGACTCTGGATGATGTATATCACACATCAATCAATCAAGTCCTATAAAACATATTTCTGTTGGTCTTTTTGTATAATTTTTTCCAATTTATTTTTGGTGTTTCATATGGCAGGATGAAATATTTTCCATCATTTGAGCTCAAAGCTGTAAATGTACAATTATTTGTAGATCAGTTTCAGAGTTTTATTGTAAAGGCCTCAAGATTCCTAAATCTGAAAATTAATTGCTAAATGGGTGATGCATTTCAGAGAAGCAAAGTTCTGTCTTAAATTGTAATTTGGGGTTTTTTATGAGCCTGGACAATCAAGTGTTTCCAAGTAGTTTTTTAGAATTTATTATAATTATATTTTTTTCTTTTTGTTGGCAAAATAGAAAAGACAGTATATCTAAAAATTGCTAATCCTATAAGGAGAGAGAGAGAAAAAAAATAGATGATTTCTACAGCAAAACCACCCAAAGACTTGATGGGTGAAGGATGCACTGGAGAAAAAAAAAAGATACAATTTTCATTAAAACACACACACACATTCACATGGTAATTTCTTGCTTAGTAAAGCTATGAGAAAACAAGTGCTATTCAAGGGGCGGATCCAGGAATTCCATAAGGGGGGGGGGGGGTGGGCCTTTACAAAATTAAAGGAGGAGTATGGCCCCCTCCATTTTTTCTTTTTCTTTTTTTTAAAAACAAAAATAAAGGGGGGGGGGGTTGTACCCAGTGCGCCCCCGCCTGGATCCACCACTGCTATTCTATTCAGGTCAGCAATCTCTTTGCCACCATTTTTTACAAGCCTTGAATTGATTCATCACATTTCTGCCGGAGGTGTTTCATTGGCTTCAAGCAGGGCACTTTCCCTAGTTTGGATCGTTTGGAAGTGTGGTATGAAATGAGCTTTTCAAGTCAGCTCAGAGATTTAACACTTCAATTTTATTGGTACGGTGTATTACATCACATTAAAAAAAAAATTGTCAGGAATATCAGTATATCAGAATAATTACAATGTGAGTTGTCCCTCTTAGTAATGCATGAACTACTTCTATTGATAGTTTCGAGCAGTGAACAGAGCTTGACAGTAACTTTTTTCTCTGGTGGCTTTTTTGTTGTTGTTGTTGTGCCCTGGTGAATTTACACAAGAGGGCTACTTGTCCTTAACTCCTGTTACAAGATAATAAACTTTTCACACTGGGATGCAGAGACATAAAAACATTACCAGTATCTCTAATGGTGATATCAAATACAAATTTAAGACAGAATAAACAGAATAGAAGTACCAAAAATACAAATATTATGATATAAAAGAACAAACAGAAGGAAATATTTGCAGTCTAAAAATTCATACAACTATTAAAACGAAAATACTACACCCTTACAACTATGCAGATCTGAAACTTGATAATACCTGATAATAAACAACTTTTAAACCATGAGAGAATATTACCTGGTACCAAGTTGGTATATGGATGAAAGATCTGCTATAAAGAGTAGTCTTTGCCTTCCAGAACAGAGTACATCATGCCATATTATATCAATGCTCATCACAAGCTCATGTGTATTCACCAATACAAAGCATATACAAGTAAATTCGACCCTGAGCGTAAAACAAAATTAAAGAATATGATGTGATACCAAGAAAGTGGAAATCAGTCTTAGAAAGCTGAACAGTATCTGAATAATGTTTATTGCTTTATCATCAGCTGGACTCCATCATTACCTTCATCGAAGAGGTTTAATATTAATTTTATTATTTTATCTTATTTTTATTTTTTTTTTGCTAGTGTTGGTTTTTCTGTGTGTTTGGTTGCAAAATAACTCAAAAAAGTTGTGAACGAGTTTTGACGAAATTTGCAGGAAAAGTTGATAATAACACAAGGAAGAGATGAATACATTTTGGTAGTGATCGGGAAATTCTGAAGGTTTTTAGAAGGATTTTTTGGGGGGCAAATTTGGGTCAACAAACTTGGGAGCTCAAGCTGTGCATATTTGAGGTTTGCATATGCACACTGAGCAGGCAGAAGCTGATGATGAGGTATGTAAACACAGCTTTTCTTTATCATTTAAATGGGAAATTGGGCAGTTTTCAGCATGTGTGTTGGTGGAAATGAGCTGTTTGGTGGAGGTCTGCATTCTCTGAGTGCTTTTGTACTTTTCTATGAATCTGACCTGTTCCATATCTCCCTTAACATATATATATATATTATATATATATATATATATATATATATATATATATCCCTAGTTGGCACCTTAGGGAGACATATTGGGGGGAAGTGTCTTCATTAGGGAGACAACTGGTCATTAAGGAGACAATTTTCGTGTCTCCATTGCGTAAATTGCCATTGAACATGTATTTTAAAATTTGCATATAAAACAAATGGAAATGTCTTCCAAATGACCCATCTAGGAGTGTATATATATATATATATATATATATATATATATATGTATATATATATATGTATATATGTATATATGTATATATGTGTATATATATATATATATATATATATATATATATATATATATATATATATATATATATAAATATATATCACATTTCAAACCCATACTCACACACCATGTAAATCTCTTATATTATATCATACCTCTCATTCTCAGTTCCACATAACATGAAAGACGTGCCAGTCACATTACTAATGTATTAATCTGTGGCCCCACATAACAGCGCCCTACACACAAGTCACTGCATTTTCTTTTTAATTCTTACAATTTACACTTGATACTTTTCCACTCTGCAGGTGTGCTGCATATGATATGTAGCATGATTTTGGCCATGCTAATTGATGTTATCTTTATAGATGGACAAGGCTGATATTACGGCACAGAACTGCATCTCAACAACATTTCATTTCTTGATCGATATAGTAATCACAAGATGACACAATTCTGACTGACATGAAGTCATGGAATAAGGGCGTATATCCATATTATTGCTAAATTTGATGTTGCTGAACCTCAAAAAGAACAGGTTTACCTGAGGTCTTTTGGCATTCATCCGAAGCAGCATTGAGCTATGTGTTTGGCATTTTCAATGTGCAGGCAATCCTGATGCAGTCTTGATTCAAGTGTAAGTCATTGATCAACCCATACCTATCTTTATCTGCCATTCTTAACACACAGCACACACACACACACACACACACACACACAAAATGTCCAACAGTTGTTTTTCGTTTGAACAGAAATGAAAAACAGGGTAATTTTTTCATATTGCATATAACCGAGAGACGATGTTTTCACTTTCTGGAATTCACTTTTTTCAATCGATATTCATGTCAAATTTGAACTGAGCTGAAGGAAGAAGTTTATTTCATTTGTTTTGGGAATAGTTTGCCATTAAATTTGGATTATAGGTTGAACAGTTTGGAGACCTGTGCCTTGGTGTCGGCAGGACTTGTCACAGTGGATCCTTTGGTCCTGGGATCCATGAAGATCTCATGGTCATTGCCACCCTGAAAAAAAAATAGCAATACAAACAAAATAGCACAAAAAACAACAACAAGCAAACTAAACCAAACAAAATAAAACACACTACCACATGTGACAAATGCTCTGATGTTATTGTCTTTTCTCATAATGTTTTTCTTACTCTTTGTACATGTATGACACAATGTGCTGAGTTTATATCATTTGCTGACTATTGCTGGTTACCTGTGGTAAACCACCAAAGGATTAGCATCATTTCCCTCTATCTGGTTTGGGGCAGATCACTTCACAAGGTCTGCACCCTGTTCTTCGTGAGGAAGTGAAGTGGGATCTTTTAATAAAGGGATGGTACAGTATTGGTGGAGATGAGAATTGGGCTTTTAACTTTTTGCGAGATACCAAGATAACACTTATGAAATAGTACAGAGCATACCATTTTAAGAGGAATTCAAAGTTTATTTGATGAAAATCAGGTTTGGAATGACTGAAATATCTAAAAACAAAGTAAAACAAAGTGATCGTAACAAAATGTGGGTCCCATACTTTATTAGAATCGCTCTATTTTCGATATCTCAGCCATTTCAAAACCAATTTTCATCAAATAAACATTGAACTCCTCATGAAATTACATGCTCTTTCATATTTCATATGAGGTTTCTCATTATCTCATCAAACATGTTAGAAACCTGAAATTAGGTCTCAAACAAAACTATACGATCCCTTAAGCGCTTGAGTCATGACTCTAACAACCGCCATTTTATGTCCTTTTCGAGGGACAGAGTGTTTTTGTCTCTAACTAGAGGGGACTTCAAACAACAAATTATACTCAGTGGAACTTGAACCCAAATCCACTAGATTGAAAGGCAGATGTGCCACTGACTGAGCCACCTCACTGCACTTTTTCCAAAATGTGACACATCATTTTCTTAATGTTATTTCACGTGTATGATTTTACTGAACTCTTTACAACACAGTGCCATAGAGATTTTATCCTGACCTATGTGAAATGCTGATGTGGTTCACATGAAAATCTAACACCAAACAGCACAGGGTGTTTTAGACTGGGGAAAAAAATCCAGTTCAATAATTGTAACTGAAAGATACTGCTAATAGCACCATCTGCTAATTGCCCCTCTCCAGAAGAGATTATGTTGCATACAATAAATATGTACATCTACACCTGAAGTAAAACATGTAATCTTAACTAAATGAATGAGTTCAAAGAAGCAAGTGTTACAAACAGTGGTAATTGTTGTCTTACCTCATACGTTTTGTCTCCAAAAAAGTAGATTTCCTTGAAATCATTCTCTAAGAACTGGAGGCAGTATGTCTTGTCCCATCCTTTGGGGAAGGCATCTATGCTAATTTGGCCACCTTGGGGACACAAAAAGAAAGAAAGAAACAAATCAAATCACAAAAATGCTGGTCACACTGACATCTGGGTACTCACATAGGTAAACTCATTGATGTAACCTTACTTATTGTGTTATAAATACCATTACATTTTTTACATATTTTTTCTGTTTATCAGAGAATGTATGTCATCAAGGCAATTAATAAGCATTTTAAGTGATTGACCTGGACGTATGAGCTTTCACCTTACAAGGGGACCCCAAAATCTTTACAAGTTATGTTGATATGCCCATACATTGAACATGCTCATGTACAGTAAAGATTTACGGTAATCAAGTCCAGTTTGGCTGAATGATAACAAAAGTGTGAAAATATGTGTGTAACCACATCATTTATCATATTCAGCATTTCCCACAGATAGAAGTGGTAACACAAAATCATTCTGTGAATGGTCTGAAAGAATGGTGCTATACCACATTATACCCTTATAATCTCTATCTAGACAGAATGTATAATTCTGAAAACATTGACAAACTGGAGTGCATGAGTTTTTTTTCCCCCATGGATTTGAACATTGTCACACTGCTCAGTTAGCAAAGTTGAAAAAAATCTAAAATTGAGGCACCATACTCCTAAACAGAGGCTTTGAGCTTTGCCAAGGTGGTTGTAATCAACTTGAAAACAGTTACGTGTAGTGTGTATGGACAAGTGCTTGAACAGCCTTGCATACTTAGACCTAAAACATAATAATACCCACAGCCACATGAACTGGCAAAGCCACACATACGCATCCTGTTGTGACATGCTGAGGCATGATTTATGAAAAAAAAAAAGGATCTTGTGGCCGAAATCCTCCTCCTTTTGTGGTAACTGTGGATATCTTTTTTTAAAAGATGGGTACTGTAAAACACTGTATTTTCGCGGCGTGAAATTTTCGGAAATGGGAGCCGACGGCCTTTTTTGTGGCATGAAATTTCTGCGAGTTGCCTCTAATTTAATGCGTATAGTGTAGGTAAGAACTTTCATGTGCACTTTAATTTGGCAAAATTCACAAAATTAAAATGCATGTGAACATTCCTCGTTTTACAGTATCACATGAATGCTGATCATAAACAACACGACATCAATCCTTGCGACAGATAACATAGACTGTATATGCCATGATAATATGACATTTCAAAGATGCATTCATTGATACACACATATACATATCAAAAAGAACATGTGTGTGAAGGCATACTACATCTGTGAACACACTGCATAAAATATCAACCAAACATTAGTGTGCATAAAACAGTCTCCCCACCATGACAAAGCAAATTTCACTCCAAGCATGTTTACATTATAACAAAATATTTATCATATGCTGATTACGATTAAAACCATCACAATATGTGATGTCTATCAACACTGTCTACTGTCAATGGTATTTCAAACAATTATGTGGTAATAAAATTTCCAGTGTGTGATAAACATACAATGTAGGTATACTCTTCAACCGTGGCAGATCAACTCTTGAGCCAAATGAAAAGATAACTCACTATTTACTGTCAGGTACAGGAAATGAGCGAATGACGGTGCAGTTTTTTCAAGGATTTAGTGATTATTTTCAAAGTAGTATGTATGGGAAAGAAAAAGAAGTCAAAATGCCACGTCATTATTATACCGGTAGTTCCTGCAGGTATTGTTTATCATCATTAAGCCAAACATCATAAATCATCACCAGAATGTATCCCACGCAATAAAGTCAGTCATACATGTTATTGTACTTTACTGTCAGTCCTGTTGGCAAAATATTTATACATTATGAACACTCATTCGTGCCGAAATTTCACAAAACACAATAACTCCATCTTCATATAAAACAAGAAAACATCGATTTGAAGTTTTTGCTTTTTATACTTTGATGTTGATGCTTACAACACCTGACTTTGGTAGTCATTCATATTTACATGTTTCAAGGGTTCATAATGTTGGCTGTTGAAAAGAAGTTGAATAGCCTACAAAGAAGTTGTGGTTGAGCAGAAGTTTAATCTCTTCTAAAGAGTGTGGGATTGTTGACTTTCTTGTCAGAGATAAATTAGCTTAAAAATTAAGCAAAACAAGCAAATAAACAAACAAAAAACCCGAAATTGTTGCTATCACTTCATTCAACACCACTGACAGTCCAGTGCAATGACATGTTCTCAGACATTGTATTCCACCTAAAAAAAAATAATAATAATGGGTTGTAGACGATGAATCACACAAAATACTTATAACCAATATCCCTTCAAGCAAGAACAGGTGTACTACATTAACACCTCTCCCTCTCTTTCTCACTCTCTCTCTCTGCCTCACACATAAACACACACACAACTCACACACACACACAAACACACACACACACACACACACACACACACACACGTATGAAAGCTTTCACACAAAACAAAAAACTTGCTTGTCATCTGATCACATAAATTCTGAAGCACGTTTCTGAACACATCTGGAGGTACCAAGTGTTTGCACACAGAAAGAGTGATGTCTCCTCTCTGATCCCTTGTAAAGGATATTTCAGACACCTGTTCAACTCTTTGGCCCGAATTCACAAAGGTGGTTTAAACCTTGGCCCCTTTTCATAAAATTTGTTTTCATATCAATAACAAATTATGATAGTTGTTACAAGCTACTGAAATCCTTGCATCTGATTGGCTAAGAGCAAATTTGTCACAGAAATGTGGCATTTGTTACTGATAAAAGGTCTAAGAAATGGGACCCTGGTTTAAACCTAAACCATGGTACAAATTTAGACCTTTGGTCTAAAGCGTGAAATAGGCATACCTTTGGAATGCGCGCACGTTTGTTACTGGACGTCTGTAGGTATGTGCGCAATCTGTCAATCATATTTATGCAGAAGAAATTTGCATAAACCACAGTTTAGATTTAAACCAAATTTGTGAATTCGGGCCTTTGAGTACCACCTTCGTACACCCAACTCAGTTGACAGCAGGCAAACTTTGCTTATTTTGGTCAAACACACATCTACTCACTAAGAGCTTGAGAAATACAATGTAGCAGTATGCCACAGTACATTAAATGCATCACAGCCATAGCTTCATCAGAAAATCAACATCAAAGCAAGGGTTGCAATGTATCTATGATAACTTCACTCTACTGCATTTCTAGCATACATGCTGTGGTATCAAACTTGTTACATACTGCAAAACAAGATATTTTCATGGCATGAAATTTTCACGAATTGGAGCCGACAGCCTTTTTTATGCCATGAAATTTTCATGAGTTGCCTCTAACATTCAATGCATTATACGTACCATAGTGTAGACAAGAACTTTTGCGGGCATTTCAATTTCGCGAATCTTGGCTCTCACGAAATTGAAATGCATGCAAACATTCCTCCTTTTACAGTAGCATTGGAAAGTGGAATTATTTCCAAAAGCACTCATGCATTTCAGCCTCAGAATAAAGTGGCACACAGGGGGTAGCACACAAAGAGTTTACGATCTCCAAGGCCTGGCAGTAAAACATGCAACTTTGGAGACATTTGAGTTTGTTTTATATGTGACCGTGCACCTCAAAACGAACATAAAGTCGCACACACTGATTTTGCGTGAGGACTGAAAATAAGTGAAATGGGTCAACCTAGCTGAACTTGACTTTTTCATATATTCTGAAAGAGCGGGTCTTCTTTTACATTATGCTAATATCTGGTATCATAAAATGGGCAGGAAAGTGTGTTTTTTTAGCAGTTTATCTCGAACATTTTTTGTAGAATAGTGTGATTAGGTGTGCCTTTAGAATCCCTTTTTCATTTATGAAAAACCTTGTCCACACTCTTCACTTTCAACTCTAATAACTTTTGAAAGGATAGTGCTACTGCTTTGAAAGTTGGCATTAATTATGGACAGAATGTGTTAATGAGGCATGCTTAATTTCAGTTTAATCTGATAATCCCTTCATTGTTGTTACTCTGGTGGTTTACTTCCTGTTTTTTGTCCCATTCATCGCACAGCCAGCACAGTTTGGTAAAGATTAAGCACTTGAATAGACACTACTTCTGAGCCTCTTTTCTAGGTTCACACTTGTCCTGAGTTTGTGCTTTCTTTTCCATATTTAGATAGGTTAGGAGAGTCCATTTGATTTGAGTTATACATCATTTTAAAGCTTAAAGTCTGCTCTTTCAGAATATGGTCTTAACTTTAAATTCACATCTGGCGACTTTTTGTTTGTTTTGAGGTGCAGTGTCACATATGTGCAAGTATACCCAAGTACCTGTGTGCACCTTACACATGAGATCAAGACAGACTCCACATCCTCAAAATGTGTTTCAGAGGTCAGACTATGAAGATATCAAGCATGCACCCAGAACTGAAGAAAGCTTTATTACAAAACACCTTCAGACATCCCCTGCATACTCGAGACACTGGATAGAAATGCATTCATAAAGAACATGATTGGAGTTTGCATGCAGGCTGACACAACTAATTAGTCATTTGGAATAAAACACATTTACTGACAAGTTTGTTATTTGTGCGAAATGGAAGTCTGCATTATAAAGAAGCTGATATGCTACCTGATCACACTGATCTTTTTGCATTTTACAATACTTTTAATAAAATGATAATAAGAGCATGCATGCTGCAGTGCTTTTTGATGAAAAGAGAATAAAAGACCTGCCATTGCAGTTTCAGCTTTCTTATTTTTTTTTGGCCTAGTTATAAGAAATTATCTTGTTGGAAGTTGTTAAAGTAATTTTCCATATGATAGGTATTCTGGGTGATGAGTTTTATTCATGAGATAATGACTGTTCAAATCCTGAGTAAATGTGGTTAACAGCAGATATAATATTCTCTAAGATATGATTATCATCTTTATTACAGTGTTCATTGCATGGGTAAAATGGTATGAGAATCAATTGCTAGATTCATGAGGAAATGTGCTGCATCAAGCGCATATATATCTGTTTGAAGAAAAAAAAACATATTTTTTTTGGTATGTGCCAGTATAACCCCCTGTTCAGACGCAAGCCAGTTTATACCAAAACTTGATAAAGAAGCGACATATAAATAATCATCGTACAGACTATAGCCGACAGACCGTCCAGACACTAATCCCGACCGTTCTGGAAAACGTCGTATAGATGTGCAGTTTCTCACTGCGCGTACTGTTATGGTCACGAGTGACAGGTGTAGGGTCACATTTCATGTGCACTCCCATTAAGCCCTGCCCAGTTATACCATTCTATGGTCGTCATACGTTCAGACGCATTACGGACATGTTGGAATGCTGATTCATTATCAAGTTCTAGTTCAAAACGATGCTCTGACCGTCGTTTCGCTACACGTCATTTCGTTAATCAGCATTCAGACGTATAAATTCATCGTATAGCTATACCATTTTGGTATAGCTATACCGTTCTCATATAAATTCTTTGCGTCTGAACACCCTGTTAGTCATGTATATCAGCCATGTTACAGGATATAGTAGTGCATGTTTAGATAATCATGGCTAGCTGATGAAACAGCGCAAGTTTGATGTGTTTGTAAAACAACACAAACAATAAAACCACACACACACAAAAAATACAACTACAGTCTGGAGACTAGGCAAGTCCACAGACTAAACAGGGCCAAAGGTTGTGTCATTGTATCCAGGGAACTTGCATGAAAGATCAAACATTCTTTGCCCCAACAATACATGCCCCTGCAATGCACGCACATATACACATGTGCACACATGTGCACACACAGAGTCTTGTCTGATGCAATGTTTACAGGTGAATGTAAGTTTGCAGTTACCCCAGAGACTCCAACTCCAAGCACCTTCTGATCTGGAGATTCTCCCGCCTGAAACCTCTAGCAAACAGGAGACTCCAAGTTGATGTGTGCGAAACGCGAAGTTCCTAGGGTTCTAGATGTTCTCTGGTGCTATCTAAGGCTTATTTTTTCAACATACGATAGCAATAAGAAAGAAATCCTTTCCACCGGGAGACACAGAGCCAGGGCGGGAGAAATCAAATCTCCAACGGGAGAACGGGAGATTTTGCAAAAACGGGTTTTCGGCGGGAGATCTCCCTTCGAAAACGGGAGAGTTGGAGTCTCTTTTACCCACATTACCCAGGGATGTTAAAATCAAAGAGCATTGAAGCTCCTTGTAAGAAAAAACAAAAACAAAAACAAGGCTGTGGCTTTAAAGAGATTTTATTGAGGCAGCATTTGTGCTAAGAATGAGTTTTCCCTATAGCAGGCCACAATGGATGAGAGAAATAAGAAAGAAAATATTCTCTTTGAATTTTTACCAAATATACATGGAATTTTTCCTATGACCATAATATCTGATTATCAATCATGGTCAATATAAATATCAAATAAGTCATCTTCAATCTCATATCATCATCCCTCCAGTAACCTGAAATTTTGTCCCTTGAAATTTGAAATTCATGCTGTCATCAAACAGTGTGGCCTCTAAATCAAACACGCAACTCCACATACATTGTACACCTCTATACGAGTACATACAACATGTAGAGCGTGTGTATGTATGCGTATGTACAATGACAACGTGAATACAAAGTTGTTAATAAAAGGTTCATAATTCAATTGCATTGTACCCAAAGTCAAGAAAAACTAGAATAGAAAACATAAATGGAAACCATCTCTGGATCATGACTGGCCACACATGATTTGATGGGTTTAGAAGACACATTATTCTTCAAATTTTGCATTCAAGCTCACAAAATTCCAAAGCATTTGAAGCGTGTGTAGAAACACATTAACAAACAAATTCTTTGTCAAGTGTGGAGCCCGTCAATACATACAGTCTAATGGCAAACTTGATATGAATGTCGTATAAGTGTTATTAGCTCTGACAAGCAATTATTACAAGCCAACAAACCATAACAATGCATTTTTCATGGTGTCTACAAAGTTTGAAGCAAGACATTCCATCCCAGACACATTACAAAATTACTGCAGTTGCTAAATATCTTTGTGGGGGTTTCATTTTCGTCACAAAACTTTGTGAATTTAACAACCCATCAAAACATCTCCCTCCAGGCATACAAGTACAAAGCATGAAAGCTATGTAAGTACATTCAACATTAGCCTACAATGTAGACGGAGGATGCAGCTATGGTCTTTACTGTCACACTTAACGTCTGACGTGGCGAGACTACAAACAGTGGATGTGTGTGAATGCTTCCAATGTTCACAGTCTCGCTGCATCAGACGCATCGCTTAGCAAAGACAATAGTCTCGCCACATCAGATATTCAGTGTGACAGCAAAGACAACAGCTGCATCCTCCACCTAGATTATAGGATGATACAACATGGGCATGCAATAGATGTACACAGATGCCTAGCCTACCACTGACAAAATGTACGCAGGTGTACTCCAAATTGAGAAATACAACTCGTCATCGGCAATAGTCACATTGCATCACCCAAGGAGGCTGTGAATATCACTTGAAGGTCAAAGACATCATAGCATGATCATAACGTGATGACATGGATGACACACATCAGTGGACCCTGTATTGAGATAGGACTGTCTACGAATTTTCAGGGAACGCCATAGGGAAGAAATACTATATTTCATAAAATGAATATATAGCTCTATGTGTGTGTCACTTTTGGGCATACATTGAGCCACCTGTTCATGCTGTCCTTGAAGGCAGGGGTCTCTTCTCCCCTTCATCTAATCGACCAAAAAGAATATATGACCGGTTACTTTGATCTCAATCCCTCCATTTATTTTTTTTTCTCTGAACTGTATTTTCTCTGCAGTAAAGGTTACTAAGGTAGAGTAAAGTAAAGATTGCTTTGGTGAATTAACAATTGTGTAAAAAGTACAGATTCCTAATTACACCACAGAAGGGTTGTTTGGATAATACTTTCAGCGCAAGAAAAGTGACCAGCAACCATTAACCGGGCATGATGAAGTGCTTTTTTATAGTTTCAACCCAAACTCACAATATTCTAACCCCTTTGTTCTTTCTCAAATCTCTAAAAGTCATAATTAAAGGTTTTATGACAAACAAATGCATGTTGATTTGTGTTGATTCATGATACCCTCAACATCACTTTTGCAGTGAAATGAATATCTGGAAACAATCCATATATCTTAAAATAATTTTTCTTTTTTTTTTCTTCAGATTACTTGGATACACCCACAAAAACACCCTTCCAAATCAAGATTCTGGTTGTGGCCTCATCTGCTAATCATTGCTAAAGTACTAATATGTTTAACAAAATACATTGGAATGCACCTTCCCCTCGACTCAGCATAAGTTGCATGTTTCTGTGATATTAATGCGACTAACAAAAGATTTGGCGAGGGAACATGCGAATTATGCTCGGTATCAGAAAGGATGTATTCCAATGTCTTTTGTTAATCATAATTAGTACTTTAGCAATGATTGACAGATGAGGTCACAACCAGAATCTTGTTTTTTTTTTTTGTGGGTGTATCCAAATAATCTGAAGAAAAATAGAAGAAAAATTATTTTAAAACATATGGAATGTTTCTAGATATTCATTTTACTGCAAAAGTGATGTTGAGGGTGTCATGAATCAACACAAATCAGCATGCATTATTTGTATGTCATAAAACCTTTAACCCGTTGAGGAAGGACTGATTTTGCTACAACACGCATTTCCAATAGACACCTGCCCGACTATACTTGGGACTCCTCCTGAACGGGTTAAGCTACGATCATCTCACCTATTGAGAATACCAGGCCGTCCTTTGTGAACTCCTCTCGTAATGCCTGCACCATCGTGGTCCTGATGCCATGAGCCTGAGAAAACCACAGTTTGAAAAATCAGTGACACCATGAAATGACTTTGTCATCACACTGCAAATGGATTCAAATAAACAAAATAAAAAGAAAGATAGAAAGAAAAATCTCTTTACACCAACCTTGGATTTGATACATTTGAATTGAATTTTCAATGCAACATGCTATCAAAGTTTAAAAGTTTGCACAACACAGGCTGCACAGACTGCACTAAAAAAAAAAAAGGAGAAGGAGGAGGAGGAGAAGGAGAAGGAGGAGGAGGAGAAGAAGGAGAAGAAGAAGAAGAAGAAGAAGAAGAAGAAGAAGAAGAAGAAGAAGAAGAAGAAGAAGAAGAAAACAAGACTCTCATGACGTTATGTCCTCCACATTTTGATTGACACGTTTGATGTATCCATACCAGGCATATCAAGTCACTAATTAGATCCAGTGATCATTTCCCCTTGTTTGCACATCTGTGGTAATGCTATCCCAGTGGTAACAGCTGTGTATCATCCTATACTTTATGCCACATGCTGCTCCCACTCCACCAAGCATAGGAATAGAACAAATTTGATATGGATCAAAGGAACCGTGATAGTTTCATAAGTTATGGCACCTAGCCAATTCAGTGACATGGATTACACTTCATAGATCTCTTACAACACCTCTTTGAAATGTGAGTGAATATTTGAGTGATTGTTCCAAAATTCATTAATTATCACAAACATGAAAACATCACATGCACAGACATACCAGAAAGCAAACTAATAATTCATATTCCCTCTTCAGATGAAAGATGGATCTTGAGGGTATAAACTGTCCAGAATGACGATAGAGTGACTGATAGAACAAATAGTGCAACCCAAAAGCTCCTTGAGTCCCCCACTGACAGCAATAATTTGTTTGTTTTCTTTGGATGGAGATTGATGAAATATGCTATTTCTTCAAATTTGTGCAACAAATCCATACTTTGAATTCATTGGGAGAATTTTATTTAATATTGACAGAACTATATTGAATAAGTAATTACATACATTGTGCATTTTATAAGCTGTAGTCTGCTTGTGATATTTCATGTGTGAACAAGTTGTGGTGTCATATGAAGACCCATGTATAGATATCTGTGAAGTATGGTATGAATGATTCCATGTCCGACCTTTCATTTGGACAGTCACTCTATCATGACAAAGGCCTTACTACCGTGTCGTCAAAATCAAGGAACAGTGCTTACTTACTTTCTTTTTAAGGAAGATTTAAGATTTTTAAAGATTTTATTTTGTCTATCCATGCCAGGAAAAAGGAATTAGGTTTCATAAACACTGAATTGTGTTTTCTTCTCTGGATTTTCTTATTTCTTATTTAAATTGTCTCACTTGCTAAATATCAGAATGTTGTTCTCTCAGTGACAAATAAGCTTAGTTTAATTTAATTATCAGCATATAATGCATGCACCAAGTAAGGTGGGAAATTGGTGCATTATCTCTGAATGTCAAGTTCATGTCCAAATATTTCTGTGACGTACAAGTAACAATGCTGGCACATCCTTTGCCTAACTTACTGTAATGGAAGAATTATTGGCACTATGTGGTTACAGTCACACAATAGTGCATCCTGGCACATAAAGTCAATTTAGAGGTAGATTAAATTAGTCTGTGGCATTTAAGGTTTGCCAAATGTCTTATCTCAGTGTTTAGTGTTCAGCTTTTGGTGTTTCTCTCTATACTGTTACGGGTTCCATGGCATTTGTTCCTCCCACAACTGCTCCCATGAAATATCTGCACGCAAAGCCAAACATAAATTCTACCCACAAACATAATCCTAATCCTCACATCAAACTAAGCCTAAAACCCTTTCACAACCCTAACCATAACCCTTAGTCAACGGAGAAAATAAGACCAGAACAACTGTCACAGTGTTTGAGCAAATGTTGTATCACCACTGTTGGGGGTAGGATATGGGAAGAGGGAGGGCATAACGAACATTGCAGGTATAAAGTGTGCTTCATTGGCTGAAAACCAGTGCATTCAACCTGTTTTATTTAGTCCCTTCTAGCAGTCTCCATAGTACAACTCCTCAATAAATGACTTGCAAATTTCAATGCATTCAATCACATCCCATTGTCTCACAAGACATGAATGGTAGAAAATGGCAAGGTGCCAATCAAAAGTGCAAGGAATGCATTTATGATGTGACTGATATATTTCAAAAAAGTCTGACAGCACAGTTTATTCATTTAAAATTAAATAAATTAACTTTCTTTTTTTTTTTTGGGGGGGGGGGGAGGGAGGTGGGAATCATGGCAAAAAGCATAGTGGTACTTCCCCTTACTTTGAAAATAGTGGCAGACATATGTTTTTGCAATTGCATTAGCCACAGACATTATCTGTGCAAGTCTAAATCTGTGCAATCTCCCAGAAAGGTTTCTCCTATGCAAGATTGTTCATCATGGTGAGATGTACCTTGTCATATTCACATAAAGTTATTCTGAGACGTACCTTGTCATATTCTGCAAAGACTTCTCTCTCTGCATAGCTGCAGCTCCTACCGATGGGGCATATGTTCAACATGCCATTCCTGAATTCAATGAATGTTCCCCTGCAAAGTTCAGTGGATAATCAATGAAACATATAAACATTACAATTATGAAAGACACTGCCAACCGAAAGCTATGTTGGTGATGATAACAAGATAATGATAACGCTGATGTTTAAGATGATGATGTGATTATAGTAATAGCATATTACAATTAATACTCCTACTACTACTAACAATAATAACAATCAGCAGCATTACAATACATTTAAGTAAAAATAGAGTAGTACTTCTCAGAAAAGACAGGACATAATCTTCTTCAGTATCTATAAATGAAAAGGCCTTTTCTTTCTTGAACAATCTATAAAAATCAATTATCCATGGAACTCCTTTAAAGTCGTGAAGAAATTGCTTAGTGTCAAAGATCATTATGTCAAGCCACAAACTGAAAGATGAATGCAAAGCTGATAACACATAACTGAAACTTCCCTTTTACTTGTTCAAGTCTACTCACATTTCAATAGATCAGCTGATATCATTTGTAATGTTCTAGAAAGGAGAGAAAAACAATGACTTCTCACCTTTTCATGGGTAATGTGATGCCTGAGAGATATCTGAGAGTGAAGTTGATAAGTTCTTGCAACTTGTCTTCACCAACAAACTTTTGTATACTCTGCCAAGAAGAAAAATCAAAGGAACGATGACTATTGTTGCACATCAACAAGTCAAGGATGTCACCATCTATCATGAATGTGATGGTAGATTCTTAGAAAATGTTGAAATATCACCTTTTTTCAAGTTGCTAACTGTGGAACATCTTAAAAACACTTTTACAAATTGATAAAAACACAAGAAGAAATGTGTGCCAACACTTACTCTTTTTGATATATTAAAATTCTGTTTTGATATAAAACTTTAAGAGCACTAGTGCAAACTGGGCATCATTATAAATCTTTGTTTGATCCTTTAAAACACTCAAAACACCATCTCAGACTAAAATGGCATTTGGTTCCTTTACAAAGAGTACTGCAAGTCAAACAAAGTTCCTAGTTTCAGCGATAATGGGTACAGAGACTGTGTGTCAGTTATCTGTGTTTGTTTGTTGATTACTTTCATTTGTTAGGCAGCTGAAAGTCATCTTCTGTTTAGTTTTCTTCTTCTTGCATCATATTGCAGAACATAAGTAACCTACAATCATTTGTCTCACATAAAACTATTTCAAGACAATCAGTACCATCATCCAGAAAGCATCTGCTTCATATTGTGCAGCATCACTTTCATAAGTCGTACAGTGTATTAAACTTGACTGCTACTGTTGTGCAACATTTTTCCATTTAAAAAAAAAAAAAAAAAAAAAAAAAAAAAAGCTGTTACTGCCTCACCTGAATTGCGAACTGTTCACCCTTCTTCAGTGCCACCAGGCCATTTTCAGCAAAAACAAAGTCAAACTGACGAATCCTGTCCATGCCACCCATTTGCTCACTGATTTTTGCAAGATCTGACCCTCCGACCAGACCAACAGTCATTTTCTCTGTTAGCTTGTCCAAGAACTCAACCATATTTGGCTCAATTATCTGGAGATTTAGAATGAAAACAAATATGCAAGTTGTAGGAGTTACTGAGGGTGATAAAAATTTGATATCAAATGAATTGTGCATACTAGTGTTAACTTGAATTGGATGCAGATTGAACGAGGCATGAATCAATTAAGATGCTTTAAGCAAGTACATTCTTACATATTCACTTAGTATTTTTAACACATGATAAAAGATGTCATCATCTATTCCATAAAAACAACTAAAGTCACATTCTGAAAAAAAAACAGAGAAAGTAAATTGGCATACAAATCACCTTTCCCCAGCTTTAAAGACCTGCAAATTCAGATTTTGATTGAACCAAGATGACGGTTAGCAAAGGAGAGGATATGCATAAATATTTGCAACAACAAAGATCCACACACTGAGCTGACTGTGGGCAATAGTTGATTAGTCTGTAGGCCAAAGCTTCTGTTTGTTTCATTGGGGGATGCTCAGCCAACAAGTCTGGCTCAAGGAACCCCCTTCACAGAGATGTCAAGGCCAGAGTGTAGCTGGGCATGAGGTTTTGCATGTGCCACCACAATGCCAGCAACAGAAGCAAGAGAAGGGTGGGGGGGGGGGGATCTTGTGCATACTAAATGTAATACATTGGCTTATTCTGACAAAAAAAAAATGTATATTGTCTCAAAATGTGACTTACTTAGTCTAGGTGGTAGGAAATCCATGTGTTGTTTGTTATGTGTGTGCATTTT
Source organism: Diadema antillarum (assembly GCF_040938485.1). Lineage (NCBI taxonomy): Eukaryota > Metazoa > Echinodermata > Echinoidea > Diadematoida > Diadematidae > Diadema > Diadema antillarum. The sequence goes on along the minus strand of NW_027270906.1, from coordinate 4,650,592 downwards.
GAGGTGCATTTTGAGGTTGTGAAAAAACTTGCGAGATGTGACAAAAAAAGCTTGAGAAGCATGTGAGCATGAGAAAGAACCATGTATAATGAGGTCTGAATCTCACACCTAAGGCGCAAAACTTGACGTGTTTGTCCTCAGATAAAGTCTGAATCTCTTCCATAGACAATGCATAGAGATGATGCACAGCTAAATTTCAGCTGCCTTTACACCTACGGAAGGGGTATTCCAGTCTCTCCAGTCAGCCAGCCAGCCAAGTCGGTCTGTCTCTGTTGCTATAAAAACGGGGCTTGACATTAGAAGGGACCTGGTGGCCTGGGGCCATCACAAATACGATTACATGTCACTATTGTCAGGCCCCCACTTTACAAGAAAAGATATGTTTTGGTGGTCCGATTGTGAATCTGGCCACCAAATTTTATTGTTTGGCCACCAAAAGAAAAAGTTATTAGTTAAGTGTCAAGCCTTTGTATGAATTTTCACCAATCAGATCTTCGATCATAATATGTTAATTAAATAACTGGCAGTTACTATTAACTACTACTACTAGCTAATTATATAATTCATGCATTACTTAAAAAATGACATTAAATTTAAACGTTTACACATAAATCTTTATCACTCAGCAGACACACAAATTTCCTTGACATATCAGACTAGAATCTACACAAATTCCACACATTTGGAAACTCAGCGACAGCGACATCATCGGGGCGTGTCTACTTTAATATGCAATGACCAATACAACTGTGACAATGCATTTGCACGCACGCTGGCTGAGCTGAGCTGGGTTATATGGTATGGTAGGAACAGCCGACACAGTAATCATTAGATCGGACTGAGTAGAACTTGAGCAGTGTAAACGGAGCGAATTGCCGAACATTTTTACCCGTCGTCAAGAATGTAGGTTCTACATACAATTGCAATTCCATGTATTGCAATGACAACTTACCTTTCGAGATGCAGTGAGCGTTCCATCGACGTCGAAAAGGCATATCTTGGAGGTGTCACGAGCCATGTTGATAACTCTCTAGCGTTAGTTGCTTCTTCGTTCCGTTGAACTATCGTGCAGCGCAGGTAGGTAGAAGTTGCGATCTAAGGAACTACAGATAACTATGGTATGGTATTGGCAGCAGGTGCGCGATCGCGAGGTATTTGGGTACATGTATTTGGGTACTTATCCTGTCGGGTACTTGTCCACGTGTCACTTATTTTGTTTACCTGTAGGTACGAGTAGCAGGTGCGTTGAAGCTTGCTCGAATGACGATCGAGGTGTGTTTTGATACATATCAGTATATGCTATTGTTTGTTTGGTGTAGTGAGAGTGATGTATCTCTCCAATCTCGCATTAAGGCTATCATAGGGAAATCAACGAGAGATTGGCGGAAAAATACAAATCAACAAATTACAACACACCAAGGAACTTCTGGCCTCTCATCACTTTCTGATAGAATGTATAGCTAAAGTCAATGATTAATTGTATGTTATATCGGGTTCAGCCATTCCTTGGGGAAAATTCATGATTTTTTTTTTTCATCGACAGAATTCTTCATGTAAGTCATCAGTTCTTCATGCATCACTTTTTCTCTGTTTATTGAACATTATAGCTCATAAAATTCTGAAGAGGATCCATGAATACAGGTGACGACAAATTTGGTTCATTTATTTTTCTCCCCCAATTTGGTTCATTTATTTTTTTTTCTCTCCCCCCTCAATTTTTAGCTCTTAATGGTGCAAGCTGGTGCATACTTAAGTGACTATTTTTCACTTATTTTGAAAGACAAAAGAGAAATATGCCTTCAATTGCAACTCTCACTTTAATCCTTTAAGCTATGCTCCCGATGCGTGGGAAAAATGGGTGCCATGCGTGAGATCGTGAGACGGACCCTAAATGCTTGAGTCTCACTCACAATGCGTGAGACTTGGTAGCTCTGCGATTTTTTTTTTACGTTTCCGCTCAGTCACTGCTGGATGAAAAGACTACTACAGCTTGTGATGCCACATGGATTGTGTTTGTTTGTTTGTTTGTTTGCTTGCTTTTATTTCTGCATTCAATCAGATGCAATTTGAATGCAAACTTCAAAAAGTACAAAGACAAAGAATAACAAGTGCAGTGAAATAAATCGATAACAGTACATAAATAGATACACATAGGTGATTGCATTGAGCAATGTATAGATACACAGAAACATAAAATAAGATATACAGTATTTTTCAGTAAACAACAGAGATCATTGAATGAAGGAGACCACCATCATAAGCGATTAAGCTTGAAATGGATGGAGGCCTCATAAAATGACTATCCAACGACATAACTCTGTTGGAGGAAGGTGATCAGGTGAGTTCAGTGCAGTTGCAGGTGAGAGTGCAAGATGCAGTTGAAGGAAGAAAATAGAGATTGACAATAAGAGGACAATCTATACTATAAATATTTGTTAGCTCAATTGGTTTGGAGAATATATAATTGTATCAAATATCGTTTTAGTGAAGCTTTCAAAGAATAAATACTTGAACAAAACTTTATATTATCCGGGAGATTATTCCAAATGTCCGGACCCGAATGTCTTATAGATTTATGTGCCACTAATAATTTGGGATTCAAAAGGTGGAAATTTCTACATATACGAGTAGGGTATGAATGGACAGAAGTATTGAACCTAAACATGTTATCAAACAATGATGGAAGTTGATCATGTATATATTTAAACATAATTACTGCTACTTGAATAATATTCAAATCAAAAACCTTCAATGCTTTAAGCTCATGAAATAAAGAATCAGTACAGATGAGCCAGAAAATACGATCCTGTACAAATACGTATAACTTTCTTTTGTAATTTGAATATAGAATTTATTTTGGTAGAGCCGCAAGTACCCCATACAACATTGCAATAACTTATATATGGGAGAATATAATCGAAATAAAGTTGAACGAGGAAGAAAGAACTTCAGCTTGGAAATTATCCATATATTTCTAGAAATAGTGTACAACGATATAAAGAAAACATAAGGAAAATTCAACATATTTTCACTCTTCTCGCATAATAAAAGGGCTATTGTGCACTTTTACGGCCCTATAACGATTGACTTGCCTCTTTCAGAAGGCACGGGGGATAATATTACCATTAACATACGTCAGTGACAAGTCGAGGAAATGTGCACCTTTTTTTTTCACAAAATAAAATTTTGTGAAATTCTCTCCTCCCATATTTCCCTTATATCGTTCTATACGCATGTAACATCATACACTGTACAGCCTTCTCATCAGTGACTGAGCAGAAACTTCAAAAATTCATATCTTTAGAACGGATTTAATTGTCCAATTTTTCCCAAATTTTTACCGATGTGTTCTACTAATAGCTGCATATTCTCAATCCACAGGTACCGGTATATGAAAAAGGTGATCTGAACCCTAATCCTAATCCTAATCCTGGACCTAATCCTAACCCTGACCCAAACTCTAACCCTAAACCTTACCCTAATTTTTACTCTAACCTTATCACTACTCATTATTTAGAGGGGGTATAGTCCTCGGGGGTAGTATCCCTGATACGCTCTCAAACATGGTTCAAGTCGAGTGCTCTCTGATTTTATGCAAGAAATGGAATTATACTCAGTATTTCATACTGGGGGGCGTTTCATAAACGAGTTCGTCGGAGGTTTTCACCGACAAATTTGCTATCAGCCAATCAGACGCAAGGATTTCCGTAGCTTTTAACAGTTGTCAGTGTAAATCACTGACAAAAAGTTTCATGAAACGGTCCCCTGAACCGTCTGCTATAGTATCCGAGGCTAGAGCGAAACTGCGCATCCAACAGGATGTACAGCGAGACCATGAGCGAGCGTGAGACCACATGCATAATCGATTATGACGTAATGTGTGCGCGTCGAGGATCCCCATTACGTCATCAGAGGCCGCACAGCAAGCTCAGTACCGTGTGAACAACACATGACAATGTTTGTGTGTGATTGGATGTGTTCCAGTGCTTTTTAGTATTGCTTCGTCGCGTAGACTAGATCTAACCGTTAGTTGTTGCCTTGTTTTTCAGAGAAAGACAACAGAACTGAATAAGACGCGATTAAGCTGAATCCAGTGAGGGTGAAGCAGCAAGTCTTTTCATTATATGTCAACATTTTATACCGGAGACCAACAGCAACAAGGTTAGTAGAATGCGTTTCTTCCCTTTTTGGCTCTTACAACATGTACAAAGCAGTAGAATCTAACGTTAGTTTCTACGGTCAGAGACAGAGTACTCCGACGTAACGTTAGAAATCCGGCTTACATTCTTATCTTATATTCATAAATGATCACCATTCCTGGACTACCGGTATGCCCGTACCATGTCAATGTGGCATGATTTATGACTATGATGGCCCGGTTTTACATCCTTCATCGTTCATTATCACACATCATGTGACAGGTGAATACAGGTGAATTCTATCACACGCGCGACGCGATGTGAAACTTGTGGGCGTGTTTTACTTTAGTCAGAAACAACAAACTTCAATGTATAATCCATTCCCATAGACAATACACGCAGGCTGGCTACAACGTTAAAAATATATTTGCAAGGGTTTCAGTTAAGTTCTGTAATTACGACAAAAATTGATTTTGTTCGCTTTGCTTTGGAAGAACTGTTAAGGGAAAGAGTTCCTTATGTCCCCAACTAACCCCGCCCTTACAAAAAATAACCATGAAATTTACGGTATTACCATGGTAAAACCTCAATTGCCATAGTAAAACCATGGTATCGATGGTATTACTACGAGTACCACAGAAAAACCATGGTGATGCATGGTGATACCACAGAAAAACCATGGTAAAACCTCAATTGCCATAGTAAAACCATGGTATCAATGGTATTGCTACGAGTACCACAGAAAAACCATGGTGATGCACGGTGATACCACAGAAAAACCATGGTAAACTATCAATACCATGACACGACCATGGTACTGATACGTATACTATAGAATAACTGTGAAGTCTATGGTATTTCCATGGTTTTACCATAGGCGACACAAAATAACCATGGTAATAGTATGTTATAATTTTTATACCATAGCACTACCATGGTATTACTACCAGTACCATGGAAAAACCATGCCATCTACTGTATTTGCCTGGTATAACTATACAGGTACAATAAAATAACTATGGTGATGCCGGGTTATGGCCATCATACCATGGCATCACCACGGTATTACCACTTGTACCATAAAATAACCATGGTATATAAGGAATTTCCCCAGTATCGCTGCACTAATTAACCATGGATATACCATGTAATAACCATCATACCATGGCACGGTTCTGGCACTACTAGGCCTACTTGTACCATAGAATAACCACGGAGATACCATATGATAACCATCATACCATGTACTACAACCACAGGGTCTTTAATCGTACCGCAGCATATATAACCATAGTCTTTTTGTCATCTTCTGTATTTCTAAGGGTACACAAAAATAGCCATGGTGATACCATGGTTCAACAACAACATATCAATTATGATATTCTTATAGCTGAAAGGGACTGTACAGTAGGTACTGGTTGAGATGAGGATTCAGATTTACAACTTATTTTTTTCTGTTAGATGATAAACCTCTCATGAAATAAAGTGTATGAAAGAGCATATACAGCTGTAATTTCAAGAAGGATTCAACGTTTTGAAGAAAATTCGTCTTGAAATGGCTGAGATTACCAACCCCCCCCCCCCAAAAAAAAAAAAAAAAATCAAAATGAAATTGACAGGCCCCATCTTTCATTAGGAGCTCTTTGTTTTAATTTGTTTTTAGATATCTCAGTCATTTCTCAGCCTGTTTTCATTAAATAAACGTTTGAGTCCTCTTCTGCTCTTTATCATTTCAAAGAGTGGTTTCTAAATATCTCGCAAAATGTTACAAGCTGAATCCTCATCTCATCCAGTACTGTATACTCCTTTTAAATGTCAAATAATGACGAAAAAATGTACATTCTCTACTGGTATCACAAGGAAAAAATGGTCCCATTATAGCTATCCGTTTGACCCAACTTGTTCAAATAGTTGCAAACTGGAAGTAGGCCGATACTCGTTCACATTACCATGGTGTGAATTACCATACAATTAAAGATGAAAATTAATACCAACTCACGCCATTCCAGCTGACACTAAATTGAATGAGCTGGCACACTCTGAAAAAAAAAACCCCAATCAATTCCAGCTGAATATTATGGCCTGGCTCTAAATCATTGATTATGAAGTTTTATTTGTACCAACTGGAAAACATGTCGTTCAACTGGCAGACTCACTAGTTGACTCCACTTAGACAAGTTGACTCCAAACTAACATTTCATTCCAACTGACAGACTGAAACAAATGAAATAAACTAGGCAATTGTCTACCAATTAGAATTCATTGACATAACCTACAGATTCACCACTGGATTCCAATTGCAAGAAACGGAATAAAGTGTCATACTGAAATATCAACTACCCGATTCCTGTATAGATACAATAATTGTATTGAACTTGACTAGACACAACTGGCAGATTTACCAGTTGACTCCACTTGAAAGCGATGGAATGGACTGGTACACTGAGAAAACATAGATGACTCCAGTTTGAACAAATGGATCAAACTGTGATGAGTGAGTTACATGTGTGTAATGACAACATACCTAATAGTAGTAGCATAGTGGTACTGGTGATAATAATGATGATGATAATAATAATAATAATAATAACAATAATAATAATAATGATGATAATAATAATAAAAATAATAATAATAATAATAATAATAATAAGGTCTTATCCAGGAGAGCCTCTCCAGTGTTGTCGCTGCTCTATACCACAGGGCCCTGCCATACCACTAACAGTTGAACTGTTCTAATGAAAATGACAGATTAAAAAAATTAGATCTATTGTGTAAACTGGAACATTAAAGCCTATTGGTTGATTCCAGTAGGAAGAAATAGACCAAAGTATGCCCTTAGACAAAGTGGGATCAACTGGACACAACAAGCAGATTTTTCAGTTGATGATCCACTTGAAAGAAATTGTGTGAAATGGCATACAACAACCAGTTGATTACAGTAGAAACAATGAGTGCACATTCGAGTTCGACACCCACAAATCATACAGCCAACAAATCAAACAACCCATGAATTTGACACCTAGCGAACAAGGCCCACATGACTGCGACACTAGGTAAATAAGGCCCACGACACTTTTACAATAAGCCCCATGATGCAATGTCGAGCTTGTGGGCCGTATGACTTGTGGGATGACCCCGAAAAAATTGGACCAATTTGGTGCAGGTTGAATCGACTGGACACAACTGGCAGATTTACCAGTAAGAACTGGCATACTAAAACATCAACTCCATGATTCCAGCAGATTCAACTTTTTTGAACCAGGCTCTTGTATACCTGTTGCAAATGACTTGACACAACTGATAGATTTATTCAACTTCAAAGCAATGCAGATTTAACCTACATGCACTTTGATAAAGTTTAGGCTGTAACAGTTAGTAGAACCCAGCCGGGTAATGTATCAAACTGGCATGACTGGGGAAGTTCATACCAGTTCATCAAATCTGGCAGTTTTACCAATTGATTCCACTTTTTAAACGATTATAAACGTACCAATACATTACAGTCAAAACTATTGGACCATTATGAGTATACTTGCAACGAATGGGAAAAATCAAAATATAACAACCGATTCTAAAGGTAAACCCCTTAAACTCTAAGGGACGTGGCAGGAGAGGGAAGGGCGGAATCCACCCTCGATGTTTCGAGTCTGCGATGGAAGAGACCCTGTCATGAGACATTTTCCTGACTTTTTTTCAAGTTCAACTTCAAATTCATTGTTGTTTTTTCCACAGCAAAATAATTTATTTGGTGAACATAAATCTCGCTTTCTTCAATGAAAGTAGAATGCATGTAATTTGTACAGAGAAAGCAATAATTGAAAACCTAAAGTAGGGGTACAATGCAGTGGTTGCTGAGGTAACAAAAGTGAAATAAATGAAATATGCATTGTGTGAAAAAAGCAGGGACCCACTAAAAAGACAAAGCTTGTGAAGTACGGTCCCTTCTCCGATTGAAAAAAAAAATCGACGCAAAGATTGATTGAAAACAGCAACAAAGAAACTCTTTAAAAATCTGACTATTCTTTATCGGAGCATATCCAGGAATTCCGTAAATGGGGTGGGGGTGGGGATGGGGGAGGGATCTGTCATGGTGCCACTTCCGCAATTAAAGGGGGCAGACATGCCCATTTTCATTTTGTTTTCTTTTTATTTATTTATTTTTATCTTATCAAAAATTAAAGAAGGGGCCCCCTGGAGCTATCACTGCTGTAACATTAATCACTGCGATTGATTGATCTTATGCTAATTATGGTATAAAAGTGGTCAATGAGAATCTCATAAGAAAACAAAGGAAACAATAAAAAACAAAGAAATACATTTGAAACTCAAAAAAAAAATCATATACATAATAAATTGGCTTTTGGAAGTCCTTTAATGTCTGATGCATGGTCTTTAAACATGTAAAAACAGACTTACAAATGATTAAGAAATAGACTCTTAATACTTTTAATTAGGCTAAAATAAGATGATGGGCCTAATTTGCACAAATAATTAATTGATGAATTAGAATTAGAAATTGACAATAAAAAAAAATATTATAAGATATATAACACATAATTTTGTAGATTACAATGTGGTTGTAACTTGGGCCAAATTTCGCTACGATCGTAATACTAATGGTCGAGATCTTGTGGAGGGGGGGGGGGGGGGAGGCGAAATTCCCTCCCAAAATGCAATTTTTAGCATTTATAGCCAAATAAGCCTGGCCCGTTAAAGATAAGCAAAGTTTTGGAACTAATTCACATTGTGTGTTATCTCATACATATTCCAAGTATGACCCAAAATATTATACCGGTATGTTCATGTAATAAATGTACTACAGCCTGTATTTAGTATATGTGTGAATGTGTGTAGTGTGTGTATGTGTGTATGTGTGTGCTTGTGTGTGTGTGGGGGGGGGGGGTGTGGGTGAGTGCAAACACCCGGTTAGTACTAATATATCCATGGTACCAAGAACTGACTTCTTCCCATGCAGTTTAAACCTCATTAACCCAACTGGAAAATGTAACACAAGTTGATTCAAGTTGCACGAACCATGTTTTGACTTGGTTTCTGTATCGCTCATGAATATTCATGAGAGAGCATCTAACATGCAAAAGGTGAGAAAATAGATAAAAGACATAAAAACCCAAAGTATATATTCTGGGTTTAAACTTTGAAGTATGTTGGGAAATTTCTCTTTTGTTACCAACTATTTTAACTTGTGTTATAACAATGCATATTCATATTTTGATAGGACTAATATTATGCATGACATGTAGTTAGTAACCATGCCTTAAACCTTTTCAGATATCAGCCCATATATAAAGAACTGATACACTAGCAATGTATCTAGGAATAGGATGTATACTCTAGGTATACAGATAGGTAGACCTGTATAGATTAGGATGTAGGTCTTGTACAATAGTGTAGAAACAGGTGTATGTGATTAGAGGCCAGGTTATGTAGGTAACATACTAGTACTGCATGCTGTAAATACACGACCATTAATGTAATTTTTCTTTTCAAATTGTAAATACCATGGTAATACCAGGGTAATACCATGGTAATACCATGGTAAAATCACCTCAGAAATACCATGGTATTGTACCATGGTACCGTACCATGGTATTTGGTAAGCACAGTAATACCATGGTAATATACCATGGTACATGGTAAGAGCAGTAATACCATGGTATTTTGCCATGGTAATACCATGGTAATGTACCATGGTTTTACCAGGGCAAAATTACCAGGTTTCCATGGTTCATTACCATACCATGGTATTACCATGGTAAAACCATGGTTCTTTTTTGTAAGGGCGTCGCGGGGCGCTGTAACACGGTACGTATTTGTCCGTATGGGGTCGCTGCTGCGGTTAGTCCCCAACCAACTTGCACAAAATAAACAAACCACTAGGTTTCTAGACGTCTATTCCCCCTTACTAATAATAAATTAAATAAAGGTTAGGGCCTACTGTATGGGACCCTTTACGGTACGTATTTGTCCGTATGGGGTCGCTGCTGCGGTTAGTCCCCAACCAACTTGCACAAAATAAACAAACCACTAGGTTAAATTCTAGACGTCTATTCCCCCTTACTAATAATAAATTAAAGTTAGGGCCTACTGTATGGGAAGTCTTCCCATTAAATGGCATACCGTAGATATGGGTAAAGTCGGCCTAGTGGGTAAAGTCGGCCACCAGCGCGCGAAGTACAACTACTTGTACTGCGCGCGCTGGGGGCCGACTTTACCCAATAGGCCGAGTTTACCCAAAACTACGGTAACCTTTATTTAGTCCATTATTAGTTTAAAAAAGTAGCAATCTATCCATTTTTTGCAAACTAGGGAGGGGGGGCGACTAAGGAGGTGAGGGGGAGACTAAGGATCACCTGCGGCGTCTGTCCGTCCGTCCGTCCGTCGTCCGTCCGTCCATCGTCCGTCTGTCGTCTGTCCGTAACGCTACAAAAACTTCAATAACTCGTTACTCTGGGCTTCAATTGCAATCAAACTTTGAGGGAAGAGGGGTCATACAAAGTTTCACATTTTACCATATATGAAGGTCACCTCAAGGTCAAAGCTCACAGGCAGGGGTCAATGAACTTTTAGAGTCCAATGTTAAGTTTTTATGGCGCGTTTCTATATATGGGTCATAACTTTTGATCCATAACTCCATTTGTGACTAAACTTGGATGGTAGATGTTTGGGGAGTGGATGGTCACCACTAGGTCAAAGGTCACAAGCAGGGGTCAACAAACTTTTAGAGCCCAATGTTAAGTTTTTATGGCGCGTGTCTATTATGGGTCATAACTTTTGATCCATAACTCCATTTGTGACTAAACTGGGATGGTAAATGTCCAATGTTAAGTTTTTATGGTGCGTTTTTATTATTGGTCATAACTTTTGATCCATAGGTCCGTTTGTGACCAAACTTGGATGGTAGATGTCCCTTGGGGAGTGGATGGTCACCACAAGGTCAAAGGTCACAAGCAAGCGTCAACAAATAGAGCCCAATGTTAAGTTTATAATATATGGCGCATTTGTATTATGGGTCATAACTTTTGATCCATAGGTCCGTTTGTGACTAAACTTGGATGGTAGATGTCCCTTGGGGAGTGGATGATCACCACAAGGTCAAAGGTCACAAGCAGGGGTCAACAAACTTTAAGACTAGAGCCCAATGTTAAGTTTTTATGGCGCGTTTCGATTATGGGTCATAACTTTTGATCCATAGGTCAGTTTGTGACCAAACTTGGATGGTAGATGTCCCTTGAGGAGTGGATGGTCACCACAAGGTCAAAGGTCACAGGCAGGGATTAACGAACTTTAAGGGCCTAACGATAAGTTTTTATGGCACGTTTGTTTTTTTTTGCCATAAATTTTGCCCCTTTTATGTTTTTTTTAAATCTGTTATATCTCTTTTTTTATCTGATACATCCCATTTGCGTACAATTTCTTGTACGTGAATGGGCGAGACACATTATGGCACTTGCCTTGTTTCTACTCCCATATGATACTGTGACAGCTACTGTACTGCTGTGTCAATGTACATACATGTACACAAGGTGAGATGAGTGAAAACAATCTGTTTTTGCTTAAGGGCAATTCCGCAGTTAGGTGGACATGACATGGATAAAAGAAATGTGCCTCTTTATCTTACTCTTTAATTTAGGTACCAACTAATGCCATGGATGTTCACCAATCATTAAGGTCTTTCAAATTCAGTACATTTTATTTTTCGTATTTATTGATTTCGCGAGATCTAAAACCATCATTTAAAATGTACATGTGGGACTGGGGATGCTGAAATTCACTTAAATGCAAATTACAGTGGGTTCCTTTGAAATTTTTTCCTCAAAGTTTTGCTAATGGGTAAAAGATGAATACATTTAAATACTCCAGAAGTCATGTGACATTTTGTCAATTACAAAAGGGTGAAATGACCTGCGGAATTACTCCGGACAAATGTAACGTTACTAACCGTAACGTTACTAACCATGCTTTTGGGGGTCTAGCTAAAAAATAATTGGTCGAACTGCTAAAAAAATTTGTGTGAACATTTGTCATGATGCAATAATTAAAATTAATGCAACACTTTGTTTGAAGTGACTTGAATTTTTGCACACTTTTTGTTACAAGACATTGATTTTTTTGTCATGTCCTTTTTTCGTAACGTTACTAACCTGCCCTTTAAGTTGCCATAGCAATTCTAATATTTCATGGATTGTATTCATTCTTTTCTGTATCATAAACCTGGGAAGGATGAACATGTCTTTGACATGATTTTGACTTGAAATGAATAAATGGTAATTTAGTAGTAAAAACAAATATCTGAATTTGTTCAAATGTAACGTTACTAACCGCGGAATTGCCCTTAAGATGATGACAAGGATTTAGCAGTGACTGAAATAGGATCTAGATAGATAAATATAATGTGGTTTATTGTGATATTTGATGCAGTATTGCTATTGCTGCACAGTTAACAGTGACATCATCACATGTACTTCGCATTTTTGCAGTAGACGATTCTCATTTGTGGGATACGTTGTATTACCAAGAAAATGTAAGTAAATGCACAAATGTTTTAATTTCTTCTTCAACAGATGTCTGATCCATCAGTTTCACCCCCTGGCTATGATGACACTGGTAAGCAACAGGGCATCAGCAACTCCCAACTGCCCTATAAAGTATAAAAGAATGAAGAAAATATAATGCAATAACCAAGGTCAAGGAGCTTTTGAAATTCAAGTGCATGGCTTTATCTTTTGGTAGATTTGATAGAAATAATGCTACCGTTAGAATGCAAGTTCTCTGCTTTTAGATGCAGGCACCCTGTATGTCTGTCTTTACATGCACTGAAATTTAACTCGATATTAAATGTTGTGTTCGACAACTTTATTCACCGCGACTGAAAATGCACAAGTTTGAGTGCATTTTCAGTCGCGGTGAATGAAGTTGTAGAATACAAGCAATCAGATAACAGTTATCTGTGGCTGAATTTTTTTTTTGTCTTCTTTTTTTTTTTTGGGGGGGGGGGATAGATATTTACAATGGCAGAGTGTACACCCAGCAAATGCTGCTATGAATGAAACTCAGTAAAATGATGCCATAGCTAAGTAATATTCAGAGGAAATCAAAGAAGTTGTGACCATCTGGATGTCATTTCCAAATTATTAAAATTACAACAAGTGTGACAGCAAAATCTTGTAGTCTCCTCATCCAGCAATGGCTGTACCAAAACTTCAACCTCCTATTCATTGACATTTTACCAGGCCAAGTTTGTTATTTTAAATCAAGACAAGCAGTTGTACTGAATACAGTAATACACATTTTTATGTTTTTTAGTCTAACATTTTGAAAATATTGTTCAAGAAAGGCTGCAGAATGTGTCAATTTTCCCTCACGGCCTCGAAACTCATCTAGAATTCAGCCACTTACTTGATGACCTCACGTGTACGACGCATTACGCCGCTGACCGTTGCATATATGAGTTTGCATGCATTTTCAGTCGTGGTGAATGATGAAGTTGTAGAATACAAGCAATCTGATACTTTGTTATGTAAGACAATCTTGACCTGAGTCTACCAGAAAGATCTTGAAACCAGGAGTGATGACAGTGACAAAGATGATGGAGATTTAGGGGATGGGGGAGGTTAGGGGATGCGGAAGACTGCGTGCAAGCGGCAGAAGTAGATCCCCCGGATGGTGGTGCTGCAGCAGCTAGCCTGGCCGCATCAGCATTGCTCCCCGGCAGGCCGGGGGGTTGAGGCCAATGAGAAGGGTCAGCTTGAGTGAATTCACTGGACAAACGGGCTGCTTCGTATCCATGTAGCACAAATGCTGAAGAACAAAATTGCACCAAAATCATGGGGTGTAGCTTATTTCCAACTACTCACATGAATTTGAATGAAATCGGTTGTGGGAAAGCACCACTGAAAACAACACGACCTTCATTACAGATCGCGGTGTACGCTGCCTGCACAATCTAGATTTTAGTGAAATTCAGGTTTCTGAAATTTGAGACATCCGCATGGACAGTCCCTGCCATGCATGGTTTGCAATTCCCATTCAGATTCCCCAAGGCGTACACATCAGTTTGCACAGACTATCTCTTGATCTACTAGTGTAGACTATTGCTGACTGTCAAGTACAGGGTGATACTGTCTTAATTTAATGTTTACATGGTAGGCCTATACCTGTATTGTACTTGTAAGCTAGTATGGTTGAAATACAAAATTAATTGTCATCTCAGTAAATAGACTGATTGTATCTGTCTCTTGTTAATTGGGCTTCTTACCTAACCATGGTAGATCATGCTAACATGGTCAGTCCCTAGTACAGATGGATCTTCTCGTATAACTCTGTTGCTATAGATGCAGAACTAGGTCTATGCTGAACAGCCTACTTTGCACCGATCTGTATAATTTTCAGCTAAAAACGCCCTACAGAGGGCATTTCAGCCCCATTGAATCAGTTCTAGTGGAACGTCTCATAAGCGTAATCTATTCCTTATTGATGTTTGGCTCACTAATCTTGTAAATTATTCCGAAAAATTCATATTTTTTGTTTTTCTTGCACAGCCACAGGTCTCGCAGCTGCCTCCCAAAACACAGCGCCGCTCAAATCAACTGCTGCTGTGCGTGGCCACTGTGCGCGTGCGCACGCTGTTCTGCAGCTCGCTGCTTGGCTACCGGTACTTTGTATACATACGTCATCCAAAAGAAAGCCGAAATCGTAACTGTCGCTCAGAAAAGCAAAAAGAATACAGCTTTTTAAATGCGTCTGATTATGTCATGGATATCCTTTTGGTATCAAAACTGATACAGGGTGGTCCACAACTTGAAATTTGAGCATGGTGCAAGCTCAGAATCTGAGAATATTGCAGAAATTGAATATGCGCGGAGCGCACCCAATGAGTATGTAGTACGCAATATTTTGCTGCTTATCTCTCTTTGTGCTGCTTACATTCAATGTTCTCTCTCATGTTTTGCACACAAATGTCTAAGTACCAGGTAGTTTGATGTTTCTTATGTTATGCATATGTTCTGCACATTTTTGAATACTTTTACTTTGAGCTTGTTGCAAATTCATGAGGATGTTGCATAGCATGTTGCTGGCTTTTGAGGATGTTGCACAAGAATTGTAGCATGTTGCAGCGACATGCTAAAACCCCTCGTGGACCACCCTGTGATATATTGACATTGTTCATACTCTTAGCTTTATATCAGTGTATAATTTGCCATACTTCAGATACACCATTTCAACAGGTAGTCGGTCTAAAATATTCATAACTTTTGATATTGCAATTAAAAGAAGAAGAAGCAGGGACATTTTGTTAAGTACTGTAAAAGTGGATATTTTTGTGTAACTGCTTTTTCGCACTCGGCCCGATAAGAAGAGTTTCGCGTGTTTTTAAATAAGCGGAATCAAGACTGTAAGTACTAGAGCATTTGGCATGCAAAAATATTTGCATGCTTTTATTTTTGCGCTAGTTTCTGGTTGCGCGAAATTCGCGAAAATTTCAACACCACATAAATTTCCACTTTTACAGTATGTCTTTGTTCCAGAGGGTGCCAGAGGCATTGTTACGCATAGTTTGACAAAGTTGAATCAACTGTGATCTTACTTTATTGCCCTTTCAATAGTGTGAACTCTCGTGTAGGACAAGATTTGGTTAAAAAAATGCAAGTAAACTTTGAAAAAAGCATGCTGAATGTGGTCCTTAGGCCAAAGACCTTACACGTATTTCAAAATGATTCCAGGATTGCACTGATTAGCAGATATGAGCAAAGATATCTTCTTACGGACCACCGTCATTAACATTTTGATTGACACCAACAGTCCTGTGTGCACTCTGCCCCTTCATCCACTGCCCTGAGCTAACTTCATAACTACCTTATCTTTTTATCTCTGCAACACTAGTGAAAGGAGACAATCCATCTCAGAATGTTCCCCCACCGTATACCCAGCAGTCGGCTGGCCAGCCTCCGCAACCTGCAGGATATCCGCAGCAGCCACGGGATATCCGCAGCAGCCACCAGCTGGTTATCCTCAGCAACCACCTGCTGCTTATCCACAGCAGCCACCAGCCGGATATCCACAGCAGCCACCTGCCGGATATCCACAGCAGCCACCAGTTGGATACCCACAACAACCTGCAGGTCAAGGGGTTGATGCCTCAAACGTCGTCATCGTGAATCAGGTACATAAGCTAACGGGAAAATCAAACCTCCGTGTTGGTACACTGTCCAGACTTCAATGTCTCAAGCAACACCTACCAATCCTTCTGCGACCATCCTTGGGCTTTTCAAATTTGTGAAAATTACTTTGAAGTAGGCCAGTGTAAAAGATCTAGGGGAGACTAGGCAATGGAAAGTTGGCCTGATTCTGATATATTAGGAAATCCCTGTAGCGAATTGTATGTAGTTCTATTTGCAGCATGTATGCAGCCAAAGAGTCTTGACTGGAATTAAATGTTGCTGATGAGTGTGCACTTGGGTGCACTTATTTTCGCTGACAGGTAAATTTATTTTAGCAGATCTGTGCCAGCCGTGTTTTCTTTTTTTATGTACTTCTTTAAGCAGAGAATGAAGATCGATTCAAATGTAGTACTACTGAATCATGATGGCTTGGCAAATTTGCATAAGAGATTCTGCATAATTGTGTGATATTCTTCTAGGTTTATCCCCCCCCCCCCAAAAAAAAAAAAATAAATAAAAAAATAAATATAAAAAGAATAAATAAATAACTGTATCACCACATGATCAACTGTTGCCTTTGTTTTGACTGACACACGCAGAGATTTTGCACTCTAATCCATAGACTCTTCTTTTCCTTTCGTGTGTTACATAATGTCATGATCTTTGTTTTACTGTACTTTCTCTCCCTGCAGCCTCCTACAACATTCACGACAATCCAGCACACAATTCAGTTCCGTGATGCACCGGTCAACTGTCCCTGTCCAAACTGCAACAACCAGGTAACCTCAGTGGTGAGGAGGGAGGTTGGAGGCTTTACTCTCTTGATTGCTGGGGTCTGTGCATTGTTGGGTAAGTAAATTATCTAAGCCTTCAATGTGCATTGCAAGCCTTAATCACCTACAAATAACACTGCTTGTCTCCATAACATAGGTCAATAGGGAGTCAAATTCTTAACCCTTACTGCGCTTTGTTCGATGTTTGAAATGCACGCTTGAGTGCTTTCAACACTGACTGGCACAGATGTCTGGAAACAAATTGTCAAGGAGCTGAGATAACCTAGTCCCCCAGGTCTAGGGCAATTACCCCCTGGACAATCACCCCAGATTCCAATCCTAATCCTGAACCGAATCCTAACCCTAACCAAAACTCTAACTCTAACCCTAAACCTAACCCTAACCCTAAACCTAACCCTAACCCTGATCTTTTCTCTAACCTTATCACTAACCAGTATTTAGCCGTGGGGTAATTGTCTTCAGGAGGTAATTGCCCTGATATGGGGTAAGTCCGCAGATCAGATATTCATTCGCTTTTCCAGGTGACAACAACCAGATGAGAGATTAAGAAATGAAAAAAAAGTAAAAACAAGTCAGCAATGTATAATAATAATAGTAGATTGGGATTGAGAGCTTTGAAGAGGCTGATTGTTGATCTTTTGACATGATTCCATTTAACCCTTTCTTTGCCAATGAGTCAAATGTGCACAAATTTCTAACACAAACCCATGGACAGGAAATAAACGTGGCACATAGAGATGAATTAGTTTTATGGTTAATTGGAAACAAATGGTCTACCACACTTGCCCATGGATAAAAACAAAGAAAGCACGCACCAAGCTTTTTGTATGCAGTTGTTTGTATGGAAAAAAAATTGCATATTTGATTTTGAATTAGATTGAATGATACAGCTCTCCCTAAACTTTTTCCCATTCCTCCTGTCTCCCCTCAGCTTGTGGATGGGCTGTTGTCTGATTCCGTTCTGCATCGACCAGTGCAAGGATGCCGTGCACACGTGCCCGGTCTGCAACTACCAGCTGGCCCGCTGGTCTCAGCTCTAAATTTGGAGATTGACACAGAGCTACACCAGTGTGCCAGTGAGTTGCAGATCAGCGAAAGAGGCTGGGACACCTAGAGAAAGGAGAGTTGGAATGAGAGGCATTCTTCGTTGGATGGAGTCCTCATATCATTTAATTTCAATGTGAGATGTCAATAGCTGTGATATTCAGTGAGCAGACTTTAGGTGGAAATGGGATGGTGGGAGGGAAGATAGATAATTTCTTGGGTACAAATACTTGAAAAAAAAAGTCTGTAAATAAAAAGTGATTATCATAGCAAAAAGTGTAATGGGCTTATGCTATAATTGCGGAAAATAGATTTATTACACTTAGTATAATCAAGAAAATAGTGTGCTATGGAAAAGAGATGAAATGAGAGGGTTCCATTTTTTTCTTACATACTAAGAAGTCCAGGAAGTATTCAGTGGGTCCAAGCATAGATGGCCCTGGTCCAATAGAGCACCTTTCCTGCTCAGCAAACTTCTAATATCAACATTTTATAATGCTGAGTACTTAGAGTTACACCTCCGTTGTGGCATCAGTAGTGTGACATGTGTCTTGCTGAACTGCAAGGACTAGTTCTTGATCATGTCGTTTTTTGCATTCCATCCAGAGCAAATTCCTCACACTGGAAACATTTCATTACACTCAAGACAATCCTCAAGGTCATCCATAGCATACTGGTTAATGACCTATGATATGTGCTAACTTTGTAATTTATCTAGTTGTCTTCAACATTGTATAAAATATGAACATTTATACCTTTTCTGTACCTGCAGTACTGATTTATGGCTGATGAAAGGCTTGTTTAGGGGCTGATTTGTTAGACTAAGTTCTTTGTTTGTTTGATGTGTGTGTGTGTTTTTCTTTAAAGCAAGTAGCAGGCAGTGATATTAACCTCCATTACTGAAAATAAAGTTTTATGACTGAGTGTACCATGAAGTGCTGATTGCTACAGTTCAGGGAAATACCTTAGAAAAAGAATTTTTATATACCATCCTTAAGTGCTGAGAAGAAATATAAAGAAATATACACAGGCTGAGCACAAAACAAATAAATTGTGTACATTTCAAAGCTGATAAAGACATGACAAATATCTTTTATACTGTTTCAATGTTGCATCAAAGTATGCAAAAGAGCATGTTAACACTTGATTAAAATAATCACAGGCCTGTTTCATGTTGTGTAATAAGTTTTGTTATGTCGAGGTTGTGTAATGCTAGGTATTGTCACTCAATAAACAATCATTTATAAACTGCAGTGTTATCTAAGGCATAGCCAATTTTCTTGAATTAGTTGACAAGTTAATGTACTCTATAAGTACCAGTATTTGAACAATTGTAAGATTCCACATTTTCCATTTTATAATGTTGTACATAACTGATAACTGAACCAAAACATAATATACAATGTACCTCTCTTTCAAACATGTAAATGCACAAAGTTGTACTACAACTTTTTTTTTTTTTTTTTAGAGAAACGTAATGTTAATAGTGTGTATGTGTCTTGTATTTTAAAGATATGGATTAATTTGGGTGACGAAAGTTATTATTTATTATTTTTTTATCTTTTTGTAATTATGCTGCATTAGGAGCTTGCAGATGATTTTGAATTATCTATGATTGGTACTCGATAGTGTAATTCCATAAAGAAAAAAGATCAGAACCCTGAACCAAATGTCTGTGCAGCTGTAGATCTACTTTCAATTAATTATATACCCTTACGTATTTTTTTTTTTATGTTGGGGAATATTTATCTTTTGTATATATGTCATTATACCTGAATTGTCTGTTGATATGGGCATATAGTTAATGTCATCCACATACTACTCATTCATATACTGTGTACCACTGTAGCATTGTGTATGCTGTCTTTAACAAACTCTGTTTCTTTGTTTTTTCCACAAAGTGGTTGTGTTACATACACCATTTGAACTTCAGTTGAACGAATTGTCCACACACTATAGTGTGATGTAATGTAATACAGAAGTATTTTCATAGCATAGCTTTGTCACATTTTGCATACATTGATTTATTTTTAACTTCAGCAGGATATAATGATAAGTTGTATTTAAATATACATACCAAGATTCAATCCAGTCATGCATTTTCTACACAGTGTGTGATTAAATTTGATCCACCTAATGTATTCAATTTTGTAGACCTTGTTCCGTACTACCAAATAAATCAATATACCGGTACATCAATACAGTATTGTTGTAGAATGCAAGAGAGATACTATTGTATGTTTAGATATACAGTATATGTATTTATGTGATGTATTCATATCACAGAAAAGGTCTTTCAGAAAGAATTGTGTGCCTCACTTTTTTTTTGAAAATCTGGTGAGTGTAACCAGCAGCTAGTAAAGTCCAGTACAGAATGAACTATGCTATTAAACAGTGTTGTTTTTTTTTTAATTCTTATTTTGCTGTGAATGAATGCAAAGATCCAATGCTGTGAGTCTTTCTACAAACATGTCCACTAATAACCAAAAACAGGTTGTTGTTTTTTCAGGGTATGAAACTTGATGTGATGAAGTACGAGGTAGGCATTGATGTGTGTGACATATAGTGTAATAAGTCACCAAGAAGTGAATGTAATTTGGAACGTCTCATGATGAACCATAGTGGTTAATGCCTTTTTTTTTTCTTTTTTTTTTTTAGCAGAGTGCAATTTTATCTGGGTGCTTTCAATTTCAGAATGGCGAGTGGAAAAATTGGAAAATTAAGTGAAATTTTGTTCTAAATGTGCATGAAACCAGACATCTTTCCATTCTGTATATAGGCAAACAATGATTACACAATGATTTTTGGCTGGAACAGAACAGGGTTTGATTAGGATAAAGCTGTCTAAATGGACTGTTATATGCCTTGTTGCTGATTACAGATATCTAAAGTATTGTAAGTTCACTTGTCTTATTTGCATCCCTGAAAATAAGATTTCTTTATAAGCTGGTATATTGTAGACATAGGTTATTCGGACCTTACCCCAGAATGATAAAACTGGAAACATCTTTATGATGGAGGGGGTGACACGGGATTAGTTTTTCATTTCATGTTTTCAAAAATTCTGAGGTATATTACAGGAAGTTTTATTTTGGGAGACATTTAACTCTTCAACCAAGCAAAATTTTGTGGCATTTGCAAAAGGGATATTTGACCTTTAACAGCAGGATCTATGGCTAATGTGGAAGAAGTACCATGGTTGTTCTGGCTTTATCTTGTCAATACCAGTCAAGAGCTCCGTAATTTCACTTGATACAGTATTATAGCTGAATGAAGTATGAAGACATGTTCAGTACATTGTCGGCCTTTTCTTGACGAAAATAAACCTAATGCACTAAGTGCCATGGATAATCTCATACAGTATTAATTGGCTGCTCTACTTGAAAATAATAGCTTGTATGGCTGGAAACATGGACTGATCTTCAGTACTTACTTCATATTCAATCTTATTGAAAGGTACATGTATGTCAATACCACTAAACAACATACCACTAAACATTTTGTATTTGTCATTACTAACTTTTTTTTTTCTTCAATATGACCTTCTGCAGATCAGTAGCTTTCTGATTCAAACCATGTAATGTCTGACAAAGTTTTTGTTTTCATTTCCTAGATCCGGATTGATTTAACTGACAGAATTCCAACTGTAAGGGAGTCAAGTTATGTCAATGTATCAATGGAAGCCATGTAAAATGGTGGTACAGTGCACTCTCGTTATAACGAAATGCTCGGGACCGGCAGTTTTCTTTCGTTATAACGAAATTTCGTTATAACCGAACAAATACAATATACAGCGAAAACAAGGAAACCACGTATTATATCATATTCTGTTTGCTGAATACTAATCATACACTGGAAAGCTATGTGAAATGTGATGGGATAACTGTATTACAATAATAAACGCAAGTTCCCCTCAGAAACTGTGCATGACACAAGGAGCGAACACACAGTGGTGTGAAGCGTTCACCCATGCAGAGATGCTATAAAATATGCTTGTTCCGCTACGTATTTTCGAAAGCAATTCGCATTTCGTTATAACAGAGCACATTTCTTTTGTTTTTCTTTATCTGTGGCACTCGGAAAAGACTTCGTTATAACGGAAATTTCGTTATAACCCTGTTCGTTATAAGCGAATTTTGCTCCATAGACTTTAATGGTGATAATTTTGGGACCAGAAGATTTACTTCGTTGTAACGAAATTTCGTTATAACCGTGTTCGTTGTAACGGGAGTGCACTGTACTGTATTAAATTTCGTGACTTTACTAGATGTTGATTCCTCTTGAAGTTCACAACCTACACTTGTACACTTACATGTATACTTGCACAGCTATTTTTATTTATCAATTATTATTGTTATTATTTTTTTTTTTGTTAGTGCTGAAGTAAATACTACAAGCACACTGTTTTGTTTTGTATGTGGTATAGTGTGATGACTGCTGACCTGCTCAGCTATGTACATGTAAGACTGTACACATGTATACGCCAGATTTTATACACTTTCATAAACTACACAGTATGAAACAGAAGTGTAAGACAAGTATGACAATTGCAATGTATATGATCATTTTAATCAGATTTTATACAATTTTGTTTTCTTTCTTTCAATCCCAGGAGTAATGGTTGCAACTATAATGTAGTGTGTTTGTGGTTTACTGTAATAAATATCCAGTTTTATATAAATCATTGGTCCAAGATAGTTTTTCATTTACCTTTTCCTAGTCACTCGAGGGATCGTGTAGTGGTATGGTAAGAGAACCTGAGTATGTTGGAAGTGTGACCTTTTGCGTTTTGAACAGCAATTTGGCCTCGACTGCCAACCCCTCCTAGGAGGTAAGAGAAGACCTGCAGTTGTGTTAGCAAAATGTAGGTAAAAGGAGGTTGGGGATCATAGACCCCGTTGGGGAAGCTTGGATTCGGTTCATATTACAGTCGTACATGCATACTATTCATGGTTATCAGATACACGTGACTGTAAACTTACCAAGAGGTGCACTTGTGTTACCATGGTAATACAAGAATAGTTATTGCTCTTAATTACCAAATGCTGTACCATTTTCCCACATCATGGAGCTGAAATCGCCTTTCAACACGCTATTGTTCAAACCCACACATACAATACACTCACTTGGGAATATTCCTGCCAGGTTGCCCAGTTATGGCACACACACACGCTACATCTAGCAACTATTCACAGATATTGTATCCATTTATGTACAAGCTGGGTATTATGAGGAATGTTGTGATAAATGGTCTTGCTCAAAAGACACAAATGCTGTGCCAGGACTTGAATCACAGTGCACTACCACTGGACCACAACACCACAGTTCACAGACACATATAAACTTGTACATGTATTTTCATTCTACAGATGTAGAATGCACAACCACAATCATCTCAGGAAGCCCTATTATAGCATAATACAGCCAAACCCTCTTATGACTAAAATGGACGCGAGATTTCATTAGAATGAGATTTTGTTCTTTTGGAATAATGACAGTAAAACGGTCATTATTTTCCTTGTCTTATCTATTTTCTACAAAATTTCGTGACAAAGGGAAATTCTATAGATCCCTTCTGTCTTGTTATAGCAGGGTTCACCTGTACTCGTAACAGCTAGAGTTTTCTCATAACAAAATCGTACTGAAACGGACAGAGCACATAAAGATAATATCAACAGTTTTATTGGTAAAATCTTTTCCTATTCTAACAAAATCTTCTTGTATCTGTGTTCTTCACTAAAACAGGGTTCTCCTGTAGTTAGTAAAGACTTTCTCCAGATGCATCAAAGTGGCATACTGAAATCCACAGCACACGCACATTTTGACATACCATGTCTATTGTGGCAATGACTGGCTATGAATGAAGAAGGCTAGTACATGTACTGTAAAACAAGGAACGTTCGCATGCATTTTGATTTTGCGAATTTTGCGAGAGCCAAGATTCGCAAAATTAAAATCTATGTGAAAGTTCTTGTCTACACTATACGCATTGAATGCTAGAGGCAAGTCGCGAAAATTTCAGGCTGCGAATAAGGCCATCGGCTCCCATTCGCAAAAATTTCATGCCGCGAAAATATCATGTTTTACAGCATATAAGCCTACATCGTGGGCGCTTTGATGAGTACAGACTCCTATGTAAAGACAGCCATCCATGTCGAGGCCAGCGAATCACAGCTTATCATAAGAAAACACCCTGTCTATGAAAAGAAGGATCTGATGCTCTAGTTGTTGTGTGAAAAAGTTTATTTACAAATCATTCCTTGAATGACATAAAGAAGTATCATCAATATAAATACTTTCAAACTGTACACTGTACAAATGCTATTTTGCATACAAACTGCTGCATCTAAAGAAAAGACTAGGATCAGTTTGACATTATGTTTGTTGAACCACATTATATGTACCAATACACTGTAAGGTTTGGACTGGTTGGATTCAGGGTCACACCAGGAAAGTTAAATACTGTGTACGCCGAATATTTCAAGAGGTTTTTATTTTCGCGAATTTCGCGAGTCGGGTGCTATTCGTGAATTTAAAGACACATGAAAATATTGACTCTGATCCCGATATGTATGTGAAGTGCACGTATACAAGTACATTTCTCCGTTCAATACTATACCCCACAATCGCGAATTTAACCACACATGAAATCGTTGGGAAGTCCTGATTTGCGAAAATTTAGACTCGTTAAATATACCGCGTATACAGTACTTGCCTGGAAGACAAACACAAGTAACTACAAAGTACTCCTGCAGGCTCAGCAAGAAATATTGTGGTGGTGAAACCAACTTAAACCTTTCAATCACAAACTAGAGAACTTGATATATCGCGCAGTTGACTGGGATGCCTCTACCCACCTCACACAATCGCTATATCTTCCAAAAGAACATTTGACCCTGACCTTTATGCTTTGACCCATTCATCTGTGTCATTTTGGACAATTCTCCCTATCGCATATAGCCGATATCAAGCGATATCACCTTGCGATACCGATATTTGGTCGATCGCTCTTGGGACGTACACTTCCAGTTTTGCGGTTTACCCAAGTCACATCCTTCATCTACAGATATTTTACATAATTTTGTTGTTTTGCATCATCGGCCCAGCATTTATGGGCGGCTTTGCAGAAGAATCCCATTCATGAAATGTAATGTTACAGATTAGAAATAACTCTATTATTTGACAGATTATTAGACAGAATTTAATACGAACTGTGAATACCAGTACTTCGGCGTTCAATGTGCATAAAAGCATACATTTACACATCGCGCATTCATAACCGGAAGTTTATATCCCAAGAATTAAAGGTAAAAAGATTAGAGCGCCACACGCGTTAAGATGCGGAGAGCTATATGCCATAGGGAGAATTAATTGTTCACTTTTTTTCCACTTCTTACCAGATGATGTTACCAAAAAGCATTTTTGGTTCAAGGTATGGCTTTCAACTTACAACTTTAACAAAATACAGTGGCCTTTGACATTGAACTTTGGCCTTTCACCAACATCATGTTCATGTAAATAATTGTCAATTTATCTCTTCTGTCTTCAAACTTACATCACCACTGGACGGTTTTTAGGTGATGAAATGACAAGAAATACTTTTAACCTTTCACTACTTTTATTTCTCAAGTTTAAAAAAAAAAAGTCATCTACAACTGTATTTCTATATTTACAACAAAATTATATCACCATTGGATTTTCATAGATGAAGTTACTGCTGAATATGCATTTTTTTATTTAGGAAAAAAGGTCAGTAGCTTTGACCTTTGATCTTGATGAACCACTTACAAAATTGCCTAGCATGTCCCAATTTGTAAAATATTATACTTTTGAAACATAGGTGTATACAGTCATTGACACTAAAAACACTTTCAGTTGACTTCACTTTGTCAATTTCTAACAAAGGGTTTCCATTCTAAAATTCTCCTCATTTAATCACAGAAGCCACTGATGATCAAGGAACCCCAATTTTTATCAGACTTTTTATTCTTTGACCTCTACAATTCAGCTGAGCACTGTCAAAGCTGCATCATTTCATGCAGAGAGTACTTGTATGACTTGAAACATCTGGACTGGACGGGGGGGTTTCATCAACGTTTGTCAGCGCTGACAACTTGAATCACCATAGTAACAGTCAGTGACCAGAGCATCTCAGCCAATCAAAACCAAGGATTTTGCTGAAATTGTCAGCACTGACAGTTGTCAGCGCTGACAAACGTTGATGAAACACCCCCCAGATGACCCACGTTACCAGCTTTTTGCTTCCAACCCACTTCCCTTAATCTCCACGCAATGGGCATGGTCAGAGGACCTCAGCAAACTGGTAGGAGCGCCTGGTGCACTGGATGAGGAGAGGACTGACCCCTGGTTTGAATCCTGCAGCAACCCAGGTCATCTCCAGTAGTCTTCGTGCCAGGCTTTGTCTCTGGCTTTCTGGCTGCACATTAGCAACATGTCAAAGAGGAACAAGAACAACAAGAAATAACACTGATCATCAGGAATACAAAGGAAAGAGAACATTCGCAGTACTCTGTACCTTGCTAATAATAGTTGTGCTACATGGACCAATTATCATTACAGCTTGCATTACTGTGGTATCAAATGAATCAAAGATGGAACCTTTCTGAAACAGCTCTATCAATTATTTATTGAATGAAGGAAATAAAGTGACATATAGACATAGTAAAGTGACATATCAGGAAACACTGGGGGGAAAAAAAAAGCACTAGTGTCACCTACTGTCTATACAACAAACTACTCAAAGTCCTGTTTACCCCAGTTTAACTGACAGACATGTTTCATCTTGAAAACAACAACAAACTAACCACACAAAGCAGAATGACAACAGTTCATCTCTAGCTCAAAGCAGCTCGAGTTGGTGTGGAGAGGAGGAAAATATTTATTTAGTCGGGATATCTCTTGACTAATGTAAGAGATAATATACGAAAGAACACTAAAGTATATGTGTTTACATCTAGTGGACATGTATTGGTCATGCTACAGAACAGAAATGGGGCTAACACTTGACACTTCATTTGATTCTGAGAAAAAAAATGCACTACAGGTAAAGGTATTTTCACTAAATAATAACAATAAATTGACCATAAAACTACATTGCACAGCAAAGTTTTTTTTGCAAAATAATATAAGTGAACAAAATTGTTTTATATGAATAAATATGTTCGAGGAATGTTCGCATGCATTTTAATTTCGCGAATTTCGCGAAGTTTTTTTTGCAAAATAAAATAAGTGAACAAAATTGTTTTATATGAATAAATATGTTCGAGGAATGTTCGCATGCATTTCAATTTCGTGAATTTCGCGAGAGCCAAGATTCGCGAAATTAAAATGAACGCGAAAGTTCTTACCTACACGAATGCACTGAATGCCAGTGGCAATTCGTGAAAATTTCATGCCGCGAATATATCATGTTTTACAGTATGTATTTTGTTGCTGCTGGTTTGTTTATATGAAGATCTATCACTGATGTTTATCAGATCATTATTACAAACCACCAGCAGTTACAATTTTAAGGAGATGAGAAACACATTGGCCCAAATTCATGAAGGTAGTGCAAAGCAAATCCACGGTTTAAATTTAGTAAATGGACTAGAATAAGTGCGAAAAAATATGAGCATACCTTTCACACCCGAGAATCAGTACATGGTCACTACTGGAAGTCTTTGGGCATATGCAATGTGTCGAGTGCATTTACACAGAAAATATTTGCATAAGCCAAGGACTAAATTTTAAATACCTTTGTGAATTCGAGCCAATGAGTCAACATTCAAAGAAGAGACTGACCTCGAGATTACCAGTGAGCATTGGGGAATTGTAGGTATCGCAGAGGCCGACAATATCGCCGATGTCGGCACAGTGGGACTGCTCGCTGCTGGCATTGAGGACAACGAAGCAGACTCGCCCGATGAAGTAGCTCATGTCCAGGTGTCCCACAGAGTCAGCAATGACCTTCATGCTGAAATGCATGTTTCCAACAGATAAGTGAAACAATTCATTTCCGAGAAATCAATATCTAATCTGCAATGACTCTACACATTGAACAAAACAACCATTTGGGGTAAAATCTATAACATCCATTTCCTGTCTTTCTTTTTATTGAAAAAAGTAAAGAAGTAAACCTGGTACATTTTGTATCTGGGACACCCCTCTTCATATCCATTCATCTGCACCATGCTATTTCAATTTCTTAAGTGCAGTTGATACTCAAAGCTTTAAAAATATGAAATAAATTACACACATGTACAGACAACATATTGTCACAAGATATAGTCTCCTCACAGCTCATATCATGTATCAGCATTTCCTATCAGGAAATATATTGAAAATGTACTTGATAAGAAACATTTGTTACCAGCAACTTCCTGCAAATGTGGATTCATTTATTGGCAGGCCCCTATATAAATCACAAGGTAGAATTCATAAAGGTAAAGGTACATCACTATGCAAGGTGCTACATACGTGCTTGCCAGATTGCCTGGGGAAAGTGAAAATCAAAGCTGGGCAAGTGTTTTTGAACAATGAGAAAAAAATGCTTACCCAAATTCGGCAAGCAAACAATTTTGAAGCCACCCTTTTATCACTTTTCTCTCTACAAATCCACAAAGTCAACTATACAGAGGTCCAACGATAATGACTGTTTAGTGATGCAATGCACTTGAGTTTCATTTCAGCAACTTTTCAACACTTAGAAAGTTACATAACAAAGCCCCAATGCAATGCAACGCCAACACACGATCAAACAAAGTTTGTTACCCTGTTGTGTTTAACCCGTTAAGGACGAGTCCCGAGTATACTCGGGCAGGAGTCTATGGGAAATGCGTGTTGCAGCAAAATCAGTCC
The DNA here is from genome assembly GCF_040938485.1 of Diadema antillarum. Lineage (NCBI taxonomy): Eukaryota > Metazoa > Echinodermata > Echinoidea > Diadematoida > Diadematidae > Diadema > Diadema antillarum. The sequence continues at coordinate 4,621,573 of NW_027270906.1, read as the reverse complement.
GTTCTCATCGGGTTAAGCATGGAATTCAATGTGTGTGCTGTTTATTCAAATGATGACCAGTGTTTTATTCATCTTATGACTTAAAAGTGATTTTCTATATTATTTTCTTATTTTTGAACGTTTTGTTTCTGGTAAGTAAACTTAATGTTTGGGCTAGTGTTCTGCAACAATTTGAAATCTATTTGCCCAAAGGGCAAACGGTAAAAAAGGAAGAAAGAAAGATTATGTAGCACCCTGCACACATATGATTTTTTTTTTTTTAACCTCGAAGCTAAAACCTAAAAGATTTAGCATAATCTCTGTGAAATTCATACTTGTTTGTAGTGGCTTTCTCACCTCATTTTCACACTGGCATCAAGCAAGAAGACGACAAGGTCAATCTTTGGTCGCTGGTCATCATTCTCAGGAGGGAGGGGCAAGCTTGTAGCTGTACGTCTAAAAGTGATACATTTGTATAAACAAAAGTGTCAAAATTTGCCCTTTTTTTCTCTCCCTTTGTAACTCAGCTAATCTTACATTGTTTAATGCTAGATTGATATAGATACTATTCTTTATGAAAGCTTGGAGCAAGTTTTGTGATAAATTCTGACCAGAATGGAAATATCTCTGCAATTTTGCTGACAATCTATTTGATCTATCATTGATTGCTCCTCATATTATTTGATATTCATTTCATACACACTTTACCAAAATAAAACACTCTTACTGGTTCTTAGTTGTATAAGAACCTACAGTTGCTAACTACAGCATTCAAGTAATAAGTCATCAAACAGATTCAGTCTTATGTGTACATACACTGTCTACTGATGCATCACAGCATCATGTGAATAATAATGTACAGAAACATTTTACACTTCCCTGAATTGTATTTGACAGCAGATGTCCCGATATTGCAATGAAATCATGTAACAGTGACTGAAATCCATTTTCCATGGAAATGTACTTTGCAAAAAATGTGATGCTCATTATAAATCTGTTCATCTCATTAATTAACTCTACTTCTTTGTAGCAACACTCAACACATCATTTATAGCACTTCAACCAACTCCTAACGAATCTAATGACAGCGAATAAGAGTGACCATGTATTCCCCACCCCCCCCCCCCCTTTTCATTATGATGCCATGATACTGCTTGGTAAAGGCTCAACAGATGTCAACTTTTCCCAGCACGAGACTCCTTCATAAAAACCAATTCCACTTAGCAATACAAGATGCTGTGAGCATTGTGAAAGCTATCATACACATGACTGGTTTTCCAAAGCATGGACGTGCATGGCATGGTGACTAAAAATGAAAATACTCACACTTGAAGGGAAACATCTGTACTGAGATCCACTAGGCTCCTAGCCAGAGTTTTTGTGTCAATTGCCTGACAGCCAACCAGCTGTAAAGAAAATGGTTAATAAATGTTCAAATTGACAGCAGAACTGCTTACTGACATGAATACTAACTTTAACATTAAAGTGGGGATAAGGCCTACGAGTACAGAATGAAACAGCAAAAAACGATCCAAAGCTAGGGTCTATCAACTGTCATTAATTAATAACATTTTGATTGAGAAGGCCCCATACCACAACTCACAAAGGGCTGGGTAGGTCCTTGTATGTGTAACTTGTAGGCACATCTCGAAAAAGATTCATCAAACTGATTTTAAAGCCTATGATATGATAACATCGCAAAGAACATGTTCTCATTGTTCTTGGGGTAATACCTACCACACTCAAGTTGAAAAAAAAAAGAGTGAACCAAGGTCCCACTTCCAATGCCAAAATTCGACAGCATGCAAAAAGAGAAAAGCATCTGTTCTACTAAAAAGAAAAATCTGTCTGTCCAGCGGAGACTTTGATCATTTTTTCACTTTATCAGCTCTCCTCAAGAAACAAACACAGTCTCCACAGAACATATCCCTGCCCCGACGGCCGACCAGATGCAGTTTACAGACCAATCTTTCAGTCAACTGTTCTATTCGTCTAACTTTACATGTAGCCAGTGGTTGAATTTCGAAAGGCATTATGGTCGAATTATGGGTGGTTTGCTTTAGATTTCTCTTTCTAGCAATGAAAAATAGATATCTTTAGCTAGACCAATCATTAAAATCATTAAAAAGTGACTCAGATCATCCCGATCACTGATCACGTGTCGAGGGCACCTGTGACCTGGGCCCCGTTTTGTCAAAAGATAAAATCAATTTTAAATTTTTGCTACCACACAGGTAGCTCCGGAGACCCGCCGCTCTGCGGCGGGGTCCTGGCGGCTACTTCGCAGTTTCGTTAAAGTGAGAATCACGAACAACTCCCTATTGCCACATATACGGCAACTTCACAAATAAACCATGGCTAAATTTCTATCATAAACACAGTGACAATAAAAAATGAAATATACACTACCCCATTGCCTTGTTTCTTCTCACCAATTTATCTGGAAACTGCAAAATTTTCCACATTTTTTAGGAGTAAGCGGCCTGCCCTAGTGGAGAGCTTTGCTGCTATTTTGAACGTGTATATCCATTTGTACGCATCTACGCATGCGTGAACAGTGACGTCACCGTTACGGATGCTCAAGGATATGAATAATGCATCATCGCACGGTGCATATAAGGTGAAATGAATATGCATCATGTAGCGAGCGATACAGCTGTCAATGGACCGACTGAATGCATGCTGTGCGCATGTGCAAGTGATTGTGAGTTTTAGTGAGCATCGGTGAGCTGAAGATATTTGCCTTATAAGACAGCATTTTCTGCATCATAAGCAATGAAATGCATCAAACAGTCGCCGATGTGAATCATTTAGGTTTAATCGACCCATGTAAGTATTCCTAGTAGTTTTTGTTGAAAAATTAAGGAAATACAGCGCCGGAACGGCACCCGTTTGGTACAACATTAAAATCTCGATGCCAAAACGGCGCAGCCCAACACTGTACGTTGTACGTTGGGGCTGCTGGTCGCAGTTACCACACAGGCTGCCATGCCATAGACTTACAGTTGAAATCAACTATATAGATCTAGATCTAATCAATGTTAACTCTTCATAAAACAGGGCCCTGGTTCTTAATTCTTCGTGTTCTTACTCGATATAGTGTCTAGAAACTCTAGGCCCCTACTCGACTACTCTTTACTTCTTATTAAGACCTAGACTAGACAGAAAAATCCGTCTGTCCAGAGGGCAGAGGAGTCTTTTATTTTTGTGACGCTATCTCTCTCCGAAGGGAATCCATGAAGCCAGACGCAGCCTTCGCAGAACATTTCCCCGATGACCAGATACAGACAGATCTTTCGGTCAAGTTAAGACCCAGCCCAGGTAACCTGGTAACTGCGACCAGCAGCTACAGTACCGTACCCTAACCATCAAACCCTAACCCTAACCCTAACCCTAACCCTAACCCTAACCCCAACCCTAACCCTAACCCTAACCATAACCAAAAACCCTAACCCAACGTTTTTCCCATAGGTTTAACACGCGCCATGCCCCAATCTGTGCCGTCTTTAAAAAAAACGCGCCCAGGGACACTGCAGGGTACTAGGTAATGATACGAATTATTACGATACCGGATCCGCCTCTTAACACTTGCTACTATCAACTGCCATTAGACTACAGTAGTAGACCGAATTCTACGAGAATCTGGGAGTGTTCATTTGTGAGAATAAACTAGACTTTAACTACGTTAGAATAGATGAGAAGTAGAATCTACCCAAATATCTAGACATCACGGATATAAAGGTATGGGACTGTGTTATTTTCCCCACTGCACTGGCCTAACGGTGTTAGGCATAGGCGGAGCTGATCTCTGTCTATACTCGTAAATTTGCATACACAGTATAAAGTCGTAAAATACGTAAATTGATGAGACATACCAATATAACGGCAGTGTTCAGTTCTGGTAATTTGCTGAAAGGATGCAGCACATTCTTTCGGGGGCCGGGGTGACTTTGCTCATCCATGACCAATCACGAACATCTCAAATTTGGCGCATCCATCTAGATTTTGATAAGATGATGTAACGCCCTCTTTCGTTACTCGATTGTTATCACGAATGTTTTCGGTGTGGGTGGTGGTGGTGGTGGTGGTGGTGGGGGTGGGGGGGGGGGGGGAGGAGGGGAGGGGAAAACGTGGGACAACTTTCGACGAGCTCAATTCCATCCTGTGTACGAGCACAGTAAAGACTGAGGTAGTATGTCTTTATTTGTTTTGTTTAATTCAAATCAAACTGTCAAGGATGACAACAGTCTTATAAATTGAATATATGAATTTTCTCTATTCTCTCACCTCATCAAACTTTTCTCGCAGTTATTCACCAACAATATGAAAGGGTGTTACCATAGTTTTAGTCAATGAAACAAACCTAATCATAAACACTTTTTGCTTGCATTCTCATTCCAGTACTTTGTATAGTGTATTCGAGTGCAAGCACTATGATATACGTTCTAAAGACACTAACTAAACAGTCATCTCTGCACTCATAATATAAGTTGACGCAATTGCTTTTATTTTGCTTCTTCTGAGGCACTGATTCGAATGCAAATGCAAGAGCATTACAAAAGTAAATAATTTTTTCAGCTGAATGCTGGTCTATTTATGCTTGAAAGAAACTTCTTTATTTTTAAATTCAACATTTTTCACTTTCCTAGCATAATGAAAGAGCACTTCATTTACCTCTTTCAGAAAGCAAAGGGAATAATATGTGCATTACTTTAACATTTTGGTACGAAAAAGTCAGTGGAATGTGTACTTTTCATTGAAAAAAAAGAAAGAAATTTTCCATAATGACATCATGAACTGCAGCAGTCTTGTTATCTAACAATGACAGCACCAAAGCCTTAAAAAATTCATAACTTTGGAATCAATTGTCCCATTTTCCTTCCACTTTCTTTGATCTGTTCTACTTTTATTATCACTGTCTTTCACTCAATCCACACAAACTGTTGGCCAATCAGGTGATGTGAAATCCAGTGTAATGTACATAGTATTATCTCATGGAGTTACATCATATGCTATTTCAAGCAGCGTTTCTTTGTGGGATTTAATAAAAATATAGATCACTAAGAATTTTACCTGGGCTAAGCACAGAACTGGGAAATTGGATGCTGTGAGCATGGTGCACTCAACGATATGGATAAGGATGAACTATTACGTAATATATTTGACATTCAATGACAGATTTTCGCCCGACATACATTCAATCATCATACCATGACATAATAAGATTATGAAGAAAAGACAGGCACATAGCAAGCAAGGTACGAGGCAACAGAATATCTCCTTGATTTCATTGATATTTTATTAACTAGGAACACAAGCTGTACACATTAACAGTTGGAAAATATTTCTCAATCTTTACAAATTCCTCGATCATAAAAATGCATTACTTTATTCACCAGTGAAGAGGAGGGTCAGTCTCTATGTACAAAATGAACACAATCCAACCCTGACTTGCTATGGTACATTCACACTACTTTTAGTGTGTCAGAAAGATTCTTAATGGTCAGGTACCCATAGCAGTAGGTCTTTAAAATAAGTCACATTTTATGACTAATTTACGAAGAATTTCACATTAAAAAAAAAAAGACAGTGACAACTTTTAAAAATCAAAAGACAATCCAAATTCAGAGAAAAGAAAAATATTCATGGCATGATTGCGAGTCACTGCATTTCATTTTTATGACAAACATGCTTGCAAAGTGAGGGAAATGATCCTCTAAAGAAAAGGAATACATGGGACTATGATGACACAAAGATGACATGGACTCCAAATTGAGCAGCCACAAATTTTGAATTAATCCATGTATTACATCTTTTCAGACTCACGTGACAAAAAGGGGGGAAGATGAGCAGAAAGTTTACGAAATATGGTCTAAGCTTTCTCTCAGCATACTCTGAGTTACATGAATCACAATGGTCTGCTTGTCTTTTGAAAATTGTCCCTACATGTATGTAAGTCTGCCCGTATGTACAAAGCCTAACCAGCTGACAGAATGGGAATGGTTAGAGTCAGAAAAAAACAAATTCTATAATGATATACAACCGTTTTATGTTCATGGGGCAACTAGATACTCACTTACCAATGAGTTTTCGGTCAGGTGCATAGCTTTTACAGGGTAAAGAAAGAAGAGGTTGGAAAACAGCAATGTTTTGAAATCAGTGTATGAGATGCCTAGCTGCGCATCTTCCTCAGTTACCAATTAATAAGGCAAAATATATTTGTACACCTGCCGAACATAGTAGCAAGTTATTTCTTACTGTTCATATTCCAATAACGCCCTCTGGAACTACGCAGAGAAGTTACATGGCAACATACTGTGGCTCTTCCTGATGATTTAACTCATTAAGAAATAATTATAAGTAAGTTGTGACTGGACATTTAAAGTGTCCTCACATGACAATGTTTATCCACATATACTGGTCTGCTTCCATAGACTTACAATGCCTACAGTCCACTTCAAACTAGAATCTGCTTCAAGCTGTGCATAAAATGAGAAAGCTTTTAGTCCCACTGCATTCGTCACAAAGAGATTCCATAGGCAGTAAAGTGCAGAGGATATTTGTACAGCTGCACCCTTTTTGTGCCAGGGACTTTGGACAGTGTGTATAATGCTATGAGGTTCTGTGCCATAAGCACACAGAGGGTTTAATACATCTGACGATGAGTTTTGATTTGTCTGAAGATGATTCCGTGCAATGGGCTCTTTTCAATTCTATCCCCTCCTATGATTTCATCTCTGATTCTCTCTAAAAATATGCCTTACCCCCCAATCCACCAACACAACAAATTTTATAGTCTAAAATTTGAATGCCCAATGCATCTATCAACAGGGAATTACAATACATGAAACAAGTGGTGCAAACAAGCTAAACATGGTGCAAAGTTATGATAGATAAGAATACCTCATCATGACGCTATACTGGGTATGTCATTTTTCTAATGACTTTCTGACAGTGAGTACATTGACGACCATCACAAGTTAGTGCTTTAATTACACTCTGGACAAATTAAACATTTATGTTCATATCCACTAATCAAAGACAGCAACAAAACTCTGCAATCGATGTTGGGTGAGGAGGCTGTAAACAAACTATGAGCACACACTCAGCCATAAATTTGAATTCAATCACATATTTCATCAAGACATATGCTAGTAGTGTACAGAGTTTCACAAGAAAAAAAAAAAGGCTCAACTGGAAAATTCATTCTTCCCTAGTGCAGTATATACTGTGTCTGAGAGATGATCGTTTTGCTTGTTTGAATAGCAAGTTATAAACATGCTTCATCATGTACTGCATAATTTTAACAAAATAAATATGACATTGGCACAGTGTTGCATGCCTGTTGAGTATTCAACAGAATCAGATTGTTGAAAGCTGTTGCATATTATCACACAAGCTACCCTAAGAGCACTGGGTACTTGTAACAGAATTATGAAATAACAAAGCACAATGAATAGAACCAAACAAACTTTGACTTCTCAAACAGGACAATCAGAAGTTCCATTTAAGCTACCAGTTCCATTCCTTTCACATTTCTATTAAATTTCATTGGAAAATGGCACTGGACATCAGAACATAACTAAAAAATGATCAGTCAATCCACCAATTTTATAAGCTGTAAGAAATCACAGAATCATTTGAACTTCCTTTTATATTGGTTTAGAGTATCTAATGAAGCGTGTGACTCAGCGGTACGAGGGGGGAGGGTAGGTCAATATTCTTTGTTATACAGTGCCACAAATTAATTCTTGTATGACAAACTTAAAAAGATTAGCAAAAAAAAAAATCACATTCTTCACAATAGCTTCCATAAGGCTACTTTGTAATGAATGAAACCTTACCACAAAACACAGAGTAAATGATAAACACCTCTTCAAAAATCTCTTTTGACTTTCTTAGTTTGTTTGGATGTGTTACAAAGCACATGCTGTGTCCTAAATTCCACTGAATGAGCTTCCACATGAAGTTGCTACATGACAATCTGGGAACTGGGGTCAAAGGTTATGTGGTCACGGAATCTATAGCTAGAATCAATTCCTGCTACCTCCAGCATGCTGTATGGACAATAGACATCTGTACAAATGAAAACTTTTGACAATCAATTCATAACAATGTGTGACATATAGGTGACAATCTCCTGTAAGTTAGGCATTAAAGAACATTAAATTAAACTCAAACAAAACAGGAAAAATGGTACAAGCAAAAGAGCATGAGAAATACATCAGCGAGCAAACAAAGACATCTACAGCTACTGCCCCAATATTCTGCTTGACATAGGAATGAACCAAACGACAAATAATATAACACGACCCCCCATGCAGAAAGCTACTTGTGCTGTAAAACTAAGGTGCAGTTATTTCTTGCCTTGACACTTGTGCAACTTTGGCACAGTCATATGTTTTGACAAATATGATGAAAAAGAACATACTTTATCATCTCTCCTGTTACTTTTCATAGAACAGACAAAGTGTTAGTCTGATCGTATGAAAAAAAAAAATCATGTTTCTTTTCTTTTACTCTCTCTCTTTTCCCTGATATGGCCAACATGTACAGGTGCAGTGTTGTTGTGCGCAATACTGAAATTGAGAATGAATTTGCCAATATACACTTTGTACACTGTATAACAATAAAGTCTTTCCCATGTTATTTTCTCCTTTCCCCTTCTCAAATGGCACCTGATGAACTGTACAAGTCTGCATTCAATCAATAGATGAATGCCAATTTACAAAACATAATGCACTAATGCATCACTGAAAGCCATCTCTGCATCAGAGAAAAGCATTTATGTACAAATTTAATTTGGTTCACTGGGGTGTTCAACATTATCAACACCTAATGTTTGCTCACTGCATTAGATTTGATATTCCTGCCACCTTATAATGGGTAGTTTTAAACACAAATCATCATTCTTCATGAAAGTGTGCTGCTACGGCTATACCAGATTAAGTGTCGGTAATTTACTTTCACAAGCATTGTAGAAACTGTACAGAATTCAGTAGAAAATTATTTACAAAAGAGGGAAAAATTACCAATATACATACTACGCATCAGCCACAGCTCCCAGGTAACACCGGAAGGGAAAACAAAAAAGGAAAAATAAATATATGAAAGATTTTCTAGGAATTGATTGCTATTTACAGGCTCATTTGAGTGATTTCATTTTCTGTATAAAGAACTTCTCAAGGACGTCGGCGCACTGGTAGTAGGGAGTGTCAGTGGGATTGTAGTAGCGGCAGTTGTCAAAGATCTTGCCGATGTCAGCGGCAAAGTCGCTGAGCTTGACATAGTGCTTGTTCTTCAGCCTGTCTTCAACCGTTGAGAGGTCTGGTGGAATGAGAATAGAAAATGGCAAAAATGATTTGCATTTGCTTTTTTTTCCCTCTCAAAGAAACAGATCTTTTTTGAATAAAGAAAAAAAGGACAATGACGTCTTCTTCTGTTGTTGAAGAAGCACAGAGGAGAGGCAGAACATAAAAAGGCTGATTGTCTTTTTTTAGCACTGTGAGTCATTCAGTAAGATATAACAACGATGCCTGAAAGCTGCAACTTACAACTAGAGCCAAACTGAAATATGAAACATGTTCATCTTATATTCACTAAAACAAGGCCTGGACTTTCCTTCAAACAATGAAAAGTGCTATAGGTGACTCCCATTATAACAAAGTGCTGAGGACCAGCAGTTTTCTTTTGTTACATCAACATTTTGTTAGAGCCGGACAGTACAGCATATAATGATAATAAGGTGCTAATTTGGGACCTGAATTCTTACTTCACTGTAATGAGAATTTCCTTATAACTGTGTTCATGAAAGCAAGAGAATATCAAGCAGAGGGGTGAAGGGTGAGGTGTGAATTTTCTGCAATTTGTCTCCCTCTACTCACTGCTGGCAACCAGGATAGCCTGTGGTAGTGTCGCTGCCTGGAAAGCAGCAGATGACAGGTTCCAGTCCAGTGGTTCCTTTTTCCAACATATTTGTTAAATTATAGATCAGCAGTTAAAGGGATGGTACAGTATTGGTGAAGATAAGAATTGGGCTTTTAACTTTTTGCGAGATACCAAGAAAACACTTATGAAATAGTACAGAGCATACAATTTTAAGAGGTATTCAAAGTTTATTTGATGAAAATCAGGTTTGGAATGACTGAAACATCCAAAAGCAAAGTAAAACAAAGCGATCGTAACAAAAGGTGGGCCCCACGCTATATTAGAATCGCTCTGTTTTGGATATCTCAGCCATTTCAAAACCAATTTTCATCAAATAAACGTTGAATTCCTCATGGAATTACATGCTCTTTCATATTTCATAAGAGGTTTCTCATTATCTCACCAAAGAATGTTAGAATCTTGAAATTAGATCTCAACCAAAACTATATGATCCTTTATGATCTAACAAATTTCATTTGTAGAGGGAGACAAATTGAAGAAAATTCACACCTCATAACTGTGTTAGTTATGATGGGAGTGCACTGTATAAAATAAACATATTTTCGCTGCTCCCTTGAATCTGGCATAACTTTCTTACCCATTGGCTCCTTGATGACATCATAATAGTCGGGTGCATCCAACTCACTCACAGGCTCAATGAACGGCCATGCCATCTTATGACTCTGCAGTGATAAGAAAAAGAAAAAGAAATTAAACTTTTCTTTGCCACTGAGTCAAATGAGCACAAAATTCACACATATCCCTATGGACAAGAAGTGAATATGGCATGCAAATGGTTAATGAGTTCGACTTCAAGTTATCTTATAAAACAATTCAATTTAAAAAACTACGAGTTCTATTTCAAAACAATGAACTATGAACTCTGTTTCATGGCACAAGTGTCACGCAAAGAGACATGGAAACTGGTTACCACAGTGCGATTATCTGGTCTATGTTTCCATCATAGAGAGCATATCAAAACTCATATAAACACACAACTTTGCTTTATACCCAGTGAAGGATGTGTCTACAATGTCAAAGTGCACATCAGGGGGCATTTCATGGAGCTTCGTAGAGCATTTTGCCTGACAAATTTGTCGGACAAATTTGCTCTCAGCCAATCACATGCAAAGGATTTCAGTAGCTTATACCAGTTTGTCTGAAAACATATCTGACAAAATGTTTCATGAAATGCCCCCCCCCCCCCCCCCACACACACACACACACACACTTATCAGATGCACATATTCAAATACAGGTAAATGTGAGACAAAAAATGAGCTGGATTTGTTGAAGTCCCCCGACACAATGAATACACCACCCAACCTGGTAATTTATACAGAAATCAAACCAGCTTTATGACCACATCTAAGCTTGAGGAAAAGCTGAGCATGAAACATGGGAAAGGAGAAGAGGAAAAAAAAAAGAAGAGAGGAGGGACAACAAAATGATGGGTAAAGAGAAGAGGAAATAGTGGATGGAGACGAGGGGGAAGAAAGAAAGGATGAAGAAACAAAGGAGGAGGATGGAATAGAGGAAGGAATGGAGGAAGATCATTAAAAGGAGGACAAGCACGAAACATAGTAGGATCAGATATAAAGAAGAAAGAGAAAATGACAAAGAAAAGTGAGAAGAGTAAGGAAAGAATACTGTCACACTGCACAGGTAGGCAGTAAAGGTTTGACATAAACCAAAAGATAAAGGTGAGGATGTTGGGATGGGGGGAATAGAATGGAGGGACACTGAAATCCTACATTCTACTTTCATTCCCTCTCACCTGTAGCTGCCTCAGCATCTTCTTGAGGTGGTCGTAATCCTTGCTAGTCAGGGTCTTCTGCTTGGCCAGTCCCTGGAGGCTGGTGCTCTTACACTTGGGACAGATGTAGTTCTCAATGCTCTCCGCCTCCTCCTGTGAGATGCCCACACAGCGACCGTGGAACCAGTCGTTGCATCGGTCGCAGCCAATGTAGAATCTAACAGAAGACAGAGAGAGGACGTCTCAGTGTTGTCCACGAAAACTTACTGTTGCTATTGTATTTGTCCCATTCTTCTTCCCTCTGGCCGTACTGGACATCCTCTTAACTTAATTATTGTGGAACAACCAAGTGCCAACTGATTGTCACTGACATTACGGATGCTGGCAGCAATCATATTTTTGACAACCTGCAGTACTGCTCTATCATGTTGACCAATAGCTAACTGTAGTTTCCTTTAAAGGCAGGTGATTTCTGACAGAATGCAGATCAATCTCTTATTCTACAGCACGGAAGATGATGTGGCCGTTCCATCCCATGAATTTCTGATCAGTATACCATTTAGCATCACACACATTTCAGATTTTAGGATGTGCATCTGGAAAATGTGGACTCTCGAAAGAAACGCAAAATTAGCATTATTTAAACCATGCTACATTTCAGGTACGGATAACAAATGACAAATATCCACATTCTGAAAAGAAAAAAAAAAAACTAAAAATGTGCTTGACATAGAAAACAAACAATAGAGGGATAAGTCTAAGCACCATTTTTAAAAAGTTTTCTTAAAGGTTAACGTACTGTGACTCATCATATGGCTGTCTGCACAGACAGTAAAGTTCCTCATCTGTCTCCTGTTTGACCTGTTTGCAGGCATCACAGACGTACTCTTTGAGAGCAGCGGCCATCTTCTCCGTCACCTTCACACAGGACCCATGGAACCAGTTCAGGCACACATCGCAGCCGATGTAGAATCTGCGGCGACAGAGCAAGCCAAGGAACATATAAATCATCATTTAATAGCACACATACACTTGCATAACTATTTTCAGTCTAGCATGATTATACCAAGCCACAACACAGATTAAAAATACCCAAAGACAAAAGACATCCTATGAATTACAGAAAGTTCATACTAAAGGGGACAGCTGATTTCTTCTGTAAACTTTTTTTTTTTCATTATGAGAAAATAAAGAAAACCTTTCACTTATAAGAGCACAGGCTCATCTGTGTGAAGGCTGTAGCAATTGATAGCTGCAAATTTTGGAGGTAAACATTTTGTATCGAGATCAAAAGTTTATCATCAATTCCAAAACTTTCAACTATTCCATTCTAATAGCCATCAAGATGAAGGAATATGAACTCACTTGGATGCATCATACGGAGTCTTGCAGATGCAGTACAGCTCGTCGCCCGTTTCCCCACCCTCTGCTGGTTTGGCGACAGGTTGACCACTCTCAACACCCACTTCCATCCTGACTGCCTCCACCATGCCAGTCTCAGTCTCAGTCTCAGTCTCAGGTTCTTCCTTGATGACAGGTACCGACACCTGTGACTCCTCGCTGCTCATCACCTTCGTCTTCTTCTTCTTGGCGGTCAGCTTCTTCCGCGCCTTGGCCTTGGCGATCTTCTTCCTTGCCGCTGTGGCTGCCGACGTCTTCTTCGGTTTGGACGTCGTGATGGCGACAGGCGTGACAGTGGAGGTGACTGTGGTTTCCAGAGCCAGGGTGGGGACGGGCTTGCTTGTGGTAGACACTACGGTGATGGGGGCTGGAGATGTTGTGGTTGCTGCTGCGATTGTGGCTGCGGTTATCGTTACCACTGGTTCCTCAGCTTTCTGCTTCTTGGGCTTGACCAGACCCAGGGCTTCTTTCTCCTTCCTCTTCTCTGCCCATCGTTCCCTCCGCATTTCATTCTGTGGAGGTGCAACGGATATAGATTCCCAGTCTCAAATCCTGGTTAAAGTACATTCTTACTTAACTGATGATGTTACCACAGTGGAACTATGCCATAAAGTGGTTGGTTAAAACAAACCCTCTTATAGCAAGGTGATTTTGGAAGTAAAAACTCTTTCTTAATTTGTTTGGGGTTTTTTTTTTTTTTGTGTGTGTGTGGGGGGGGGGGGGGTGGACTCTGATATCGTGAGAAACCTGATATAATATGGTAAATGTCATAATTTTTATGTCCCTGTTATAAGAATGTCCCCCTGTAACTTATATCTTATCATGGGGGAGGGGGTGAGGGTTGAATATTAGGGTTGCTTGCTGTCAGACTGTAGGTGGCGCTAGAGCTACTCACATAGATGTCCATCTTGAGGCGTCGCTCCAGCTGGTTACGCTTGAGGAGGATGGCGTCCTTCAGCTTGGCCTTGTGGCACTCCAGCAGAGCCCGCTTCTTGCTGCTCTCGGCTTGCTGGCGACGCTGGTCCCGCGACATCTCCTGGTGCTTGCGCTTCCGACTCTGCCTCTCCTCCTTCTCAATGCGGTCCAGGATGGACTTCATCACGACCTGACAGGCATGGTTCCTGGACAGGGAGATTAGCATGAAAGCATCAGTCATCACGGATTATGGCTACTGTAAAGCAGGAATTTTTGAAGCATAACATTTTCGCAAAGAAGCAATGTTCAAGTGCATTTTAATTTTGCAAATCACAAACCAAGAATCATGAAATTAAAGGGAACCAAAACCCAAAGAGCTATGTGGATTGAGTGAAAGCAGCAACATCAGTAGAACACATCAGTGAAAGTTTGAGGAAAATCGGACAATTGAAGCAAAAGTTATAGATTTTTAAAGTTTTGATGTTGGAACCGCTAGATAAGGAGACTACTAGAGGTTATGACATATGTGTGGACAACAATTTAAAGAAAATTTAAAGAAAATTCCACAAAAATTCACTTTTCTAGCATCATGAAAAAGCACTCTACTCATTGCTTTCAGAAAGCAGGGGGAATAATTGCTACCCTTAACATATGTCAGTATCAAGTTGATGGAATGTGTAATTTTCATGAAAAATGAATTTTTGTAGAATTCCCTTTATATTTTCTTTATATTCTGGTCCTCACACACGTCATAACCTCTAGTAGTCTCCTCATCAAGCGGCTCCAACACCAAACCTTTAAAAATTCATAACTTTTGCATCGATTGTCTGATTTTCCTCAAACTTTCATTGATGTGTTCTACAAATGTTGCTGCTTGCACAAAATCCACATTGCTCTTTGGGTTTGGGTCCCCTTTTAAATGCATGTGAAAGTTCCTGTCTACACTATACGTATTGAATGCAAGTGACAATTCACGAAAATTGCATGCCACGAAAATATCTTGCTTTACTGTAGTGTAAAAGAACTTTCGCTAGCATTTTAATTTCACGAATTTTAGCTCTTGCGAAATTAAAATGCATGGGATCATTTCTGGCTTTACAATATACTTATGAGCAGAAACAGATAATACAGCATAGCATGAAAAATTACATTCATCTTGAATTAATGATACTAGCAAGAAACATTCATTCAGAAGTTGCATACAAGCACCTTGCTAGCTCTACAGTATTACAGAGAGCTCCAACATAACCCATCATCATGCCAACAAGTGACATTGCCATTATACACACACATGATAAGAAAAATAAAATTAGCATGATATCAGAAACACTATGAAGAGAGATTTAAAAATGGAGGTTGAAAGACTTTTCCTTGGCACCTTATCTATATGTCTTGGCACCGTATTTGTTTTTACAATACTACTCACTTCTTTCCGATGTAATATTTCGACCATTCAGCATTAGAACATACTGTCTTAACAACTCTGCTACAAAGAACACATCATGGATGTTATTATATCACACATTCCAGAAGATGAAAGGAGTGGATTCTTTTATGTAATGAAAAGAAAGCTGGGTCTGGTCTTAAGGTATCCAAAACTCAAATTCTCTGCAAGCATTGCACTGGTCCTACATGATCCACATAACAACTTCAAGCTTCCACAGGACACCATGCTATACAACTCACTTATTGTCAAAGTGATGCCAGTCTCATTAATTCATGTAAACATGTGCTTCAAATTTTGTTGATCTTTTTCTTTGACTAAGACAACTTCTATTCAAAGCAATTTCTTCTGAGGTTATCTGCTCCTCTAATCTCTCTCACAATCAATTGAGCTCCTGTAATGTATGGGTGTGTTCGAGCGCTCTAAAACGAACCAAAGCGAACTGAACCAAAGCGTACCATACCGAACTGTGCCAGATTTGAAGCGTTCGAGCACTCTGTTGAGAAAGCATACCTCAGGAGTTATTTTAGAAAATGTCAGGCATTTTTGTAGCAAGAATGTCATCCACCTGAAGCCTGAACTACTTACAGCTGTCCCGAACAAACAGAATGATGTTTTTGCATTGTTATGTATGCGCATGATATGCTGATATGCGCATGCTTTACAGCGAACTTTGGCAAGCCTTTGGCACGCTTTTGGAGCACATCGGGAAGTGGTCCACTTTTGGCTCGGTACAGTATGGTACGGTACACTTTAGGAGCGTTCGAGCGCTCCTCTGGCGCGGGTACGGCACGGTACAGTTCACTTTAGGAGAGCACTCGAACGCACCCTAAGACTGACGACATCATCATCATCATTATGAAAGGACCAGTTTAAAGAACTCACCTCTGCATCTCTTCTCTTTCTTTTGTGTGTTTTGGCTGCGACACCGTGGGCTTCTTTGGTAATCTTTGCGAGAACTCTTTACTCTGGAATGGGAAAAAGAACATCTCAAATTTTATTTCTCTGAATCACGGACAGAAACTCAGAGAGTAATACCACTCATCCTGATGTTATATTTTACTAAGATACGACTACTTTATACGCCAAATATGTGGCGAGATTTTTATTTTCGTGAATTTCATGAGTCAAGTGCCATTTGGGAAACTAAAGACACGCAAAAATACTGACTCTGATCACGTTAGAAGGTGACGTACGCGTATACGGACTCCACAATAATGAATTTAATCACTCGCGAAATTGTTGGGAAGTACCGATTCACGATAATTCAGACTCGCTAAATATATGGCATATACAGTATCAAACAATACCATATAGCTGGTAAATAATGGAGATTACCCTTAACCCTAACCAGGCCGGGCTTTTTGGGTGTTCTGTGGCCGGGGAGGGGTTGATTCAACCCCCCCCCCCCCCCCCCCCCCGAGATCTCGGCCGTCGATCGCGCAATCGCCATGAAATTTGGCACGTGCATTACCTGTGGCGTAATCTACCAAGCTACACAAAAAGAAATGGAAATTTTCGTCATAATAATTAATTATGTTAATATATGCATAAAATCATACATTTTGCTCTAAATCAGAAATTAAAGCTCCTAGAATCCTAATTTTTGGTGAAAACATTCTTTGTAGCATTCCTAACAATGTACTTGAAAAAAAAAATTTGGTATCAAAATCAATTCTTATGTATTTTATTGTTTTATGAATTTCTTATGTATTTCTTTGTTTTTTCGACCTTTTGTTTTACAATTTTTTTACCGCAAAATTTATGACAGAACCTATATCAAGCATAATTATGCTAAAATAATTAGTTTCAGCCGATAAAAGTGAAAATAATCATATCTTTATGAATAAGAAGAGAAAACTCAATTTGCATAGACTTTACACACAAAATCACGTTTTTGAGCCATTATTGGTCTGACAGGCATGTATAAAACGTTATGCAGCGTCGTAACAGTATGCACGACTTTCGCGAAAATGGTGTCAAAAGATGCGCGAGACTTGAAAGTAAAAAGTCAGTGAACGGTGCGGTCAAAAAATTTCGCGCGGTGGAGTAGTCGCGAAAAATGTCGAGGGGGGGGGTTGATTCAACCCTCCCCCCGGCCTTCTTAGGGTTAAGGGGTGGGGCATAACTGGGCTGATGTCCTCTTGATCATCAACTTTGTAAAGAAACTTCAAACAAGTGTCAAACAAGTTTTACATTGAAAGAAAGATATTATTCAGAGGGGCGAAGGTTCAGATGCAAGTTCTTCACTTTGTCTCCCTCTACAAATTAAATTTGTTAAGATCGCAACTGCTGATCTGTAAATTAACAAACATGTCGGAAAAAAGGAACCAGCGGGACTCGAACCTGTCATCTACTGCTTTCCGGGCAGCGACACTACCACCAGGCTGTCCCTGGTTGCCGGCAGTGACACGATGAACATGGAACAAATACCCAAGCTCCGAAATTCCGACGTTGTTATGTTAAGTAGTCCATTCATCACAAAGAATTGGACGTTGGCAACCATCCTGAAGGAAGTTGATAATAATGACTTTTAAACCACCAATATCTAGAATTTTAGCAATCCTACCCTAAGAGAAAATTGATGGCATATTTATTTCAATGAAAGCTTGTCTGTTTTCATCCCTCATACTTACTGCAAGACGATCTGGAGTGAACTTGGTGTGTGCCTGGACTGTAGCCAGTGTGGTCTGGTTCTGTTTACTCTTCTGAAGCAGCTCCAGTTGCTGTTTGATCAGACTCACCTATAGACAGCCAAGCAAGACTAAACATATGAACAAGATCCGGGCAAAATGGCTGCTGGAGCAGAGCTTTGTGCTTGCACATGTAAGCTTACTGCACAAAGCAACAGATAACTGCCAGCCAAGATTTGTTTTCCCTTAATTTGGAGAATATCTAAAAGAAGAGATTCTTGGATGAATTGAATTACTTTTACAAATCACAGAACCTAACCACTTGAAATATGTGATGCAAATCAAAGCTCTACAAATAATACTTTAAAAAAAGAGGTTTTGATGGTAAAGGTTTACTAAAACACACTGACTCAATCTCTACCATCACATTAAAGGGATCATATAGTTTTTGGTTAAAACCTAACTTCACATTTCTAACATTTTTGGTGAGATAACGAGAAACCTCTTATGAAATTTGAAAGAATATCTAATTCCAACAGGAATTCATTGTTCATTCAATGAAAATTGGTTTTGAAATGGCTGAGATATCCAAAACAGACCGATCCTAACAAAAGGTGGGATCCCACCTGTTATATTACGATCGCTTTGTTTTACTTGTTTTTGGATGTTTCGGCCATTCCAAAACCGATTTTCATCAATAACTTTGGATTCCTCTTAGAATGGTATGCCCAGTACTATGTCATAAGTGGTCTCTTGGTAAATTGTTCAAAAAGTTTAAAGCCCAATCCTCATCTCCACCAATACTATACCATCCCTTTAACAATGCTATGCCTTCATTTAGAATACCCTTGTTTAAAAAAAAAAATCAAAAGAAAGAATATAATAAACAATAAATGTGATATAAAGCCTCACGGTGTCTCACTCCAGCATATGTCAATAACGCAGTTTGCAGAATACATGAGAAGCATTACACACGAGCTACCCCTCAAGATTTCTGTCCCACCTGTTGCTGTGCAGTCAGATTGGCGATTAACTTGGCTCCCTGGAAGGTGGCGGGGGTAGATGTCCCTGCGGTAGAGGCAGCCGCAGCCAGCTGCACCCCTGGCCTGGCTGGCATGGGGTTGGTGGTCCCCAGAGAGGTGGAGGCTTGCTGGAGCAGCAGGTTTTCCCCCGGGGTCTGGGCCAGGCGGATGGGCTTGG
This sequence comes from Diadema antillarum, assembly GCF_040938485.1. NCBI lineage: Eukaryota > Metazoa > Echinodermata > Echinoidea > Diadematoida > Diadematidae > Diadema > Diadema antillarum. Next base: position 4,602,318 of record NW_027270906.1, on the reverse strand, counting down.
GCGTGGTGGCAGTCAGGGGCTGGGTCTTAATGGTAAGCTGAGGCTGCTGCTGCACTTGAGTTGCAATGGGAATCTGACATGTACAAAGAAGCAATAAAATACTAGGAAAATATGGTATGAGGAGTAATAATTGCCCAGTGCCTGCCTTCATGGAAAAATGAAAGAAGAGCAATGATAATCATGGAATATAGGGTGCTCCCATTACAATGAACAAGGTTATAACGAAACTTTGTTACGAGAAAGCACAATTCAGTTCCCAAAATGATTACCCGTATAGATAAATACACCCTATCAGCGACTGAGGATATTCATGACAGGTATGGTGGTGTGTGTCATTGGTTTGGGTTATGAATATTCTTGGAATAACTTATACTGAACAGCCCTTTACAAGGCTCAAATATACCCAATCACATACACATTTTGTGACACAAACAGAAACTTTCTTTCGCATAGTGGATGGAGGAAAAAGAGGCAAAAAAAGTAAAAGCTAATGAAGAAGTAATGCCCCCAGCACCAGTAGGGGTGGAGGCATAATATTCCACAGGATGTCCTCAAAGATGAAGGCACACATACCTTGGCGATCTGTGCCTGAGGGAGCTTCTGCTGCACTCTAGGGGCCACCAGGGTAGGGGAGGTGATGGTGGTGGCGGCTGCTGCAGCCGCAGCCTGCTGCTTCTGATTCTGCTGTGTCTGCTGCACAGCCTGGACTGCTGCCTGCAGGTTGACCTGGGGGATGCTGCCTGGCGTGGAACCTAGAAGATCAGCAAGACATATGGATTGCCATTCGTGTTCATTCAATACACCTTTGAGAATATACAAAGCCAAGGCTTATATCCTACAAATAATACTGCTTGTTTGCACAGCACGTAGAAAAAGGGCACAGAAATCTTAATCAAACTATCATCAAATGAGGCGAAGACATTCAAATTATTAGAGCCTTCAATGTACATTGTGAGCCTTAACCCGTTGGGGACGGACTGATTTTTCTATAACACGCATTTCCCATAGACACCTGCCAGAGTATCCCGGGACTTGTCTTTAACGGGTTAATCACTTACAAATGACACTGCTTGTTTGAATAGCGTAGCTGGATGGGGAATCAAATTCTTAACCCTTACTGCACTTCGTTCGATGTTTGACAAACACGGTAGAGTGTTTTCATCACTGACTAGCACAGATGTCCGAAAAAAATTGTCAAGGAGTAGAAATTTCCGAATCCCCCAATCCCCATTGTGTCACCATAGCCATCCTGTTGGACTGAGGCACATTGCTACACCTTCAGACTCTGGCTGACATTACAACTATGAATTCCTCTCAGAATAATGCCCTTTAATACTTTTCTAATCATCCCTTTAATACTTTTCGAATAATGCCCTTAAGTCTTTTCTAATCATCGTGCAAAAAGTTAAAATCTGAATCCCCAATCTCAACCAAAACGATACCATCCCTTTAAGCTGAAGTGCCGGGGCACAGAAAGGGTTAATCCATATCAGGGGCAACGACCCCCGAGGACTATTAACACCTGGCTAAATACTGGTTAGTAATAGGTTAGAGTAAAGATTAGGGTTAGGGTTAGGTTTAGGGTTAGAGTTTGGGTTACGATTATGATTAGCTTCAGGATTAGGATTAGGGTTAGGATCAGGGGAAGGGTCTGGGGTAATTGCCCAGGGGGGTAATAGCCCTAGACCTGGTTAATCATACCTATGAAGGCACATGTGACATCACATGAAGAGATGACATGTGAAATATCAAGGTATTTTCATCACATGGCCAAGGGTCAGAATTACACTGGACCGAGACTCACCCTGGGCAGCATTGGGAGTTAGGACCAGTCGCTGCAGGACAGCTCCCTGGCTGGTCTGGGTCTGGATCAGCTGGGCTGGTATCATCTGACCTGTCCCCTGGACCTGGACCTGCGCCGGTGTGATGACAAACTTCTGTCCCCCGACCTGCAGGACCTGAGCCTGGTTGCTAAAGACCTGGGCCTGTCCTGTGAGCTGGGGCTGGGTCACTACGCAACACAAACGTGGCATTGGCATCCAATGTTAGTCTGTGTGTAAACTCACTCTGTATCCAAAGCTTCTTACAACCAGATATGCATCCCATATTACAAAATAACTTCCCCATTTCTCGTGTCTATTTTTCTTACAGATGATTGGGGGGGGGGGGGGGGTTATTGTCTGAATAAAAGTGGTTTATTAATCCTAGAAATAGCAAGCCATACCAGTGTGCATATATTCCCCAGTAGTCAGAAATATCATGAACACACACATTTTTTCCCCCTGTTTGATCAGACTCACCTATGGAGAGCCAAGTAAGGCAAGCAGGTATGAAATTTATTTATTTTTTTTTCCAAAAGTGACAGGAAATGATACACATTAGGTTCTCATTTTATCTACCTAAAACTTGTCATTAGTAGGCCTATTTGATAATCTTATAACAGATAAAATCTAAATGCTTATTTAGCACTGAAAATTTAGACCATCACTCTACAACAAAGTATGCATAACCAATCTGGAATTCATATATAATGCCACCTAAATTAAATCACTTTGAGTCAAGTATGTTTTTACTGTAGTAAAATGTAATGTGATCAATAGATTTGTCGAAAATGTCATACACATACACACATACAGAATAATAATCTCTGGTGTATCTTCATGTGGTTAAAATTGGACATTCACTGTGACGGTCGGTCAACAGGCACTCACTCACCTGGTGCCTGGGAGGTGGCTGTAGCCGCAGTGGACGTTGGCGTCTGAGCTCTGACTCCCTGAACCAGCTGTGACACACTGGGGCTTGTGATGACCTGCTGCACCCCAGCCTGCCGGATGGTGGCCACTTTCCCGGGGGTGTTGGGGGCCAGGAGGGGGTTGGTGGATGGGCTGACACCTGTTGGCGGCACCTGCTTGATCACCTTGAGGGTACCCTGGCCCTGGGCCCCTGGGGTGTTGGTGATAACAAATCGGGCCTGGCCCTGTGCTTGGGATGGGTTGGCTATGATTCGAGCCTGTCCGGGAGAATCAAATAATTTTATATTTACTTTTTATTTCAAGTTTCCCACATTAAAGACTGGTTCTACGCATACAAGTTTGATGGTGTTACAGCAAATGTTGCAAGAATGACACGTGTACATACACATTGCATCCACATCCAATTAAAACAGTACTTGCTATGAATACGCAGTACTGATAAAAAATTTAGGCAGATATTAGCTAGCTGCTGGTACTTGTGAAAATATAATGAAAGTTAAGTCATCTGGGAAAGTGTCTATTCTTCTCATCCAACTCCCCCTCCTTCAGAGAGAACAGTAAAAAAAAAAAAAAAAAAAGAAATGGGATAGTCTAAGGCCCACTTGTTGGGCTATAGGACCGTCACAGAGTTTGGAATCATATACAAATAATGAATGTTTAAGAGTGCAATGGACAGAATATTTCATGAGGTGAAAGATGAAATGATCCATTCGACGAGGCACAGCCTATATAACACCTAAAATAGATCCTTGTCATTTGATGTTTTATTAAATTAGAAACAGGAGAAAATCTGAGATCGAAAGAGTGCTCACTGAGCGCTTTACGCTAGTGCTGTCGCATACACACACTGCAAACACAAGTGTTTAACATGCATAGTGTGCCGGGCTCTTAGCGAGCGTGCTATGGAGCAAATCGTATGGATCCATAATTGCACGGATGATGACGTCATAGTGAAATGGGCCGAATGTGCAATGTCAAACAACCAATCAAATGACAAGGATATCTTCAGGCGTTACATAATACACAATATTCAACGGTGAGGTCAGTGTTACCTGTTGGGTGCCAGCTGGACCAGAGATGTACTGGATGGTGGTACCCGGTGGGAGACCCTTGCCCTTCCCTGCCAGAGCAGCGACATTGCTCATTGAGATGGTAGTCTTCGCCGAGCTGGGCTTGGCAAGAGTCACAATCACTTTGGCTGTCCCACTCACTCCAAGACGCTTCTGCAAACGTGGGTTTAATGTAGAGACGCAGACAAAATTGTGAGAAAGAGTATGGACAGAAGCACAAAGTCATAGACTGACTAAAATGTCCTTGAGAGAAATAGTTTGGACTGGGAAAAAGTATACAAGAGTCCTTTCTTTGCTATTTGAGGCAAGGTGTGGCAGAGAATTTATGATACTTAACAATATGCTTGGAACAATCTTTAAATCTACTGAACCTGCCTAAAACACAGCTCTGATACAGGTTTAGGTAGTTCTAGACTTTTTTTTTTTTTAAACTTACCTTTTAAGTAAATGGAAGGAGCCCTGGGTGTTTCAAAAATACAAGGAACACCATAACCAGTAAGCAGCATCATGTACACACTGAGACAAGATGCCAGGACTGTAGTGCTGTACATAAAACTGCCACAAGAGCTTTCATTTCAAAGCAAGCATTATAAGCCCTATATCTCTCACCTTCCACGGCTGACTTGTGCGTGAATGACTCTGACTTCAAACAAGAAGTACTGCAGAGACAAGGTATACTGCCAACCCCTACCACCCCGTTAAGTCTAGGACCACCTCACCTGCTGCATCTGCAGCCGCTGCTTGGCCAGCTGCTCCTCCAGCTCCTGCCGCACTTGGTCGGCCACAGACTTGGTGGGCTTGAGGGACGGGATGGCCATCTTGCCGTCCCGGCTGCTGCTCACCGACAGCTTGACGGCCGCCTCGTTCTCCTTGTTGTGGGAGCTGCTGACCTTGGTGACGGTGACTGGTGTGGTTGTAGCGGAGGAGGCAGCAGCCAGGGCCTTGGACTCTCTCTCCTTTGCCTTGTCTCGTGCCTGTTGCCTCAGTTGCCTTGGTAATAGACAGAATTACATGATATAAATATTCCTCACATTCCCTTACAAAACCCTTTCATTCTATTAAGCTTATTTTGCAAAGACACAAGCTGAAAAATTGCTCCTCCCTCTCTCCTCTTTAAAATGCCTCTCAACTGGAAAAAAAAATAGTGCAGTCGGAAAGGGGGGTTCCCATGCACCCCAAACATATATTTTTTTAATCTACTTCATCTAGACCAATTTTGTGCGTAGATTTCAACCATGCAATGTTAACAGGTCAAAGCGTGTCCCATAGTGGTCAAAAATCCGTTTCCATGGTAACGCATGGTGAAAATGTCAGTATCTCATAAAAATACATGTAACCTTTGATAAAATTGTTCAATTATCATGGCTTTGGTATCAAATTAAAGAAAATTAAATTATCTATATGATGATACCAATTATGTAGGGGGTTATACCAATCTTTATATTAATTTTGAGGCCAGAATTCAATTTTTTCACATTTTTTTTGCAAAAATGCATTTTTACCATAATACTAATCTATCTCTAAATCATACCAAAACATACTCAATTTGTTTGAATATTCTTCAAAATTATACCAAATATGTATGTAATAAATAGTGAAAATTTCGTAGATATTGCTCAAATAACAAGAAAGTTACGGCCATCCAAAGTTGACATTGACACCTGTCAAGAATTGGTCAAGAATTTCCAGATGGATGATGATGCGCGCCCTCTATTGTGGAGAAATAAGCAAGCTTGCTTGTGATAGGACAAAAGTTTTGGTGAGAAGCTTTATTGTTTGGATCAGACCGGGATCAGTCAAAGAAATCTGCCATAAATCAAACCTCTGACCCTTGTATCTGATTGCATTTTGTGTCATATTATTGTTTTTAAAACCATTCTGCAACATACATTTATTTTTGCCTGAAAGCAAAGTACCAAAAAAACTTCATCTATTGAAGCTTTTCCACTACAAGTTTATGTTCAGTGAACTTCAGTCTCACATGTTTAAAAATGTGTTAGGATTTAGGTATGACATGAAATCAGAACTTGTTGATGTGTTTTGTTGAATTGAGTTGAATTTACTAATATTTAAAGAGAACATCTATGAATAGATTGTTATTTGTATAGTTACTTTGCTGAGTGTGAAAGTAACAGATTACAAGATTAGTTTGATGGAATGATACTGTCTGTAACATAATACTAGTTTTGGTGTAGACCTTAGTTCTGTAGACTCCACATAATGTTGTATTCATTACAATAGATCTGTGATGTTAGAGTCTAGTTCTGTAATTGATGGTGAAAACTAAAAGTAAACAGAAGCACCCAAATTTTATCTAAATTTGCAATATTTCATGAGGTATATTTTCATGCCTCTGCACTGAAGGTGGCGGATCCGGGGGGGGGGGGGGGGGGGGGGGGGGGGATTGGGACACATTCAACAGGATTGGCATTTACTGTACATCCTCTCACTAAATAGATATTTTGAAGCAATGCTTCTCCTATCATTTCTACAACATTTATTGATACAAAAGTGTGTAGCTGTATTGCTGAAACTACTTCTAAAACCATGCACGAAAGAACGTCGGTATTTGCATTCATAGTATCCGTGTGATGTAATTACGGGGCTTGAGCGGCGGTGTTTATTTTGGACACTTCCCAGGGGATTGCTTTTGAATGTTGACCTTTTTAACAATATAGTTAATGTAGAGCATTCTTTCTTTTTGTGATTATATTGCATTTCATACAAACAAAAGGGCAATCGCTGTACAACCGTACCGGTAACGACAATGTGAAGGCATGGTAAATTGAAACATATTTGTGCTATATGCTGGTGCATTGCCCTGGGGGTTGGATGGTTTTGAACAAATCCCACTCGGTTGCTTTTGAATGTGCACCCCTTTGACTATGGTGATTGTAAAGCAGTGTCTCTATACCATTTAAAAATCATGAAAAGTAAAGTGTCTTTATTTACCACTCGGCAACGACTTTACATGCATGTACAAGTGAGTCTACTGTGGCATATAATGTATGTTTTGTTAATCTGTTTTGGGACCACGACGGTCAGGGCAGGGGTGATCTGGGCACTTCCTAAGGGCTTGACAAAATAGATATTGTAAAGCAACGTCTCCTATATCACCTTAATTGCATTTTACGAAAATAAAAGCGTATGTGCTACAAAGGCGGGAGAGCTTTTCAGAGGCATGTAACCATAAGGAACATTTTTCGCGGTTGTACAGTGTATACTGCATGTTTTTCACTGCCTTTAGGATTACTTTGAGCACCTCCCACAAGGTGGTCTCTACAAGTGAACCCTTTGGACTGCATAGATATTGTGGATCAATGTTGTTATTTTATCTCTCCCCCGGCAATTTTTACAGAAAAAAAGTGTCTTGATATGGCAGGAATCCAATTCAATAGAATTCAATTCAATTTCTATTTCATTTTTCGACAAGAACAGATAGACATCACTTTCTTTGTAACAGAAAATGAGGTGCGTAAAATTATGTCGAATGAGAAGAATGTACAATGATTGCACCATACGATGATTATACATAATCACAAAACTCAAGTGATAGTCCTAAAACTCAAGGAACCACCTTTTTTTTTTAGACATGCACTTTTGGAACGACTGTATATACTGTAATTGCGTTGATATTTGCGTTACAAAGGTCATGTATAGAGGCAATTGATGTGTGCACTTCCCATATAGTAGGCTCCCTTCGAATGATAACCACTTTAACTATGTCAGTGTAAGTAAAAATTACAGAGCAATACATCGTCTGTTGACTCCATTGAATTTCATTAAATACAAGTTTCTTTGCTAGAGGACCAGAAGGACTGTTTAAAGGCATGTACCCATAGAACATATTCATGTATTTGCGCTGGTACATGATTATTGCATGTCTTAGACTGTCTTTGGGTGGGGTAATTTTGGGCACCCTCCACGTGGTTGTCTTCGTATGTGAACCATTTTCACCTTATATTAAGATATTGTAGAACAACAATTCTTCGAGAACTTCCACTGAATTTTAATGGAAATGAAATGAATAGGACGTTATGTACAGAGGGTTTTTTTTTTTCGCTTCAAACAGCTGTATTCACGTGTGTATATGTTTTGTACCTGGCCGTGAGGGTATAGAGATAAATTCTGGTACCTCCCTGCATGCGAGCCACTTTGACTGTGCACAACTTTTTAAAGATGTACACATTCTAGAAAAATGTCTCTGCTGTCAATGCCAATTGTATTTCATGGAAATAACAAAGTCTTTGCTAGATGGCGAAACGACTTTAGAATAAAATCTTGTACGCTTAGAACAACGGAAATCGTGTTGGTTGATGCATGTTTTGTAAATTAATGGTCGTGAGGATAATATGATCGACTGGGGTAACTTTGGACACTACCCACAGGGTTTCCTTTGACTGTGCCATCTTCAATATCTCAAAACCCTCAAGGATGCAAGAGCTTAATCATCGAGATTCAAACAAACCACCCTCCAAATAGAGTTCATTCATTACAAAATTACCGTAGACAAATTATAGATGTTGACACTTGTTTAATTTCGTACTTTGATTCTACGTAATATTAATGGATAAGCTATCATTATCTGTCTGATAACAAACTCTAATCTTATAATAATAATAATAATAATTCATGCTAGTTTACTAATGCTGTAAAGTTTGTTTTTGGTGAAGAGAAACTGAAATATCATATTTGAATACACTTGATATGCTCATATCGGGCACTTTGATGCATCAGAATATTCCCTTGGCTCGGAACCCTTTGCATATTATGCAAATGAGGCCCAAACTATGTACATGGTGAAATGTTTGCATCGCACTAGTGACATTGTAAACATAGGTTTCAACACTTTCGGTGTTCCAATCTGAAAACTAGAAGCCCAGTTTTCATGGAAACACTGTTTTTTTTATCATAATGGGAGCTAATTTGCATATTATGGAAATTTAGGCACTTTGCCCCACTGGATTTCTTGGGACTTTTAGTATGGTGTTTGGGAGCCCATAACAAGTATAGCACTGCAGTGGAATTCCTACTGTTGCAATTAGTGTTAGGTGAAACCCTATTTTGACTGGACTAATGTGATCTATGACAAAATGTGTATCCAGTGTCTGTTAACAGTGCTTCATTTCTTTCAGAAGTACAGTATTTGTTGTAGTAGTCCATCGAGTATAATGAGCTTGCTCTGGTATCGTACAGAAGTTCATGCAGGACCCGTTTCACCAACATTGATTTCAGTGAGATCAGTGCCACTTAGTGTTTTCGTGACTGAAACATACCAATCAGAAAAGTGAGATAGCGAGACTGAAACCAGTGAAGTGAAACTGAAACCAACAAAAAGTTTGTTGAAACACCCTACAGGACTGCAAGAAAGGAAAAGGCATGAACTAACCATTTTTATTGGGATTGGGGGCGGAGGTAGAGGAGGGTCTCATTTTATGAGAAATTGACTTAATCTATGTTCTGTGCCAAATTGACTTGAACGAAATGTCAGCTTGTGCCAAATGCAAAACAAAAAACAAAAAAATCCAGCTACTGGGATGGAATGAATACACCACTAATAATGACAATTGTGATTTCTGGACAGCTGTGTTATAATGGCTACAGGCAAGTTTGAGTGTAACCATGGTAGCTATGGTCTCTAACAGGTTAGGTCTCAACTCCAGTCAATTAAATAGCTATGAATTTGCATACGTATGTAAATCTAAAATGGTGTTTAACGTTGAGAAGGTGTTGCATTTTTTTTGTTTGAGAAAAACATTGTGTTTAGCATAAAGTTGCCATAGAAATGACCTAATTTGGGCTCAGATTTTATGAAAAAGAGGTCACAAATGTGCCCAATTTTGTTTAAAGAAAGGCAGGAAATAAGAAATACATACACTAGAAACTTATCTCATGATTAAAGGAACTGTACAGTACTGGTTGAGGTAGGGATTCATGTTTTGAACATTCCTATTAGAGGTAATGAAAAGCCTCTTATGAAATATAAAAGAGCATGTAATTTTAAGAAGGATTCAACGTTTATTTGATGAAAATTGGTTTTCAAATGGCTGAGATATCCAAAAAAGTGCTAATAATAAAAGGCGACATGCCACAACTTTATTAGAATCTCTTTGTTTCACCTTGTCCTTGGATATCTCAGCCATTTCAAAACCGATTTTCATCGAATAAACTTTTGATAACCCGTAGAACTGCATGCTCTTTGACATCTTATAGAATGGTTTCTGAATATCTCGCAAAACGTTAAAAGCTAAATCTTCACCTCGACCAGAACTGTACACACCCTTTAATGTCAGTTGTATAATGAACACTTGAGGTATCCTAAAATTCCCATTCATTTATCTGGTTTGTGGGGTGGCCATGTTGACGATGTCATTTCGGCATGTTCCGAAGCAGAACTTCTGGGTAAATTTTACTGGTAAGTTTGTTAAGACATATACAAAATACTTTCAAATACAAAATTTGTTTGTTATGCGATAGTTGCCAGTTGACCCCAAAATTCAGCCTCAATTCCCTGGCCTATAGACTTACAGTTGAAATCACTGTATATGTGACCCTGCACCTCAAAACAAACAAAAAGTCGCCAGACATGAATTTTTAGTTAAGACCATATTCTGAAAGAGCAGATTTTAAGCTTTAAAATGATGTATGACTCAAATCAAATGGACTCTCCTAACCTATCTAAATACTGGAAAGAAAGCGCAAACTCAGGAAAAGTGTGAACTGAGAAAAGAGGCTCTGAAGTACAGTGTCTATTCAAGCGCTTAATCTCTACCAAACCGTGCTGGCTGTGCGATGAATGGGACAAAAAACAGGAAGTAAACCACCAGAGTAACAACAATGAAGGGATTATCAGATTAAACTGAAATTAAGTATGCCTCATTAACACATTCTGTCCATAATTAACGCCAACTTTCAAAGCATTAGCACTATCCTTTCAAAAGTTATTAGAGTTGAAAGTGAAGAGTGTGGACAAGGTTTCTCAGAAATGAAAATGGGATCCCAAAGACACACCTAATCACACTATTCTACCAAAAATGTTCGAGATAAACTGCTAAAAATCACACTTTCCCTCCCGTTTTATGATACCAAATTTTAGCATAATGTAAAAGAAGACCCGCTCTTTCAGAAAATATGAAAAAGTCAAGTTCGGTTAGGTTGACCCATTTCACTTATTTTCAGTCCTCACGCAAAATCAGTGTGTGCGACTTTATGTTCGTTTTGAGGTGCACGGTCACATATAATCAATTTTAAACAGGGCCCCGGTATTACGAAATCCTATTGCTCGATTCAAGCTATTCGCATGCCCTCGATCGAAAACGTGCACCGTATACCCGAATAGTATACTAGTACTAGTACTGTACTGTACTCCTATGTGAACCAATGATTTTTTTTTCTACTCAACCCCCCCCCCCCAGCAGCGCGCTGCAAAAACTACTACCCTGACCTCAAAATTGATATGAAGATTAGTATAAATTCCGTGTGATGATTGGTATATCATTCAAAGAATTTAATACTCTTCATTTAAATTTGACATTTAAATCATGATAAGTGAACAATTGTATCAAATATTACATACATTTTAAGGAGATTCTGACATTTCCATCATGCGTTGCCTTGGTAACAGATTTTTTTTTTTGCCACCATGGGACACTCTTTGACCTGTTAATGCATTTCTTTTAATTCTACCCACAAAACTGGTCTAGATGACCCACTTTATCACATCCAACTTCATTCTCATGCTTTTGGAACCAAATTATGATAACTGAAATGTTTAAATGAGATTATTCAACAATAGAGGGCGTACATCACACTCCCACCTGCACATTCTTGACATGCTTGAATGTCAACTTTGGATGGCCGTAACTTTCTTATTATTTGAGCTATATCTATGAAATTTTCACTTTGTATTGCATACATATTTAGTATAATTTTGAAGAATATTCAAATAAATTGAACATGTTTTGGTATGATTTAGAGATAGATAAGTTTTATGGTAAAATTGCATTTTTGCTAAAAAATGTGAAAAAATTGTATTCTGGCCTCAAAATTAAGATGAAGGTTGGTATAACCCCCTACACAATTGGTATCATCATATAAATAATTTAATTTTCTTTAATTTGATACCAAAGCCATGATAATTGAACAATTTTATCAAAGGTTACATGTATTTTTATGAGATACTGACATTTTCACCATGCGTTACCATGGAAACGGATTTTTGACCACTATGGGACACGCTTTGACCTGTTAACATTGCATTTTTGAAATCTACGCAAAAAACTGGTCTAGATGATGTAGATTAAAAAAATATATGTTTGGGGTGCATGGGAACCCCTTTCTCCTACTAGACTAAAATATACACAACTAGAAAAGCACTCTGAGAGCGCAGACCTCCGCCAAGCATGCAGCTCATTTCCACCACTGATCTTGTTCTTCCATAGAGATATCAGTGATTTCCACCCATACGTACTTACAATGTATATAGCACTGTGTGCTGAAAGTCACCCCATTTCCCAATATAGAAGCCTTTGTTATGTCATAAACCCTCAGCTGCACGGCACGCCTCACCCTAGCAGAAACAAGAGCACGCACTTTAGTGCGTGCATGCAAACCTCAAATACGCGCAGCCTGAACTCCCAAGTTCATTGACTCTACTTGCCAAAATATCAAAAATCCTTCATAAATTCCCCCAAAGAGAAACGGTGAATCCATAATCATAGCATTTCTAGAAATGATGTTACACTTAAAATGAAATATATATTCTTTTTTTTTGCTGTAGACACGCAGCTACAGTTTGCTGAATGAGATAGGGGGAAAAAATTGTCTTACTTTTCACAGTACTGCTGGACTTCCCATAATTCCAGCTCCTCTTCTGGTACCCAGACCTCAATTGTTTCTGTCGATCTGGGCTTGTCCTTGACTTCTCGTCTTGATGGAGTGGCGCTGGAGCGAAGACCTGAACGCTGGGGTTTGTGAACCTCTGCATTCCACAACAAAGACAAGGACACATAGACAGAGAAAGAAGGAGAGTGAGATAACCTTGCCCTCTTTGTGTTTTGGAATCAGCTTCTGATGGGTCTTTCTACAAGATCAACTAAAACACACACACACACACACACACACACACACAAAATATTTCAAGAAAAGTGGTCCATAGTATATTACTCTGGAATATGCTTGACTAACAGCTATGTATATGTGGACACTAAATTTGGCCAACACATACAATTCAGTGGGATGTATACTTCTTGTCACAATTTTAAATTCTTTCTCAACACGCATTTAACATATTTTCGGACAAAACACTAAAAGGCATTCACCAGTACCAGGAAGTTTTTGTAATGTTCTTTCATAAATGCTTAACAACACAGCCTACCTGGTGTTGACACTGCAGTCTCCTTGGGAACAATGGTCTTGCGTATCAAGTACTGTGATTTGACTCCACTTGGTGGCACGTCCCTCCTGTCAATAATCTCTGTGGTGATCTTCTCTGAGCTTGTGTTGATAACTGTCACTCCGTTGTTGTTGGGTGGCTTGATATTGATGTCATCCCAGCGAACACTTGCCCAGAGAATGCGCAGCAGCAGACTGACTGCCGAGAGGGACTTTACGGTCTGGAGACGATAGCGCCAGCAGATCTTGAACGAGGGCCGAGGACAGGGATATGGCCAGAAGTCACCAACATTCTTGGTGTTGTAGCTGTAGCCCTCCACTTCCAAATTTCCTGCTCGGCGACTAAGGCGCTTGAGGTCATGCTGTGGTAAAACCAAGATGCTTCTCTTTCGGCTGCGAGTGGAAAACATGTAACAGATTGGCAGAGGTTTGGCAAGGCGCTTGATGACTCGTTTGGTTTTTGGTCCTTTCTGGAGCCGCACGCGATCGTTTGTTCTTCGTGGTTTGGGAATGGCAGCTGCTTCCTCCTTGAGGGCACTTTCAAGCTTTATAATTTCAGCCTGAATCATTGTCTGGGTGACAGATGTATCAATTTTGCTGATAATGGTTTCTGTTGTGGTTGTGGTGGTATTGCTAGCTATCAGTTCCCGCAGTTCTCTGTTGATGGTCGTTGTTGTTGTTGTAGTGGTCTTTGTGACAGTGGTTGTGATGGTCTGTGATTTCTCTGTCACAACAGCAACAGCGACAGTTTTTGCTACTTTGGCTTCCTTGGCATCTTCAGAAACTGCTGCTTTCTCAACTACCTTCTCAACTACTTTTGTCTCTTTAGATTCTGATATTTCAGTTGTAACTTGGCTAGTACTTGACACTTCTTCCCTTTGATTCTCCAAGTCAGCACTTGGTGTCTCTATGGAAATTTCAGGTTTTTGCTCAATAGTTGTCGTATCTAAATCTTGAACCCCTCTCACTGATTCTGTTTTGGAATCAGTAGTTGGTGTCACTTCTTCTTTAACTTCAGGGACGGGCTGCTGTGCATCATCCGTACTCTTCCCTTCATCCACATCCATCCTTGAATCCTGCTCTGCAACACTGCTAGCGGTTCCAACCATCGCTCCAGATAACTCTCCACTGGCCACTTTAGCCTCTGGGATTTCAGAAACAGCATGCATGTTTAAATCAACATCTGGCTTTTCATCAGGTATCACTGTAACACTGCTAGCGGTTCCAACCACCATTCCAGATGACCCTTCACTGGCCAGTTTAGCCTCTGGAATTTCAGGAACAGCATGCATGCTTGAATCAACATCTGGCTTTTCATCAGGTATCACTGCAACACTGCTAGCAGTTCCAACCACCACTCCAGATGACCCTTCACTGGCCACTTTAGCCTCTGGAATTTCAGGAACAGCATGCATGCTTGAATCAACCTCTGGCTTTTCATCAGGTATCACTGCAACACTGCTAGTGGTTCCAACTATCGCCCCAGATGACCCTTCACTGGCCACTTTAGCCTCTGGAATTTCAGGAACAGCATGCATGCTTGAATCAACATCTGGCTTTTCATCAGATATCACTGTCTTTGTTTCATTGTCGGCAGACTGCACCTCCCCCTGATTACCAAGTTTCTCTTCTTTCATCAGGTCAGCAGAATTTGCAGGAGTTGAACTCACTTCTTGAGAAAGTTCACCCGCCACAACATTTTCTTGCTGTTCATTCTTTGCTTCATCAGCAACACACGCCAAACCTTCATCAACAGCCATTGCTTCTGTTTCATCATTGTGGCAGTTGACCAATTTCTCCCCCGTTGACAGTGCTGAGTCATTACAAGTTGACTTACCATGACTACTCTCTTGACTGGCTAACTGTGCGTCTTCTACTTCCATTGGTGTAACTGCAGCATCGGATTCAGAGTTCGTTTTGGCGACCTGAGCACATTGCACACTTGATACATCACCTGCTGTGTCAATCTCTGTCTGTCCTTCAGTCTGCATCACTGAAAAGTCACAGACTTTTTCCAAAACTTCAACATTGCTATTATTGTTTGAAGACGATAAGTTTGTTCCAACATCTCCATCTGCAAAATTTGCGACTGGTTTGTCACTTGAATTTCCGGAAGCACTAAGAGCACAGCTGACCATAACATGATTATCAGCCACATTGTCCGTGCAAGGTGTTTTCTCCCCAAGCAAATCAGAACTTGGGGATGACTGAATAGTTCTTTCCACTTCTACTGATCCCGCCTCAAAATCTTTAGAGGGTTTCATTTCACTCACAGCTGCTGGCAACACTTCCGTGGATTCAACAGGCAGGTCATCAATATGGTTTTCCATGAGAGGATTTTGTTTGAACAAAATTGATTCCTCGGTCTGCCGACAGTTCTCTACACGATTGTCCTCCACTTTGCTTCTGAGTTGCTCAGGGTTGCAAGGATCCATCACCTTACACAATGATTGCTGATCACCAAGCGATGTAAATGCTTCTTGATTCTCCAAGTCATCTTTCTGTGCTAATGAACAGTCCAACATATCCTCCTTAGGACTCTTTTGCATGATGCTTACTGCTCCACTAGACTCACTCTCATTCTGCAACTCATTGCTTAAGTTACACTGTGAAGAATCCTGTGGATGCTCAGTAGCTGACACATCTGGAGGTGCATGCTGCTGGTTTTCATTGATGGTAACATTGGGACTGAATGAGGTATCTTTTGAGACACTAGGAACTGTAGGAGCTTCATCATTGGTAGCAGTCTCAGTGAGTAAATCACTACTTGAGTCCTTTTGTGCCATGAAAGAATCTTGCGGGGGTTTGCTGTTTGCATGTGGCGGTTGTTGTTCAGCATTGGTGAGCTTTGAACTGCCTTCATCTTGAACTGGGGGATCAGTCCTTGCATCAGGTTGTGCTTGCACAGAGTCTGGAGATGGCTGCCTCTCTTGCTCCATGTCAACTGGTTGTTCCAGCATTTCTTTGCCTAGGGTGGTCTCTACAGTGCCATCTAGCACTGGCTTGCACAAATCCTCCACAGTTTGACTTCCACTTGTGTCACTAGAGGGTTTTGAGACATCTTGCTCATCAGCTGCTTTAGGAGATATTTCTGTGGGAGCGTCTCTTGATTCACTTTTACTCTGCTGGCTACCATCCTCTTGTGCTGCCTGCAAGACTTCCTCACTCTGAGCTAACTCAGTTTGTTGTTTGTCTTCATCTGGCTGATCATTTGTGGGCAGGGGAGAGACTCCGGGTAAAGTTTGGTTGACATTCATATTAGGTGGCAATTTCTCAACAGAGTCTGTGTGTGAGACAGGAGAAGTGGCAAGATTTGTTGCATTTACTCTTTCAGGATCACTACTTGACCATTTTTCATCTGTCACAGGGTGAGCAGACTTCTCTTCTGAAAGCTTCATGGGAGCAGCACTGCATTTCTGGCTTTCATTTTCAGCCTTCGTCTCAATTTTGGCAGTTGTTTGTACACTTGACTGAGACTCATTTGAGATTGGTCCACATACTTTGGGCTGGTTAGGTTGGTTGTGCACCTCCTCCTTTACATCTCCAACTTCCATGGGTTCTTGTTTTGCAATGACCTTTGGGGTTGGAGAAGGGACCTCTGTCTTGACAGAGACAGATTTTGTAGGAACTGATGTTGCTGTGACAGGAGCAGCAAGAGCAGAAACAGAAGTAGGTTTGGAAGCACTGGGACGAGTTGTTGCAGGAGACGAAACAGGAACGGACTTTTGTGTGACCTCCGCTTTTGCTGCGTTCCCAGCCTGTACAGATGGTTGACGATACACTTGAGGCTTCCTGGATTTGCGAACCTCCATCTGCTGCTTCATACCTTCTACAACACCTTGGACGGCCTTAATATCTCCTCCAGCAGCCAGCTTTTTCTTCAGGGCAGCGAGCAACTTTTCCTTCTCTTCAACCATTTTCTGTTGTTTGGCATACTTTCCTATTTCCGACTGGAATTTGATTGTCTCCTGTTGATGTTCTTTGGTGCGTAGTTCCAGAAGTCCTTCAAGTCTCGACTTGTATGGAATCTTTCGGTAAACGGTGTGATTCCGCAAGGCATTTGAGATATCGAGATCTTCCAACTCAAGAGCTAACTTTTTAGCAGGAGTTATTTCCCCAAGCACTTTCCCATCACCTTCTGATATATCAATCACTTCTCTTGTACTCTCAGCATCATTGCCATCTCCTTTGCTGCTCTCAGCTGGTGTATCAGTTCCTTCTTTTAGGTTTTCTCCTTCCTTGGTTGAAATTACATCATTTGTAGTGGGAGATGCCTTTACAACCTGGACAGTTTCATCAGGTGACTGCCCCGGGTCAACTTTTTCACTTTGACTTTCACTGCCAGCCAGCTTGCTCTCCTTGACTGAAGTGCCACTTCCAGAGGTAGATGATGCTGCATTCTTTGCAGCCTCAGTGGTGGATTGCTCTGGCTCCATAGGCTTGCCAACGTCTACTCCTGTCTGCTCCTTGGGAGGAGCTTCCTCGGTTGTTTTTCCAGATGCTGGAAATACCGTAACGTCATTCTTGTCATCTTTGGCATCACTATCATCAAATTGTTCTCCAGGATCCCTCAGAACAGGATCCTTTTGAACAGACTCCTGCGTATCTTGTGTGGACTCCTCTGTATCCATCTTTGTTTCTGCTCCATCTTGCTTTGCGTCAGAATCAGCAGCACTGCTCACTTTCGTTTCATCGTCCGTGCTCTTTTGGGTCTCACTTCCTGCTTCAGTCTTGGAACATTGTCCATCATGATCCATCTTGTCATCGTCCCTTTTGGCACCTTTGTCTCCAGCATCTGCGTCTACCTCCATGCTGGAATCTTTGGCAGCTTCCTCTTTTACAGGACCAGTTGTTTGTGGCACATCTTGATCAACTTCCATTCCATCTTCTTTTGGTGCTCTGGGTTCCTCCGTTGCTGGAGGATTTCCCCACTTTGCCCATGCGCCGGCTGCAAGACAGAAACAAACAAATAAATTTAAAAAATGAATTTGCTAACACAAACACTTAAAATGTGTGTAAAACCAGTAAATCCATTGGCTGGGTTTGCTAGCTATTGTAAATTTTTTTACAAGAACTCAATTACTCCTCCAATGATCTCGTGTACAATAACAATACCAAAATTACAAGCTAATTACTGTCACAAGTTAATAATGTCATTTCTTGCAACTTACTGTTCCTTCCTTTCTATCCTTACCAACTAATATTACAAGTGGACATATGCCAAGCTGAACTTATTACAGGACAAGCCAGGCTGAAGTTATAGCTGAAAAATATCTAAATAAATGCACAACGTCTGTTTCCCATGACCTGCAACCCGTCTCACTATCATGCTCATTCAATTCAAAATAAAGTCATTGCTTCTCTTCCCACCAAAATGACACTACCACAAGAAATTTTGAGTTGAATTAATGACCTCTTCACATGATGTAGATGACCTTTCACCTTCAGTGTAACAGCTTAAAATTTCATCTTTAGCCAAAGCTCTGTGAACTTTGACCTGTGATGTTGAGAATATTGCACAATATTAATCAGAGCATATTCATCTCATTTAGCTTACAATGGACAAGCATAAAAAAAAAAAAAAAAAAATCCATTAGTACTGTGAAAAGAGACCATGGCTCCATACTATTTCTTTTTTCATTCTTCTCGTGGCCAATTTGGGTTAATTCTTTAAATCTGAAATTTTTGGGCCCACAATAGACACAAACATGTATGGGGAACCAATATCATATCTTTGTTGCCTGATCAGACCACCAAAACAAAACCTTCTTGGAAAGTCAGTCGCTCAACATCAATTTTTAGTCGTCCCAGGCCAATACTAATGTTGAGCCCTGGAGATGTAGGTAGGATGGAAGCAGAATGACCCAAAACATAATGAAAGAAACACCTTTTGGGGCAGGGGGTACAAAATAGATACATAATTCAAGTGCCTGAAAGTGACAATATCACTGCTGTAGTCATCCATTACATGACACAATTATCTGAAACAATGTTGACTTCACCATCCTCTTAAGCTGGGTCGAACAGGCTAAAGCTAGGGAAAAGTGCTTACAAGCCTTGGCTGCCTTGATACTTCGTTCCAGCCCAATCTTGGCAGGACTTGGAGGTGGGAGGGGTCTCCTCTTCCTGGTTGCACTGTGCCAGCCGAAGCCGCTGCCACCATAGATGCGATACTCCTCCCCTTTCAGCTTCCATACCTGATGCACAGAAATGACGAGAAGGCACCCTGATTAAAACTCAAGCTCACAATGGTGGTAATACATGTAAAGGGAAACCAACTTATAACAAGGTCCCTGGAACTGCTGATCCTACCTCATTATAACCGTTACCTTGTGAACGTACTAAAAAGAGACCAGTGAAGTACAGTAGAAATGGAAATTCAGGACCGGCAAACTCACCTCAATTCAAAGCGGTACCGTACTTCCTCATCCTTGTAAGTGAGCTCAATATAACTGGGTTTCAATATAGGGACCTAACCTCAATTTTAAAGTTTCATGGTTAGCATAACAACATGGTTAGCTTAACAACATAGTTAGCATAACAACACAGTTAGCATAACAAAATACAGTATAGAATGTTACAAGATATTCCCTCCCTTGGCAGATTTGAAGTGTTTTGACATGTCAAGTGGAGTGCCAGTTGTGATATCAAATCTGTGTTTATACTACTTTACTCTGAAATAACAAACTCCAATCTGACAAGGACAAAACCACACTTGCCTATGTCCTCCATGGGCTAAACATGTATTTTTAATGAGCCTTGGAAGGGCAGAAAAACACGATTTCTAGATGCATACTGTAAAACTGAATTTGTATTCATGAGGATGAATTTCTACAGTATCAAATTTAAGCCAGTATAGTAAAACTGTCTTGTACTGCATAAGAGTACAGTGCACTCCCGTTACAAGAAACACGGTTATAACAAAATTTCGTTATATAACGAAGTAAAACTTCTGGTCCCAAAATTATCACCATAAAAGTCTACGGTACAAAATCCGCTTATAACGAACACGGTTATAGCGAAATTCTCATTATAATGAAGTCTTTTCCAAGCGCAACTGACAGAGAAAAACAAAAGAAATGTGTTCCGTCATAACGAAATGCAGATCTGATCACTTTCGAAAATACGTAGCGGAACAAGCATTTACAGCGTCTCTGCATGGGTGAACGCTTCATGTAACTGTGTGTTCACTTTGTGTGTCACCCACGTATTTCGAGAACTTGCGTTATTGTAATACAATAATCTGAAATCAAAATAATAAACTTCGTTTTCTTGTTTTGAAGGTTCTTTACTACAAAACACACAGATTCTGATACACCTAAATGTCCGTTAGTTCGGGAATGAAATAGGGCTTGTTATTTGTTTGTTGTTTCCTTGTTTTTGTTACAGTGTATATATTGTATTTGTTCAGTTATAACAAAATTTCGTTGTAACGAAAGAAAACTGCTGGTCCCGAGCATTTCGTTACAACGGGAGTGCACTGTACTACCAACATGGGCAACCCTTAAAAAATAATTATTTATTCAGTGGGCCACCAATGTTCGGTGACAGTCTCATCAAACTGAAAACACAAATCATGAAAAGAAATGTTCGTCAAATCCATTCATTTTGAGTTTACATGTTTATGATATCTTTACAGCTGGATTGGTACATTATCCATGGTCAGAGCAATTTGATTTAGTGGACAGGATCAATTTTTGTAATCACTCAAGTAACAGTTAGGAATTGCATAGATTTATCTGATAAGAAAGTGGCATTCAAGAGTGACCATTACTCACTAGCATAATGACAAAAATGTACGTAAATCTCTTTGCAACCCCTCCCCACCACCCCCCCCCCAAAAAAAGAAAGAAAATATGCACACAATCACACACACACACACACACACAAACACACACATCTTAGATACTCTTCCAAAGTCACTGATAAACATTGAAACGTTAAAATTTGAACGGAAAACCATCACTAGTTTTGGGCAATGTACAGGTTATGCACATGAACACTTTGACAATGTTTTGTCAGTAACGCTGTTATTTCTGAAATGCTCTAGCAATCATTACATTTCCCAATAACAACGTCAATGAATCAAAAGTATCTCGATTTACCTTTATTTTTCTAAAAAACACAACATTTACAGATTTCTTGGAAGTAATTAATCTTCAGGTATCACAAATGTGAACGACACATTGACCAACAAGAGGTTTAATGGCAAAGATGAACTCTCATATACACACACACACACATACACACACACAAACTTACTTGATGCTTGATAGGAAAGCAGTACTTGACCCAGCTGTAGTTGGACTGGACCTCATCATCATCATCCTTCTTCTTCCTGTCCCCCTTCTTGCGCTCTTCCTTCTCTAGAGCAGACGTCCGCTGCATCCTAATGTGCCCAAGTCCTTCAGCAAAGTAGGAGTTGAATACCACTGGTTTGACAGCACATTCAAGGACAGAAAGGGCCAGAGCAAAGGCATGGGGCTTGGAGCACATGTGGACTGCCTTGATCCAGTTGCTGCGATGGACAGTCCAGTTTGTGTGCATCAAGGATCTCGGGATGTTGCTTTCCAGCTGCGTGATGGTGAGGCGGAGGGTGGAGATTGTCAGGATGCGGTTTCCGTGAGTGCTGCCGTGCCATTTGAATTCGGCAGCAGGTGTCAGGGTGAACTTGTTGACCAGGTAACGTTTGCGGTCGCGTTCCTCAGCATGCTGGGGCTTATTGAGTGCAAGCCTGTTGGTCGTAAACTGATTCTTGTAGGACTTGTATGTTCCTTCCATGCCAAGTTTGAAAAGCGACTCAGGTCGCAATGTGCTCCGCGTAATGATACTCCTGTCTTCTCCCTTCCCAACACGATTAATCTCCCCCTTTGAGTTGATGACAAGCATATCATCCCCTTTGGATCTACTTGACGCTACAGTAGAGGTGGTGCGGGTTGGAATGCTTGTTGTGTAAGTCAAATAGGGAGTCGCTTTAGGGGGTGGTGGCTTGTAGTTTGGATTACGTGATCGCGTCATTACCCTCGCCCCTTTGCTTTCCCCTTCCTTGCCCTCACTCTCACCATCCTCCTTTTTCTCAAGATCCTGCTCTTTAGAGTGATCTCCACTGTCTTCTGCAGGAGATGATTGATCACCATTTGGCTTTTGTTCTCCATCTCCATCAAGTTTCTCCTCTTTCTCTTCGCTTTTCTCAGAACTGTCTGCTTCTTTTGCATCTTGCACAGCACTGCTGTCCATCTCTTGGCTTTCTGCCTCTTTTGCTTCCTGGTTACCAGTGGCTGTATCACCTGCCCCATCCACCTCCATCTTTTCTTCCCCCGTCTCGGCTTCCTTTACTCCTGCCTCTTCCTGAGCCTTGGCCATTGCAGCCTCTTCCTCCAGCCGACGCTTCTCCTCCTGTTCTCTCAGCAATGCCTCTTCCCGCTTTGCCTTGACGATACTTAGCTCCTCTGCAAAATCAACCATGAAATAAAAATGTAAGTAAGATTACTTTCAAATGAGAAATACACACTGCATTCCAACTGTGAATAATTCATCCTACTTCACATGCAAAACTCAGTGGTTGGTACAAGTCTGCTTCAATAGCACACAACAACCAAGCACAGAAATTGTGCACTCACAGGTTCTTAAAGGGACTGTACAGTACTGGTTGGGGTGGGGATTCATGTTTTGAACATTCTTAAAGGACAAGTTCACCTTCATATACATATGGATTGAGTGAGGGCAACAATATTAGTAGAACACATCAGTGAAAGTTTGGGGAAAATCCGACAATCCGTTCAAAAGTTATGAATTTTTAAAGTATTTGTGCAATCACTGCTGGAGGAGAAGACTACTACAGTGCATGATGTCACATGCGTACAACAATATAAAGAAAATAAAAAGAGAATTTCACAAAACTTGACATTTTGAATAAAGTGCTCATTTCTTCGACATTTTACTGACTTATGTTAGGGGTAATATTATTTCCCCTGACTTCTGAAAGAGAGAAGTCGAGTGTTCTTTTATTATGTGAGAAAAGTGAGAATATCTTGAATTTTCTTTATACTTTCTTTATGTAGTTGTACTCATATGACATCACAAGCTATAGTAGTCTTCTCATCCAGCCGTGACTGAGCAGAAACTTCAAGAATTCATAACTTTTGAACGGATTGTCCGATTTTCCTCAAACTCTCATTGATTTGTTCTACTAATATTGCTGCATTCACTCAACCCACATGTCTATGAAGGTGAACTTGTCCTTTAAGTGAGATAATGAGAAACCTCATATGAAATATGAAAGAGCATGTAATTCTAAGAAGGATTCAACGTTTATTTGATGAAAATTGGTTTTCAAATGGCCGAGATATCCAAAAGAGTGATAATAATAAAAGGCGACATGCCACAACTTTATTAGGATCTCTTTGTTTCACCTTGTTTTTGGATATCTAAGCCATTTCAAAACCGACTTTCATCAAATAAACTTTTGATACCCCTTAGAATTGCATGCTCCTTGACATCTCATAGGGTGGTTTCTGAATATCTCGCAAAACGTTAAAAGCTGAATCCTCACCTCGACCAGAACTGTATACACCCTTTAAGATACATGTGACTCCTGTTATAATGAAGTCCCCAGGACCAGCAATTTTCTTTTTCTTTGTTCTACAGCCAAACATTGCAGTATATAAAGATTTGTATCGGCAAAAACTTTTGGACCTGAATTTTACTTTGGTGTAACAAGAATTTCTATTTCAATAGGATTGCACAGTTCAGTAGCATTATTCATGAATAGCACTAATGAATAAAGTGTACTAAAATTGCCACATATACATTATGCCTGTATTTCAACAGTCTGCTGAATCAAATTTCTGTGAATAGTGTGAACAAATTGTACTCCCTACCTTACGTGTACTAGAGCCACTACAAAACATCTAAGTATTATCACAATATGACTTTCAATGAAAATATACCTTAAAAGAAGGACTCAGACAATTAATTGTACCTACATAAACAATGTCATCATAATCGTTATGAGCAAAATACATTGTATCTAACAGCTAATGCTCTAGTTGTCTAAAACAGGAAGCAAGTGGATACAGGTATGAGAGTCAGAGATTAATAATTGTATCATGCCTTAATTGTCACCAAGAGTTAGAAATCAGAGACTTCTCTGAAAACTATTACAGACATAACTCCACTTGTGACCACACATAATTAAGAGTTTATGCACTCTATACATCCATAACTATGTACTGGTAATAGATTCCACTCCTAACACTCATGACCCCATTCATGGTTATTATTCAGTTGTTTTTATTTTTTCTTACAGTGTATGTGGTTATGTCATCGTAGGCAGTTGAGTACTGTACAAGCTGTTATTTTCGCCTACAGATATTTTGCGAATAAAGAGATCACATTGAGGGTATCATAAGTGCACTAATGGCTGTCAGTTTGAGATGTTTTTGTGTGTGTTGTTCAATTTGTGGTCCAATAGTGATTCATAAAATTCATTTAAATTAATGCTTCACAAAAATAACAGCTTATACAGTATTCCCATCATTTTCCTTTGGCACTTTAACTTAAAATGTCAAATGTTTTGTTTTGTTTTGTTTTTCATTTTTTATTCACAAGCATGACAACTCATTGCGCTAATGCACAAAAAAAGAAAGAAAGAAGGAAAGACATTACTACAATGTACTACTATAAGTACACAGTACACATGAGATATTCTTTAAAGGGACATTCCAGACGATTTTCATAATTTCACATCATGGAGTACATAAATTGACAATTATAGGTTTGTGGAATTTATTGTGGTTCTTGAGCAGAGAAACAATACTTTGAAAAATCTTAAACAAATTACACTGAACAAGGATGATGACATAGGAGGTTCACATATTTCAGAAATGTGTCAGTGTAATTTCATTACAATACCGCTTCCTTGCGAGTTCACCAGAGTATCATCTATGCATGCCTTCTTTTGTTCTGCTTCCTTGAGCCCCAACTCATGCATTCTTATGGTGACTCTGCCATGTCATCATCCTTGTTCATTGCAATTTGTTCTAAATTTTGAAAATATTCTTATTCTTCATCCCAATTATCACAAATTCTGAAACTCTGTCCTCTGTAAAACTAATTTATAGTTCGTTCAAACATAAAAATCTGAAAATCATCCAGAGGTCTCCTTTAAAGCTGCAAGAGGGAAAACTTACCGGCAGTTTTCTGCAGCACAGATTTCTGGTTGCCTCTGGCACTGTTCGTCAGTTCTTCTGTCCTCTGCATCTGGTCAAGGAGATCAGGCATGCTGTCAGTGAGGGCCTGGAACAGGTCCACTTCCCACTTTTTAGCATCTAGGGCATGCAAGAGTTCTTCCAGTTGGGGCTTGGTGCTGTAGTACCAGACTTCATTTTCACCCTCCCTGGGAAAGGTCAATGCAGAGGAAATCCAATTTGATTATAAAAACATTTCATACAGCTCTGAGCGAACCATAGTATTTGAAATCAGATACAAGCTTATCTTCTTCTTTTTTTAAATTTCATGACAACAGCATGATACCCGTTAAGATTGTAGTCATAATCTGATTTGATTATTGTGCTTCTGGGCTTGTAGGTTTGATTAGCCAAAAGGCCCTACTTCTACATACATGGTTGGTGGTCAGTCCAGACACACTCCATTAAACATTATAATATTCTACTCTAATTGCTTTTCTGGCACTACAAGATTTTGTACACATACTTTTTGCCTTACCCCCAATTCTACATGTTCTCTGGTGGCATCTAGTATCTAGACTACTTACATCTTAGCATTAATTTTGATAATTTGACCACAGTGATCAAGCTGTAATCCAAGGACACAAATCTTCAGCCAGTCTTTTGTATACTTGGGGAGGAGAGAACTAATTTTGAATTACTTTGTGTGCTGAAATGATCATGAGCTGCAATTTTGAAGATCAATATAGAGAGAATTTTGATTGTGACACAACTTGCAAAGTATCATGTGTTCATATTATGTTGGTTGCAACTGATGACACTGCTGGTGAAAATATCTACAGAAGAATATGATACCTTTTCACCAATTTAATCAATACCTGGTATACAGTCAGCAATCAGTACTCAGTATGGCTTTTTGAATTCATCCATTATAATCTGATATTTTGGAAGGTTCTTCTTCTTCTCCTTTCTTGTAATAATTCTGAAAGAGCTACATTGTATGCAAGCCTATCACGAAGATGATCTTTAGGTATTGTGTAGTTAGGTGGGCCATTCGCCACTTCAGTGCATTAGCATCCCACCCTTTATAATGAATGAATGAATGAAGTAAGATCTATACTTCCCTTTACACATTTGTACATGTATAAATGCCAGTAGAAAGAATTTCCTCAATGGACAATAAAAGGAATAAAATGAATCTGAATCTGAATTATTGTAAAATTATGTTTTTCGTTTCTTTGAAGATAGCACTTGAGCACTTACTCTCTACACTTCTGCTCTGACAAATACAAACCCACTATGTCCTTGAATTCTGCAGATGTTTCACTAATGAAAGTGGGTAATTTTCTTTCAGTGTTCCCATACACAACTACACAAGCAGGCCATACACAATAGATGCAAGAATAACAGGACTGAAATTACTCATTCAGCTAAACAGATGTTCAATAACACAAATAATAATTTATCCTTTGCATTATTAATGGTATATTTTGGATTCTCATATTGAATGTCACCAAACATAGGTACACTTCTTGAAGTAGCAGATTTCCCTAATTGATGCAGGATAGAGTAATCAAAGTTTTGAACATGTGGCACCTTTACTCTATAACCTACTGTACATGACTGCTGCCGAGTATTATCTATTCATAAAATGAAACATAATGAAGGAGGGAAAATTGCTCCAAAATTCAAAATCAATGATAGATCTTACACTTACAGGTACTTGGACTCCCGTTATAACGAAGTCATTATGATTGGCAGTTTTCTTTCTTTACATTGAAGTTTCGTTACAATATAAATGAACAAACATTTAAAAACAAAACAAAACATAGAGCGAATGTTGTGGCCTGAATTTTTACTTTGCTGTAACTGGAATTTCGCTATAACTGTGTTCATCATATTTAACAGGAGTGCACTGTACATGACTCTCATCAACTTACACAAATAATCTCCTACATAAGTGCCAGTATTTCCTGCCATGTCGGTCATAACCAAGGGGCTCCTGTCGGATGAGGAGTCCGCTTTTCTCAACCTCAGAGATGCAGTCATACACACCAGCAACACGGTGCTGTTGACACACAGTACACAGCCAGTCATCCTCTGGGACTTCTACTAGATCGACACATTCAAGATGATACACAGCCGAGCACGTTTCACAGCAAATGAGATCTCCAAGTTTATGGCAAGAACGACAGTGATCATCATACGTGATTGCTCCCTCACTTAGGATTTCTTCACGCACTCTATTCGATGCCAAGAACTGGTCACACAGGAGACGTAGGACTGTCAGTTTATCCGACACTGGTGAAAAGGGGTAATTTTCACCCTCCAGTGCACCCAGGGCACTCCTGAATTCTTTGTCACTTTCTACGTACGCTCGCACAACTTCTGGCCAAGTCATGCTGTCCAAAAACAAAATCTGCACATTCACACTGTCACGTTGGTCATGAGGCCCAAAAGTTGTCCCGCTACTCTCTTCTTCCTTAATGAGTGTGTACAAAAGTGCTTGATGAGTTTCTGATAATAACGTACATTGTTCTTCACTGCAAAGTGCAGCACAGAAGTCCTCAAATCGAAAAGGAGACAATCTAAGCTGGTGGCTAAAATGT
Organism: Diadema antillarum; assembly: GCF_040938485.1. NCBI lineage: Eukaryota > Metazoa > Echinodermata > Echinoidea > Diadematoida > Diadematidae > Diadema > Diadema antillarum. The sequence continues at coordinate 4,574,305 of NW_027270906.1, read as the reverse complement.
CTAAGCACCTCATACACAGACAGGGCCTCCAAAATATCTTCAGTGTCAAGCATGAGATCTGTACTTGAGGGTGGAAGTTCAAGAGATGGAATTTCCTCGTATTCAAGGAAAGGCAGCGCTAGGGATCTGCTTGGTCGAGACAGCAATAGTCTCCTTTTAGCTGCACTGCTGCCATCACTATCGCTGTCCTCATCTAAATCGTCAACATCCCCAAGTGAATTAGAGTCAGAGCTTTCATTACTACTCTCTTCTTCTGATGATGATGAAACAAGCAGTTCATCATCATAGTCTTTTTCATCTTCATCATCTGAACTCTCATACTTTGGCCTGCCTTTTTTCCCTCTGCCCTTTCCTACCTTGGGTTTTGGTTTTGATTTGCTCTGAGGTGGTCTACCTCTGGGTCTTCCACTCCCTCTACCCCTGCCAATAGTTACTGGGCTAGATTTTGCTGGGGTGTGCTGAGCCGCTATCACCTCCTGGATAAGCCGCTGACTTCGCCTGGCAGCCTCCCGCAATCTCGGCGATCTTCCTCGGCCAGATGCTCCGGTGCTGCTGGCCAAACTGACAGGGGTGCTGCAACGGGAGCTGGCTGGACTCGAGTTGTTGCTGTGGCCTCCCCTTCCTCGTCCAACTCCTCCGACAGATTTCTTTGCATTTGTCGGCGACTCATCCTGAGAATCGACAAGCGATTTTGGTCGTCGCCCACGTCCTCGCCTCATTTTAAAATTCACTTGGCGGCTGCTACCGAGTGCTTGGTAACCTTGCACACTCTTTAGCGTGGTTTCAGATCCACTTGCACCGCGAGGAAACACGAAATCGGCATTCTATTTACGAATCGCACGCAGTTTCTGCGATGTCCGCCATTTTCTGAGCTATTGACCACGTGACCTATTACCTCACTCGACGAGCAAATACGTTAGTGCTAGCGAGAACTCCGGGTCCGCTACACTCTGAACTTTTTTTTCGAAAGGCTTCCATACGGTGTTTCCCCCTCCATTGTTCCTGTGGCATTAATTACGGCACTCACATTTGAATCAGCTGAACTGCCAACTAATAATGACTGCAATTTTCCATGATAAGGAAACCAGAACATTATCAAAAATGTTGGCATGAATTATATAGCCTTCATGTTTGAAACCAAATCTGAGTGATGGAGGTCTCCCCCACGTACAAGTGAGCTTAGTGAACCGAAATCATGCCAAGTCACTTTGTTTTGAAGAGAATATCATTCGATGAGTCAAGAATATTCTGTTCATAATGATTTATCCATTTAAATGTCAAATGATGGAAAGATTAGCGATACAAGTTGTAACTTAATCACTGAAAATTTTGACGGTAAACGGACCAATCAGAGACGCGTTTACATCATTCACTTGCAATAAGAGTGCGCCGCACTCGCATGCGCCAATCGCATACACTAGTGTACAACGATATCGGTATTTGAGTGTATTTGGTACGTACCTGGCGCAATCACTCGGTAAGTCAGAATCTGAGCGATATGAAAGGCCATCTAAGCAATATTAATGTTGCAGCATGCACTGCGGAATGACCGCAAATGAAAAATATTGATGGGGAAGTTTGACCATTGACAATCAAACCTGCCTTTGCGGCCACCTGCCGTAAAAAAATCTCCACCCACGAGGAAAAAAAAAAGCCTGTAAGGACCCTGTCTATAGCGACCACCTATCTAAAACGGCCGCCTTTTTCGTCTCCCGTGGGTGGCCGTTTTAGAGGCGTTTGGAGGTGAGAGTCACCTCCCCGGTTTGAATGTATTCTCTCTCTCTCTTTTTTTTTAAAGATTCCAACAGGTAAGTAAGATTCAGTTGCGGATCCAGAGGGGGCACTTCGGGCGCGCGTCCCCTCTGTATTTTTTTTTAACAAAAGAAAAAAAATGAAACCTGGAAGTAGCACCAGTATATATATATATATACATATATATATATATATATACACTGTATATATATATAAACCCTTCAAAAAAAGTTTGGAAATCTGACTTCAGTTGTAAATTTCTCCAGTTTGTAAGCACTATACACTACATGCTTGATATCAATGGAAAGAGTATAAAATTTTCTTTAAAATGATATCCTACTCATTATGATTATGCTATCAAGTAAAGGATTGTACTCAAAAGTGTCTGATAAGGTCTGCATTGAAAAGTTGCAAAACGAACAAGAACTGTCCTTATGAATGAGAATGATCGTGAAGAGTACATAAAGAACATGTTCTTTTGTGTTATGTCTTTTGTTCTCAACTGGTCAGCCATGAAGGCAAATTTCAATAGACATCTTAACTTCGCATTCCAGTTTTCAGTGGTGGCATGCTAGGCAATTTTGATAGCTCATCAAGTTTTATGGTTGTACATCATACCACTTGTAAGCAATGTTCAAAAACCCTGCGCCATAGGGCAAATTTAAGCTGAGATGCTTCAAAAAGATGACAACGAAAAACCACATTTAGAGCGAGACATGTGCGCAACTTTCTCGAGAGAGAGAGAGCATGGAGAGGGCATCATTAGAAATGGACAGGCCTGCATGCAGCCCCGACCTCAACCCCATAGAACATTTTTGGGATCAACTTGGTCGAGCTGTGGGGAAGAGGGTCACAAATGCAACGACATACAGGCAGGACTCCGTCAGATACTGGTTGACGCCAATCAACAGCATGAGGACACGGTGCCTGGCGGTGGTGCAAGCACTTGGCTCGTCCACCAGGGATGCTGAGCCCCGATCATGTTCATTGACAATATAAAGACAAAGTAAACATAAAATGAACACAAAATAACGACAAAATGAAGACAAAATAAAGATGAAATTCCAATAGAATCAAGACCTTGCCATTTCACCTCTTTATGTCTTTGTTGCGATTAATGTGGCAAAGTTCTTTGAGATGAAATGGTTTGAGTCATGATCGTTTGTGTGTGTGTGTGTGTGTGTGTGTGTGTGCGTTTATCTGTTTGGTTGAACCATTGAACGCATACATCATGTTTCACTCCATAAAAATGCTGATGTTACAATGGGGAACTCACTCATCACGAGGAAACTGCATTACGGACGTCAAAAATTGGGCCATTTTGCAGCTTTTCAATTCTGACTTTACCTCATATTTGTAAGCACTGCACCTCCATGTATACGATAATCATAACAAGTATGGTATAATTTTAAAGAGAATTAAACAATCTTTCTGTGGTACGAAGCACAAATGAATCATTTCTAAGAAAAGATGAGAAATGATTGATCAAATTCAGATTTCCAAACTTTTTTTGAAGGGTTTATATACATATATGTATATATATATATATTTGCGCCTGGTCTTTACGGAATTCCCATCAGATCCGCCCCTGATATTTCATTTGTTTCGGTTTTTTGTGTTTATATGTATGTTTGTGTGTGTGTGTGGGGGGGGGGGGTTACTCTTCCTCCTTTTCTTGTTTTGTTTGTTATGAATTAGTTTTATTTGTACAATATTATGCCAAGAAAACAATGATGAGGTCTTCATTTTTTTATTTTACTGTCGATTGATATATGCAGATTATGCACAAATGTCATTTTTTTTTTTGCATATCTACTTTGTAGTTCCATATCGATTCACCATATCGTTATCATTTGTTTGTTTTTCTGCCAAACGTTAGATATTGGGGTATGGCAATGACCCTTTAAAATTCAGTCTTATAGCTATGGCTTGCTGAAAGGGTAATTAAAACTTACCTTTGAGGGAAATTAAACTTGATAAAATCTAAATGGAAATATATGTACATGTAGCAGCGACCCCGGGTCACTAGAAATGAATGTTAAGGCACAACATTTTAAGAAATTATGTGCTTTGGTGGCCCAAACTAGGTAGGCCCTACACCCGTATGCTATAGATATAATGATTTCTCATGAATATAATGGTGTCGTGGAAAATCGTATTTATGCTTCAGTGACAAAAATCAAATATGTTTGACTCTGTGAGGTTAGGCAGAGTACAATGCAGGCCTATCATATTTAAGGCCCTTACATGTATAAAACTGTCATTTTCACATCATTCCAATGACATATAATTATTTTGCTTTTTAATGTCTTTCTTTCTTCTTAGTCACAGTACGTGGTATTTTAATTACTTTCTCATACCTGTCAATTTTCATATGATTTTTAGTCACCCAGCAAAAAAAAAAAACAAAAAACACACACACAAGAGAGAGAGAGAGAGAGAGCAAGAAAGAAAGAAAGAAAGAGAGTGAACACTTTTCAAGTTCATATAATCTCATAAGATGTTTGGCGGAAATTTATGTCATGTACTCTATCTATAGGGATTGGCTATCAACCTGATATAGATCAATAAAAAAGGTAGCTTTTTGCAAAGGCAGCTCACAATAATTTGTGGACGTGCACAGTCATGAGTGTAGCGAGCTCCGATTGCTGTGCGCGAGTCTACCGCTCACTGTTGTGTTAGTCCACGAATTATTGCGAGCTCCCTTTGCAAAAGGCTATGATAAAAAGGGGGAAATGGTAGATGGTTGAATTGTTGTTAAAAAAAAGAGAACTTCAAATAGTAATAGGGTTCTTGAATTGGTCTCATGAATTCTTAGATTCCTAAATTAACAGAATGAAATGCAGAAATTCGGTCAACACAATCACCTTTGTGGCTTTACTCCGTATGTCAAGTTGGCATTGACCAAAAAAAAAAAAATCTTATTTCTCCCTTTAATCTCCCACTTTGTTTTTGAAAGGATATGAAGAGATACAAAGGAAGGAAAACTTACTCCTGCTATTTTTATTCATGTCTATCATTGTGTTAAATTGGTCATTTGTTATCATTGTTAAGGGCGTTTAGAAATGAATTTCAACATATCGATTTCGCAAATTTTACTTTTGTTGCCTTGGAGGACGAAAAGGAAGGTGTTCACTCATGCGTAAAGTTTTACTTTGGTTTGAACTACCAGATTGAGAGCCATTAAATTACGTTTAATTCAGTATGTGATACATTAGTTTTGATCAAAATTGTGGGCCATGAAAAATATGAACTGGAATAGACGCTTCCTTTTCTTTTCTTTTTTTTTGCTGAGCATATTAGTGGCTCATTCGTATGTTTTTCTATTTGAGATGATTTCATTTTTCATTTATATCTATTTTTTCGAGTCACCAAATTGCACCAAAATAGAAAATAAATTTGCTGATATTGGTTTTGTGTGATTTACAGAATTGCGGATTCACTAACACAGTTATCCTTCGAATTAATATCTCTCACCAACTTCTTAGTTTATATTGTCGATGTCAAAGGTTAACAGAAGTATAGACAATGAATACAACGACGTGGTTGCGGAACCAGGCAACCGGCACTAAATATTTTGCTAAACAAATACTTTTTATATTTCGTCACATATACGTGACGCACATGCATTCTTTAAACACACACACACACACACACACACTTTGCATAACTACAAGTAACACTTGTAACGCGCTGCCATAGCCATCATGAACGGCGCAGAGAAAGGCAGAAGGGTAATGAGAAAATGGGATTAAGGAAATATTTACGAAGTCCAAATAACTAGGCTTTACGTAAAAACTTTGTACTTGTGTAAGAGGAGAGAGCAGATTTCGAATGTCTAGTGGAAGTTGATTCCATAGGAATGGACCAGAAATGATCAATCAGTACCCTGAACATCATGAGTTTACATGTGGCACAGCGAGTAAAGATGAGTTTAAAGATCAGAGGCTCCTCGAATTGAAGGGTTGTAAGGAATTATCAAGCTACCTGCGGAAGTTCCCATGAGGACTTGCAGAACTTGCTCCTCCAAGTGATGCTGCCCTGAACAGGATCCGCAGGTTGGATATTAACCTATATGAGGCTATATCCCCCCCCCCCCAAGTTAGACGGCAGAAGAAGATGAAGAAGAATAACAGCTACTAGGGAGCATGTTCCACGTGTGTAGACAGTGATGATGGTGATAGTGACTACTTGTACAATGAATGCAAAAGATGTGTGAGATGGGTCGATCCTTTCGTCCTATGTGGACTGTGGTCAATTTTATCTGTTATGTTAGATGTCTGTACAAATGTATCCAGTTCACCTGACACTGTATCATGAACATTACCTATGTTGACTTTTTTTTTTCAAAATACACGCTCTTTTATTGGCAAACTGGGTACAGTTGTATCGGATACTTGAAATATCTTACATCATTCTGTAATGACAACTATACCCTGGGATCGTTGTACTACAGTCAGAAAATCAAATCCGAGGAAAGAGAAAAATGTGGTTGCAATGAGTGTCGATTAGCAGTAGCACGAAAGTACAGAGCCAATAACCAATCAGGAAGCTGTCACCATTTTGTACAAAATTATAAGAGAGAGTTGATGTACCTCGGATAATGGACAGACAGCAAATAGTTGACCAGTTTTTACTTTCCCACCATTGCCGAAATATAAAAACAATAAAAACTTGATTTGTCATTGTCGGAATGAGTTTCTCAAGTTTTGTTTCTTCGCTTCATTGTGTTGCAGCGGACATCGGTCGAATGTGCATCTTGCTGAATTATGTTACATTGTGCAAGCAATTTTTTGGCATTAGCTGCTTTCCATAGGCATCCCTGTAGAGTCGCGGTAGAGGTTTCGGAGTTCCATGATGCAATAGCGCAGCGCGGCCGGCTAGCGCTCGCGCTGTGTTATGTACACATTACATGCGAAAGAAAAGTCAACGTGGCTTGGCACTGGCACTGCGACTGCGCTTGCACGCACATGTGTAGCGTAGTGTAGACGATCGACCGACTACATGCTGCATCCACGGATTAGTACAGTTGTATTTGATGCTGCTTGAGTTATATGCATGCCTAACTAGTGACTCGACGAGTCGAATCCACTCCGGCCCCGAGACAAATCCAAACCATGAGCACTACGAAAGGAATGTTCAAATTGGACCCAGTGTATGATTTTTCAAACGCGAAACTAGATCTTCCTGACTGTATGTTCAAAATGGCAAATATCCATGATAGAGGGAATACTTCGTCAGCGCCAGAGGGCGAGGTGAGTTCTACTTTTTCTTCACTAGATTTCTATGTTAGATTTCTACACGTCGTATTGTAATGTTGGACATTCAAGCAGTGTAAACTGTTGAGAGAAGGGGACTGTGCATTTTTCGGGTTATACGCAGCCGGTTTATTTCCATATGTCTTCTTATAAATATTAACTCATGCAACACCTTCACGAAAGGTAAATGTAATGATCTAACTGTTTGTATTCTTAATCTGCCCCTTCACTCCTGTAGAAGATTCTAGCTGATGAAAAGGGTGTGTTCGTGTCACAAAGGAAATGAAGAAGTGTCGAGTGTCCTATAAGAAATCTATTTTAACAAGCGCAAGCCCTGTAGTGATGGTGGTGCATTGAGTCAGAAATGAGCTAAAATCTTCTTTGTCAGATGCACCACTGAACGATTAAAGCCTGGGTTGAGAGGATCCTAACTGCGACCAGCCCCAACGTGCAGCATTGGGGCTGCGCCGTTTTCGCATTCAGATCTAAATGTTGTAGTGTTGTACAAAACGGGTGCCGTTCCGGCGCTATATTTCCTTAATTTTTCAACAAAAACTACTAGGAATACTTACATGGGTCGATTAAGCCTAAATGATTCAAATCGGCGACTGTTTGATGCATTTCATTGCTTATGATGCAGAAAATGCTGTCTTATAAGGCAAATATCTTCAGCTCACCGATGCTCACTAAAACTCACAATCACTTGCACATGCGCACAGCATGCATTCACAGCTGTATTGCACGCTACATGATGCATATTCATTTCACCTTATATGCACCGTGCGATGATGCATTATTCATATCCTTGAGCATCTGTAACGTTGACGTCATTGTTAACACATGCGTAGATGCGTACTAATGGATATACACGTTCAAAATAGCAGCAAAGCTCTCCACTAGGGCAGGCCGCTTACTCCAAAAAAATGTGGAAAATTTTGCAGTTTCCAGATAAATTGGTGAGAAGAACCAAGGCAATGGGGTAGTGTATACTTCATTTTTTATTGTCACTGTGTTTATGATAGAAATTTAGCCATGGTTTATTTGTGAAGTTGCCGTATATGTGGCAATAGGGAGTTGTTCGTGATTCTCACTTTAACGAAACTGCGAGGTAGCCGCCAGGACCCGCCGCAGAGCGGCAGGTCTCCGGGGCTAAGAGGATCCCAGCTATTGCATTGCATGCTGTTGTGAATTATGACTCTGCCATCAGGGCAAGGCTTTGTGTTTGACTTTGCTGGCTGATGACAGTGATGACAGTGATGTAGCAATACTGTCGACGTTCAGTCGTTACATATTGAACAGTTAGCTGAGGCAGGTATTTTACACACAGTATGTACCTGCACTCTCTACTCCTGATGAAGTCCTCGGGACTGGTGATTTTCTTTCGTTGCGTCGAAATTGCATGATACACTGAACAGCAGAAAATGTGTAGCTCGATATATTAGATGATGATTCGGGGACCTGAATTTTGATTTTGTTGTACCAAGAATTTCATTATAACTATTTCTATTATAATGGGAGTGCACAGTATATTCCACAACCATACAAGCTAGACAATTGTGAATTGATTAGAGTTATACAATAGAATACTAAGGACGGCAAAGTCTAAACTCATATTTATAATTGATTGAGTCATTTAGTGCAGCACATCATCATAATCCTGAAGTCAAAATCACGATAAAGCCTAGTCACTTTTGGGATTGTCTAAGTCGCACCATAATTCAATATCAAGTAGCAATTTCAAAGTTTCTTGAGTTTTTGCACCATATTAATCTATGATGTATTATTCTATTAAAATCCTCATGTAATGTTATCATTTGTATGTCCCTCCTGTTATGTGAGAAGATTGATCCTGCACTTTCTGCATTGGAGCAAAGGCAAGAAAGTATTCTGACTGAGCTGGAATCTCTGAAAACCCAAGTTGCTGCTTTGTCATCCAAGATCCAACCTGGTGTTACTGTGCAAGTTGCAGCTGCAGCTGTTTCTTCTGGGGGACCTTCCAAACTGGTAAGAATCTTAAGATAGTGAAATATGCTGCTTTTTAATTGTGAGTTTTGGGTTTGCTTCCTCTTTAAAGGCGTCTTGTAAGGGTGAGAAGCCTTTAAAGAGGGAGCATGCCTTTGGGTCCTTTCGCTGAGTTGATCAACAATTGAAGTATTTATAGATGGAAGAACAACATTTGCCAGATCAGAATGATTGATGAAGAACTCAAAGTAATGAGATTGAAAGATGCCTTTTCCTGTGTCAGATGCACTGTGGTATTATTTAACATTGTGCACCATGGAGTTCTGTTTTTTAATTTGTCAAGGAATTAAAGGAGCCCTAGGGCAGCGCCCAGTAACTCTTTAGGTCATGGAGTATGATCATTGGTGAATACCACAACTCTGCACACTTGCACTGGTCCGACGATCTCTGACCAGTAGAAATCACTGTCGGACCAGTAACTTTTCAAGAATGAACCAGTAAAAGAACAGAAAACTGGGTACCTACTGGTCTGACAGACAAGTCGGACCAGTAGAAAAAAAAAATGGGTTAGTGAGCTGCCCTGAATACCACCAGTTTTTCGCTGCAAAAGGAATTGGATGAATCACATGTTTATTCTTTACTCACAAAGTTATAAGAGAGGATGGCAGAAAAAGATGAATTGTATATTTCAGTAAAGGAGAAGTAAATGGAGCGCTTCTTAATATATTCGTGATTTTGAATGTATGCATGTTACTGTTACCCCCATGAAACCTGTATCTAAGTACAGTATGACTTTGTCTAGTAATATCTGTTTTGCTTTATTCATATTGAAAAATTTTGCCCTAATTCACGCAGAAAATCCGAAGTACGAACGGAACGGATGCTTGCGAAGGTGAATGAGTGTGCAGCGCTTGGCTAGTCGACACATTACAATGGGGGTGGCAGCGCTGTGCGTAATTTCCCGCGTAGTGTGTTTGTGCAGGTGACAGAAATCGGGTTAAATCTACAGAACATGAGATGTAGTCTAGGACCTTATCATTCCTTGACAACATTATTTCAGTTGATTAACTGTGTACAATATGTGTATATGCAAGCACCCGGTTGCAGACAGCATGTGGCAAGCGACCGTAACAATCATTTACGTTATTACTACCTGCGAAGGAAATGCACCAGTCAGATTAGAACCATCATCAAAAAATGAGACGGAATGTGGAATGTATTACTTGGTTGTTTCTGCTCCTAAACATACCAGGTAACAGTTATGTTGTTCATGAGGCTGCTACATATCTAAATAATGTCTCACATACAAAAGCATATGGATAATAGATTGTAAATGATATTTGGTGAGAAACAAAAGCTTGAAATCACAGGAATTCACACTGCTGATGACGGCAGACAGTGAAGGTCAACAACTCAAATTTTTGTTAGTAGTCTGTCATGTGATAGTTCTGCATAGATTGTACATGTTCCCTATGGCAGCAATTGTGACTGTGTAGTCTAACTTTACTGCAAAAGTGTGTCAGGACTGCTCAAACAATGAACAAGATTCTTATATCACAAAAATGGGCAGAATGTCCTCTTTCTGAAACCATCCGCCCCAAGTTTGTGTGACCTTCTGTTCCTGAGATATCTCATATGGAAGAAATGCAAGGCGGCAAAATATGCTTGAATTCGCCAAATTTGGACTGTTCGCCATAGACGAATGTGACCCGCTACAACAAAATGATTGTAAAGTCGGGCGAGGTCAATTATTTGAAAATTGCATGATATACTGTAATTCCCTAATCTTTCTGCTTTAAATTGATATATAACAAAAATAATCGGCTGCGGAGATATCGATGTTTATAAGAGAGCATGTCGAGACGTCTGGAAAATCACTGTTTCGAGAAAAGCGCCCTAAAAGTCTTCCTTTCGACGCAATCGCGATCAAGGGACATGCAAGTCAGTTTTCACCTCTGGACAATCGAAGGTAAGCCCTAGCAACCCCCGAAGAGTTCATTCAAGCACATCAGCGTTGGCGGTCTCCTCACCAACCAATCAGTGACCAGCATGTGAGAAGCGGCTGAGCATCGCCCACACGCACCAGTCGACTGGGCAGTGTGCGAGCTTCACGCTTCGGTTAGCAGCAAGCAGCAAACTGACCAATGAGATCACTCTGGTCGTTGTTAGGGGCGGAACCTATCTGTGGCGCTCAATCCAAATTTTCGAACCAGTTTCTACTTCGTTGAAACGCCAAAAAACATGGCTCAGAAAAATGCTATTTTTGGTCTTTCCTTTGATCATTTTGCTTCAAACTTTTGACAGATGATAGAAGACATGTTATACTCCAATAATATATCAAAATCAGAAAATCGTAAGTTTTGACCAATTTTAATGCTCTGACTTCAAACTCGATTTTCACGGCTTCGACCGTGCGCGACTTTAGGACCTTTTTGTTGTAGCGGGTCACAAATCTACTCATAAAGTACTTTTTGATGAAAAGTGCATCACTGCTACAAATGTTACAATAATGACATATAACATAAATAATTCCAGAAGTGTACACTTTCAGAATCCAGATTTTGTGGAAAGATGAGTCAATTTTTTACCCATTTTACGTGCTGTAGCGTTTGCGTGGAAGCGCTTTTTTGCAGATGCCGGAAAGTTAACAATATGTTAAATATAGACATGATGATTACAGCAATAAGAAAAAATATACACAGCTCACTGAATTGCATTAGAGATATTATCTTGACCATTGTAGGGTCATAGAGGGGACCTAACTTTTGGTCCTGTGATTGAATAGTAAGGGTTTAACTTAGTCTGAGTATTTTGTCATTATTTCATTAGAAGCATTGTTACCATGAATTGGTAAGTTTTTTGTCAATTTTTACAGAACTCTGGCTGTCTTTGTGATGTGGTCATCTATGCCAATCCCAACAACCCACCCTATTCACTGCTGGTTCTCTACGAGCTACTGAAGCAGCAGTACCGGTGTATGACTAGGGTCCATGCACACTCCTCTGTTTCATCAGTCCCAGAGAAGCTGCTCAGATACTTCGAAGAAAATGGTATCCATGCAGCCAGCAATAGAGGGGACAACCAGTTGTCTCTCACGCTGATCTGGAAAAATGGTGAGCTAGTGTGATTAGAACTCTCCTGTTCCTTTAAGTACACCTGAAACAATAGAATGTGTTTGGCATAGAATTTTGAATTACAGAAAAAAAAATGGTCTAAATTGAGAAAAAAGTGAAGAGAAGACAAAGAGATGTGAAGAATGAAGATAATTTTACAGTTAGTTGCGGTGTATTATGAAGATTTATTAAGCAGCAAAAACAGACTATTTTCTGCCTTTTAATGTGTAAACTTTTTGAAAGATATGGAAGCACATATAAATGGGAACCTCTATTAATGCTCATGTTAGCATAAAGTTCTGATTTCATTGAGTAAAAGACATCTTCATCCATTTCATTTAAAGATTGATCACTCTTGTTGAATAATATACATCTCTAGAGAATAAAGCTTCTTTCATGCATCACTTCTCTCAATTTCTTAGTTAATCGTTTGTTTGTTTTTTTATGTTCTCCCACTAGATTTAATCGAATTATTGCAGTGATTTAACAATATTAAGTACATTCTCTTGTGTGTCATGTAATTGTGCTTATTTCTATGGTCTCTCTGACGGCACAACTTATACAGGACAGTAACAGTGTAGTGCCAGATCCCAAATCACACTTTCAGACCTCCCAACCATTGAGATTTTAGAAGAAAGAATCTGAATTTTGACCACTTCCAGCTCTTGGTTTAAGGAAGTTTCCCATTCTTATGCCTCCGCCACGAAGTGTCGCCGGAGGCATTATGTTTTCGGGTTGTCCATCCGTCCGTCTGTCCGTCCGTCCGTCCGTAATCAATTTTGTGGACAGCGTATCTAAAAAAACCGTTAGAGGTATCCTAATGAAACTTGGCATGTATATGTATGAGGTGGCGAAGTTGTGCCTTTCAACTTTTAGGTGCTCAAGGTCAAAGGTCAAGGTCAAATGCTCAAAATTTCACTATTTCCCCTATATCTCTGTAATGGCTGGAGGTATTTTCTTGAAACTTGGTGTATACATGGACTGCCAAATAAAGATTCCCTCGAGAGAGTTTTGGGTCATGAGGTTGAAGGTCAAGGGTCAAAGGTCAAGTGAAAATGTTAAAATTTCACTTTTTTCTCCATATCTCAAATATTTTAAGGTATTTTCATGGAACTTAGTATATATGCATGTACTGACTGACAGTGATCATGTAGGGAATTTATAGGTCATGGGTCAAAGGTCAGGGGTCAAAGGTCGAGGTCAACTCATCAAATTGTCATTATTGCCCTCTTACTTATGCAATGCCTGTAGGATTTTTTCTTGAAACTTAGTGTATGCATGTATTACCCAATACAGATTCTCTTGGAAGTTTCTTGTCAAAAGGTCAAAGGCCACAAGGTCAAAGGTCAAGTGAAAGTGCTAAATTTCACTTCTTCTTTAAACTTATAAAAGGGTCAAAAGTTGGGTACAAATCCCTAAATACCTGCACTCTTATTAGACAGTATAGCCATTCATCCAAATAAACCTAGTTCAAGGAAAGTGAACAATCAGTGCATTTGTGACAAACCTGTCATTTTTAATATTTTGCCAGTTATGTGAAACTGTCATCACATATTATCAAGACATTGTGCTATAGGCCTATTCGGAGAACCATGCATTATGACGGAGGCATACCAGTCGCCATAGCGACATTTCTAGTTTTTTTCATATTAATTATGCCACACATGTTGTGTGAACTACTTTATCTTTCTACTTTTGAGCCAAATCATCCGTATTTTTAAGTCAGAAAGGTTGAGAAATCTGCACGTTATGAGCTCTCATGTACTGTTGAGTGAAGTCATAATGGTTTCATTTCTTTTATTACTAATGTGCTTGACCAGTCACCCATGGTCCAGAGATGAAGGTCAAGGCCAGTAGTCAGACCCCTATTCAGGGAGAGGTCAACATCCTCCGCTACCTGTCACGACTCTTGACCCCCGCCTATGACGCTGCCGACATCACCACGGTCACCAGCATCGACGGCTTCCTGGATCTCACCAGCTCCACCATCCTCAAGGGTAGCTCCAAGGAGAAGGCAGCCGCCGTGCGGACGCTGAATTCAACTCTTGGAAAGCGCACATGGCTGGTGGGGGAATCCCCAACGATTGCCGACATCGCCGTATGGAGTGCCCTACACCAGACAGGGCAGAACAGCGGGGCTCCCTCTAATGTCCAGAAATGGCTCAAAGCTTGCGCGGCACAATCTCAATTCAGGACTGCTGTTAGCTCTGTAGCATGATGTGCAGGTGATGCAGATAGTTTAGTGTCAAATCACCAGTTGCTTGCTGATCAGTACAGACAGAAACTGTTTACAGGAATGATAACAACCCATTAGTGTAGAAGATTGTATCAGTCTTGTAGTCTGCTGACAAAGGGTGCTGACCTCTGTGTGTTCTATTCAGAGACAATACTCCAATTTACATTGCACAAAAGTGATGAGAATGGTGAAATATGATTTTAAAAGTGTTCTTCTCCTACTCTTCTGCTGAAACTGCTTGCCTCCATGGTTAGGCCATTTTTTGGATGAGTTATTCTAATTGATTTTTTTTTTTCAAATGCTGATCACCATGATATGAACCGAGATACTGTTGCTATAAAGACAAGTATGTCGCTCATCTGGTGTAAAAGGAGAAATGGGAGAGTGAAAGATACCTACCAGGCTTGATTATTGCTTGTCTGCAAATTCAAAGGAACAAAGACACACAAGTGTGAGCATTTTTACTTGTACAGTGGACTCCCAATATAACAAAGTCCTGGGGACAGGCAATTTTCTTTCCCTATGTATTGAAATTTCGTTATGACTGAACAAATAAACAATAAAAAAAAAAATAGGGAAGATAATGTTGTGGCCCAAATTTTTATTTTGTTGTAACTGGAATTTCATTATAACTATGTTCTTTATAATGGGATTGCACTGTATTTCGTTATAACATTATTTGAATTATGAAACATGCATCTACCATGTAAATCAAACACAATGATAGTGAATTGACTATGGCTTGTGTATATGCTCAACACAACTTAATAGAAAGTGTTGTGCGTGAGTGTATCTCGCTTATGTGGTAATATAACTCGTCTGAATGGCTGCCAGTCCTAAGATGGCTAGATAACTGAGGTTGTACTGTACTTGAAGAAATAACATGGATAAATGCCTAATACTGTGAAGAAAATATAGGGTTGTCAGTCAGTGATGTACTGTAAGGGAGAAGGATTTTAAAGGTGCATGGTCCAGGTGTTTTAGTCAAATGCGTACGCGGGTGCACAGCGCAAGTTTTCTATAGAGACCTACGCTATTGACTCCTCTTTAGCGCTTACGCTGTGGCCCACTTCCCCGAGTCCAAAAAGTCCGATCCACTGTAGTCAGTGGTCCGATCACAGTTCGGCTCATGATTCGGCTGAGGGGGATGACAGTTTTAGCAAACTTCTTTAATGTCATAATAAGAAGCACATATGCACGCACCCTGGCATTACTACAGACTGCGTGATGCGCAGAGAAGACATTGAAGGCAACGTTACTTGGCAACGCCAACGCGCTTTTCTCTTGATGACAGCTCAACTTCGGCAATCTTCGTATCGATGCTAGCGGTGATCGGCAGTGTCATCAACAGCGCCCTCTACACTACCGGGACTATGCACCTTTAACATAGTCCTCATGGCTGTGTAGGGCTGCTTAACCTGTTGAACACTAGTCCCAAGTATACTCTGGCAGGTGTCAGTAGAAAATGTATGTTATGGCAAAATCAGCTTGTCCTCAACAGGTTGAGGTGTAACTCCCTCACATAAAGGCAGAGTGTTTGTGATACAGCATATTCAAACACAAAGATACATACACTTGCCTCGGTCGCTTCGCTCCCTCGCAGACTAACCGCCCCCCCTAAGATGAAATCCTGGCTACGCCGTTGCGCGGAGCTTGGTGTTCTTGGTCAGCTGACTGTTGTTCCATACGCGCCTGTTCAGTTTGGCCATGACTGCGTTAACTTTCCCTATCCTATTGCTTATCTCATTGTCAAGGGAGAGGGAACTGGAGATTGTCGAACCAAGGTAGGTGAAGGAGTTCACTTCTTCCAGATGTGTGTCATTGATGGATATGTCTGGAGGAGAGTCAGTATATATCTTGGGTCAAAATCTTAGTCTTTTTCAGGCTGATGGTTAGTCCAAATTCTTCACAGGCATGGGGCGTACGATCAACCAGCCTCTGCAATCCGACCTCTGTGTTTGATATCAGTGCAGCGCGTCGTCTGGAAACAACATCTTTTCGATATTAGAACCTCAACCTTTGTTTTAGCATGCATGCAGTCGCGCGTGCAGTCTTCGAAATCGTGCTAAAGGAGCATGGAGAAGAAAATTCCAAAAAGTGTCAGTGCAAGAATGCAGCCCTGCTTCGCACACCGCCGCGCTGCTCACAGGGAAGGCATCAGAAGTTCCATCGTTATAGCAGACTCTACTTTGCATGCTTTTGTCAAAGGATGTGACAATCTGGAGCAGTCTCGGGGAGGAGGGGTCCTATTTCTGCAGGAGACTGAAGAGTCCACATCGGTTGACTAGGTCAAAGGCTTTCGTCAGGTCCATGATGGCAATGTACAGCTTTTTTGCTGCTCTCGGTACTTCTATCCCCTGGAGCTGCCGTAGTGAGAAGTTCATGTCTACTGTAGATCGGCCTGCCCTGAAGCCGCTCTGCGACTCTGAATACATCCGGAAGGCAAGACTCTGCAGACGTGGTAGAACTAAACATGTGTGACAACTTTCCCGACAACACTGAGGAGAGAGATGCCTCGATAGTTGTTGCAGTCGCTGCGGTCTCCCTTGTTATTTTAGACAGTGACGATGTTGGCATCACGCATGTCTTGGGGGACGTGTTTTTTTTTTTACCCAGCAAAGACACAAGAGCTTGAGGAGGTGTTACATTAGTACTGGCATGGCAAGATGATATAATTCTATAAAGAAAATAAAACAAAAAATAGTCAAATCATATGTCATCGTTTGAAGTGAAAATGAATTGATTTCTTTTTCTGTTTCTCATCTCTTGATATTCTCATCAAGCTCAAGACCGATGATGGCTCAGTTGCAATGCGATATGTCGTTGAGGACGAAATGTGTTCCGTCGAAGAGGAGACGCGGCATTAACATACATTGTACATGCTCTCAGCTGGGTTTCATGTTGTTAGTCTTTGCCTTCTGCGTCAATCAAGCCGTGTCTCAGAGTAAGTGGATAAATACTACACAATTATTTTTTTTTTCAACGTAGAGCAGATAATGTGCTTCTTTATGTCATAGATTTTCAATTTACAAACAATATAGACTAGCAAATATCTGAGCAACTATAACGGAAATAGTGCAGAATATCATTTGAAAGTCATCTCCGACGAAGGACCTTGATTCGGGTGTACATGGGACCTAACAAGAACTGCTAGATTACTATCATAAATGTTGGCACAATGATTTCCTACCAATATACTAATGATTGCTGTGATTTATTTCAGCTGTAACAAGCCATAATGCAAAAAGGGTGCATCAGAATGCAACAAAAGAATCTGGATATGTCTTAAATGTTGGATTCTGAGAAACATTATTACCGTTTACACAACAGTCGTTTATTTTTACATAGACCTGCATTTATCCCTTTTTCTGATTATCAAGACTTCATTCCAGTCTATGGCGTGCCTATTATTTCACCTCTTAATAATTCTTTTCAAATTTGGTCAATATTTACTAAACAAAAATAATAATGTCCAGACATATACATACTCGTGCAAAGTTTCACAATTTGCTCATTCGTGTGGAGGCAACTATATTGCGTATATTAACGTCCTTTACTGATCAAATTCTTATTCATTTACGTATCTGTGTTCATTGTTGCCAGCTGCATCACCCTATACGAATCCCGTCAGGACTGAAAAGATCAAAATAATCGGTTGATTTTGACATAAATAAGTTCATGACTGCTTCCACTTATTGATATAGTCATTCCTGAGATTGAGTCGCACTCGTCGTGCATGGCTTTTTGTCCATGGTGTTTAGGTGAAGGCGATCTAAGGCTGATGGGAAGCATCCGCCCCAATGAGGGCAGATTAGAGATCTACCTCGAACAGCATTGGGGAACCGTATGTAGTAGGAACTTCAACGACACTGACGCTATGGTTGCGTGCAGGCAGCTAAGTCTGGATTTCACCGGAGCCAAGGTGGTGACGGACCATTACGCCTTTGACCACGGCGTCGGAATGATGTGGTTTACCACGCCCTCATGTAGCGGCAACGAAGACCGTCTGACAGATTGTTTTATTCGTGATTACCAGGAAATGCTTTTTGGGTGCGACTTGATCATAGACGTCGGTATCAGGTGCCTGAGATCAGTGAGAGGTAGGTTTTAATTCAAAATGTTGTTAATTTCGCCGTTCACATGTGAAACGTGTGATTTGTCATGCATTAAAAAGGTGAGAAAGGCAATTCACCAACTTGGAAGGACTTCACGGAAATTGCCCGTACAAAACAAAATAAATAGGGTCGGCCTTTTCATTCATTCATATCACGTCATAAATTTGATTGGTTGGGTTTTGTTTTTTCTTTTTACTTTCTCGAGGAATAGGCCTATGATGCAGATATCTTATCAGTAATCATGCCTGATGTCTTCTTTTTTTCTTCATATATGATGTACGTGAAGTTGCCGAGGGAGCCAATGAGGGACTTCAAAACAATGGTACGTATTTTTCCCCATAATATTCATTTACTTCCATTCAAATGATACCAAAAACAGCAATTCAATTTAGTATTACTGTACAACGTGTAATATAAATAGTTCTTTTAGTAACATATTTTCGAACTAGGAAATAGAAATTAAAAAATGTAACTGTTGATACACACAATTTAAGTTAACGAAGATAACAACTGAGACACACATTTACCTCAATAACAAATGGATCGAAAATAGTACAGAAAATTACCAACAAAAAAAAGCTATTTTATCTAAATTTCATTTTATGTCATAATCAATACCATCACAAAACAACTCCCCTTTACATCTGCTCCTGATAATATACTTTTACAATAGTTATCCAAAACATTAAAAACCCTCCATGTATCTTCACCTCCCCTCCCCTTTAAATTACAAATATCAGACAGGAGTCTGTCATTGCTCGTGATGTCCTATTCCCATCCTCACCCCGCGCCTCAGTATTACATCAGGGCCGGCGCAGCCGTGGGGGCCGTGAGGGCTCGGGCCCCCGCACTTTTTGTGCACCATACAAAGGAATATATAAGGTGACATCACTTTGGGCCCCACACTTTTTTCAACCCGGAAGTACGTAAGTGGCACTAAAAAAGAAATAGATCGAGATCTTGAAGTATGGCGGCGGTAAGGTTATGTGTTTTGTCTGAAGACCTTTTTTTTTATAACACCCGGAAATGGGAGGGAAGAGAATGAGCTGAGGACCTTTTTTTTTTTTTTGCTTGTCAGCTGAAGAAACCCGGAAGTGGACGGGGAGAGATGAGGGACTTTTTTTTTTTTGCTTGTTAGCTCATGAAACCCGGAAGTGGGCCCCCACACTTTTGAAAACACTGCGCCGGCCCTGTACATAACCACCTGCAGGGCGGATCCAGGAATTCCGTAAAGGGGAGACGCCTTTACAAAATTAAAGGCAGAGTTTACCATTTGCAGATGGAACAAAAACACAGCATTAGTGCTTCTAAATAGTTCTAAAATGTAAGGGATAGAAACAACCAATGTAAAAATTTGAACCAGTATAATCGATGTTAAGTATTTTTAAATATATAAAATGTGAACAATACGTATAATAAAAAATGTTTCCAGATTAAACCGTCTACAGTTATAGTTTAATGAGAAAAACGGTGATATCTCCTTATATTTTAGGCTTTGTTGCAAAAATTTTATATAGTAGGGTGTTTTGTGATACAACTGACCCACACAGTATTATGCATCTAAAGTGATATCTTGAAAATATTTTAAATCACTGCTCCAAAAGGTCAACAGGACCATAATGGGGGCGCACGCCCCCCCCCCTCATTTTTTTCTTTTTATTTCTTTTGTTTAAAAAAAAACTAAAGAGGGGGCGCGCCCAGTGCGCCCCCCTCTGCATCCGCCACTGACCTACCATTCCCTTCTCTCCACAATCCGCAGCCCACCCATGCCCATTACAACTACTAATATACTACCTAACCACACACGCACATAATGAATGCTCAGCTACACACACAAACAAAACCATCTCATCTTCAGGAATAAGGCACAGCGCTTTTATAAGTCCAGTCGGAGAACTTCTTGGGAACATCCCTTTCAGGTCATATACACATGTGAGGGAATGCGGAAATAGAAAACATGAGCAAAAGTTTAATGAAAACTGGACAATCTGTTGGATCGCTGGATATGAGAACTACTAAAGTTTGTGATGTCACATGACATTGTGTAGAACGATATAAAGAAAATAATTTTATAAAGAAAATTCAGTTTCTTCGATTCAATTCACTTTTCTTGCATAATTCATGAGCACTTGACTTGCCTCTATAAAAATGCAGGGGGAATAATATTACCCTTAACTAGGTGTTTCAAAAAAACATTTCCCACTTTTGATTCTTAATAATTCATAAACTATATATCAGATAACACTGTCATTGATATGAGTAATAGCTGAATAGTGTACAATTTGGTTGAAGGTGGTTTGAATATGAAAACATAAATCAGTTTCATGAAATCCATGATTAATTTCACAGTTAGGTTCCAGGTTTTGCTCTATTTTCAACCCTCTGTACAAAATTTCACTTTGCACAGGGGTCAATGGGTGTGTATGGGAGTGTGTGGTTAACACCCTGACAATGGTCCTAAACAATGGTTAGGGTTTGAATGCTTCATTATTTATTCATGAGAAATTCCACTATCACAACTAGTCTTTATTCAGCCTCTGGCAGTATCTGTGTAAAGTCAAACGCCTGCAGATACTGTCGTTGGGTCTCGATAGGTGCTCTCCCTACTTCTGAAAAACGAAATTACAATGAATACCTTCTGTTCTATCGTAAACATGGTGACAGGAAGCAAAGAAAATCAATTAGAGTATACACTTGTGTAAATGGAGCCTTAAATAAATCTACTGTGAAACATATCGCCCCAATGATAAATGCTGCTGAACTCTTTATCAAAAATGATTTCTTTTTATCAAAAAGCGAAAAATTTGTCTGACTATTTAATTAGTAGACAGTTGTATTAAAATGAGGAACTTTAGATCATTCATGCTTATTTATATCCCAAATTTAGTGATATGTGAAGCAAAAATTGAAAATGATTGCCAGCTGGAACGGAATGTGGTGTTTGGAAGCACATGGAAGCATATGTGCTTACTTTTTCCATGTGCATACAGTTTACCCTTTACCGTGCATGAATCCAGACTAGCAGTGCCCTGGGCAATCCACATGAATTATTGATTAAGCATTCATGTGCCAGGGAGCACGAGACTGACGCCTAGTCAACAGGTGGTTCAGGCATGTCTATTGTTCAGGGCCATTGTCAGCACACACTCACATACACATCATTGGTTCCTGTGCAAAGTTCATTTTTGTACAGAGGGTTAAAATTTGATCAAAATCTGAAACCTTACTTCAAAATCAATCTTAGATTTAATGAAACTGATTTATGCTTTCACATTTAAATTACCTTCAACCAAATTGAACACTATTCAGCTATTATTTATATCAATGACAGTTTTATCGAATGAATAGTTTTTGAGCTATCAATGATCAAAAGTGGGAAATGTTTTTTGAAACACCTAGTACATCAGTGACAAATCGAGGGAATGTGTATTTTTTCTGAAAATTATATTTTGTGATATTCCCTTTATATTTTCCATGTCTCGTTCTACGCACATGACGTCGTCAACAGGACGGTAGTAGTTTTCTCATCCAGTAATGACTGGGCAGAAACTTACAAAATTTATAGCTTTTGAACAGATTGTCTGATTTTCGTCAAACTTTCACTGATGCGTTACTAATATTGGATAAGGCTGATGGAATTCACATCTTTACAGTGATTACTAGTCATACAATCATTTTATACCATTAAGGCCTTACGCAATAATTACTGACGAGACATCAAACCAACCACTAACCTGCGTGTCCCTTCAATCGGTATAATTGATATGAAATAGGTATGTATCTGAATTTTTTCTATTTTGTTTTCATCTCCAAAAATTTCTTGCCAAACATAAGTTATCATTCCTTTTTTTTCTGACTGGTCAGAATTTTGGATACCAGCAACCCCGGTTTTGGTTGGCATCGTGATCGTATTTGGAATCATCTGCATCGTTTACAGAGCCAGCCGATAGAGGTCGCCATCTCGTCTACAAACATCATAATACTAGTATTTATACCGTTATTTCCCAAGCTGCCAGGACCAACGCGACTTCAGCAAAGGCCACACCTTGGGAGCAGCATCACATGGTGCTGATGTAGCAGTAAAATGTGCCTTAAGAGCTGAGAACCCGTACAGGGCCGGTATTCATAAACGTGTAGGAGTCGTAGGGGCCCGGGCCCTCACCTGTGATTCGGTGTGTACACGAATAGAGTACCATTATGTAGCGTAAGAGTAAATCTCGTATCAAACATAGTGCTCACTATTACCAGGTCCTTTCATTACTAACATAAATATCCCCTAAATACCAGTGTATATACTCTTCATGACCGTGTCTGTTGTTGCAATGTGTCAGTGGGGAATAGTTGATAATTTATGAGCTCCCATGTATGTTAAACTAGTCAAAACGACAGCAATTTACTTTATCAGTATTTATTATCATTATGATTATCTATTCGGTATTTGCAAGATAATACACGTGATAACAGATAAACAAAACAAGCAAAATACAAGGGTACAAGATGTCAGGCTTTTCCTGGTGCGCTTCCCTAAGTTGCCGGGTAGGAAAAAAATCAAAATCACTATTTGACATCAATGTGATATTTTTTGTCTTTCTTAATAAACTGAAATACGTTTATGTACTCTATATAGTTCACGTGAGGCTGTCGGAAACGTTTACAGGAATATCAACTGTACATGTACATGTATAACATTTTTAGCAAGATATTGAAATGTCTATGTTTGTGATCAATAAATCGAACACAAGTGTAGACTTGTACTGCTTTATTGTTTAGTGTTGTCGCTGTCTCATGATAAAAGCCATTACTAATGTATACATTATGTCCATTACTAGTAACATTTTTTGCTTCAGGAACTACATGACGCCACATCTGAATCGTGGTGGAGAAAAAAAATCATTTTATGAATTCGAGGAGGCGGTGGCAAGACTTATTCGATACACGTGCTTAATGTCATGTTTTCAGCCAAAAAACCCACAAACAAATGACAAAAAACAAAAAACAAAACAAAAAACTTTACTAATACTTCATGTAAAGTGTTAGCTTATTATTAATGTAACAACAAAGTTTATGCCAAGTCCTGTACTGGCACTGATATATTCAACTCATGAATGAGCGAGCCCTTGTTAACAAGAACAGCAACCAAATCAGAGTACATTGTACTATGCTCGCCACTAATCTCTAGTGGGATACACAGGGATCAGTGATTGCCCACTGCCCGCTCTGTCAAAGAGATTTTATAACATCTCTTTGTCGTGTTTGCAATAGTGACATACTGCCACCTACGATGAGAGTTTGTGATCGCGCACTGCAAAATTATAATACATGTACATGTACATAGGTGTTGGGACGATCAAATGTCAATAGAGGACCACATCCACGGGTGTAGAAAGTATGTTGTGATGAGATGGTGTTGAAAAATGCTCACCTGGCACTTCGTGGTGTTAATTTGACACTGTAGCTGGTGATATTTCTGACACTGCGTTGGTATCAATTCCACAATGACACCGCATCAAGGTGTTGATATGATATTGCTGGTGTTAATGTCATTGGTATAACACCCGTCCATCTTTAATAGCAGACCACATCTACTGGTGTTACTCTGGTGTAAATGTGTTTATACCTTTCTTCAAAAATCAAGCCCTTTATCGGAAAGTTCTTGATCGTCTTGTTGAAGTTCAAAATCATCAATAAGAACAGTAATTAAGAAACTATTCATAATAATTTTATATTTTGATATGACACCCGGAGGTGTTATAACACCATAAAAATGAGCAATGGAAATTTATCACCAGCTTGGTGTCTCATATCTAACACCGGACTTTTTGCAGTGCGCGATTGTGTAATCCCCGATGTATCATTTTTGTATTGAGAATGAGGCGTATACTAACAATAACACGTACATCTGAAAAAGAGTCATTAATCTCTCACAGGAACGTTTCTTAACGTAAATTGTATTTGCGCAGTATAGGTTATCACCGAATTCAGATTTAATCCCAAACGTTATGATTTCATGTCATTTCATTTGTTTCATTTCCAACAAAGCAAAACATTTGCCACAAAATAACACAATATCAATACAATATAGTAACGAAGAAAACGTATACTCTGATAAACAAATGCAAGAAGGAAAAAACGCCTCTTTTACATTTTGACCTTTTGGATTTTTTTTTCGGGGGGAAGCGTTCATTTGTTGATTTGTTTCATTTGCCTTTATTTGATGAAATAAAATTTTCACTTTCATTAGGCAAAAGTAAAACAAGAAATCACCAAAAATATATGGTACTACAGCATAGGACAGGAAAAAAAGAGCAAAATGCAATGCCAAAATGGTGATGGTGGCCATGATGATGACGATGATGATTTAGTTTGTGAGGGCGATAACATAATATTTACATGATAATATTAAAGGTCAGTTTAATATCAAAGGAATTTCTACTGAGGCTTACGGCATTCACCCCCTAGTTTGGATGACAATTACATTGTACTATCAACAGACCAGTTCGCTGTCAGATGTCGTAATCTGTATACAGAAATTATACCTAGTGTAATCATTATGGAGGAAAATTGATGTTCTATCATTACGCAGCACTGGTGAGAAAATCCATCGAATTTCTCAATCGACTCCCAATGCAACTTTAAAGTAAACTACTCCGAAATTATCTGTAGCGTAGGTGAAGATATTTTGAAAAATCAGACAATCCGTTAAAGGGGACCTCCGGATGATTTCCAGACTTTTACATTTGAAAAAAAAAAAAAATGAGTACAGAGTTTCAGATTTTTTATTGATTGGGATGAGGAATGAGAATGTTTTCAAAATCTATAACAAATTGCAATGAACAAGGATGATGACATAGCAGCCTCACCATAAGAATGCATGAGTTGGGGCTCAAGGAAGCAGAACAAAAGAAGAAGGCATGCATAGATTTTTCACAGGTGAACTTGTTGAGCAAGCGGTATTGTAATCGAATTACACTGCTACATTTCTGAAATATTATGAGGCTCGACTGATGTCATCAACACTGTTCAATGTAATTTGTCTAAGATTTTCAATTTATTGGTTTCTCTGCTCAAGGACCACAATAAATTCCACGAATCTATACATGGAGCTGTTGATTTATGTACTACATGATGGGAAATTATGAAAATCGTCCGGAATGCCCCTTTAAAGAGTGATGCACTAAGTGTAAACTACTGCAGTAGTCGATTTCATGGGACGCCCTCTCCAGATGGAACATGTACATTTCACGATGTCATAGTACATCTATCACCATGATACCTTGGGTCCATGGTATAATGGAACGATAAAAAGAAAATAGTAAAGAAAGGAAAGAAAAAACAACAACAAAACAAACAATTCTTCTTCAATTGACATCGAATTAGCACTAGACTTAGCTGTTCTGGGAAGGCATGGAGAATAATGTTTGCAACTCCATCTCATGAACAAGCAGGCCTATGTTGATTTTGATAAGAAATTAATGCAGACCATCTGATTTTACTTTGATTATCAACTTGAACATGGCGGAAATAGAGGAGTACTTTCACTTTCACCATTCTCAATAACAAGTCAAGTTACGTTTCCTCTTTTTTTAAAGAATGTATATTCCTGTAAGAGTTTCTCTCTATTGTATTGTCCTGCTTCGGTATAACATCATAATTGTTACATAATGTTGCCGTCTAGAGCGGAAATTAGCCAAATTACAAGTAACAACAACAACAACAACAACAACAACAATAATAATGATAATAATAATAATAGAAATAATAATAAAAAATAATAATAATGATAATGATAACAATGATAATAATGATAATAATAACAATAATAATAATAATGATAATTATAATGATAATAATAAATGATAATAATAGTCATCATCAACACATTGTCGGATTCTCCTCAACGTTTACTTTAGCGTTTAATATTTCCACTTTCCTTAACACGGGCAAGCGCATGGTGTGTTTACAAGTTTGTGTGTCTGTGCGTGTGTCCGCGTGTATACGTGTGTGTGTGTGTGTGTGTTTGGGATAATAAGATCAGGCATATCATTATGGTAAGCATACAACAGGTTCGTTTGGCCTGTCATGCCGTCCCTCACAATCAACAACGAGGACTAAAGATAATGAAGAGTTTGATGCCAAATAAGAGTGTTAGTTTGAAATATCTGCGATTTACAGGAAACAGAGAAAATGATAGGAAATTTGAATATTTGATAATGATTCCAAGAATATTCCTTGATAATTATGTAGGCCCTATATAAATAAGTAAGGGCCTACTATACTGGAAAAGTTTAATTTTGCTCTATCTGATGAGGCTATACTTAATCTGTGTTTTGATAAAATTCTTCATAAGTTGAGGGTAAAAGTCAAGAGTCGAAGGCCTTGTGTTGTGGGTACAAAAGTACATGTATAATGAAATTATTGTGTTTCGTGCCATCGTGCCCCACTTCAAACGGTCCTATTGACACATCGACATGAGATGGTTATAGACACATGCAGACATCAAGTTGTTATGGATAAGGAAACGCTATGAATTGAATCAATGAGAGAGAAAAAAACTGTCAAAAAAGGTCCATCCAACAAAACAAGAAGTAGAAAGCTAACAAAAAAAAAAGCAAAAACAAAATCATAACCCACCCTCTGAGCCGAGTTCGCCTCGGTTACGGATACGGGCACTCTGACCAACCGAGGACCCAATGAAGAGGCTTCAAACACATACTTCAGATCCTATGATTCTGCACCAGGAATATACTGTACAGCTGTAGTGTTGCAACTGATTAGAAATTGCCCTACATCGATCGGAAGATCGTTTTGTTCGAATCCATCTGCCCGAGTATGTATATGCCCATGATTTTTTTTTTAAATCATGGCTACTACTCAAGAACACTGATTAATTCGACCCTTATTTACATCGATGCAGGACAACTTATCAATCAGTTGCAATTGAAAAAACAACTCGACTCAAGAATTTCATTAATTCGAATATTGTTGTTATTTTACTTAGACAATACCCGGGAAGTTCGTCTCACCTCCCTGACAATACCACGTTTAGTACGACTAGAGTATGCCTTTGCGTCCCAGAATATCAACGCCCTCTAACGACGAAAGAAGTAACAGGTTGCGCTGGATGGTAGTCTTGCAGGTTTGTCTAGGCAGCGACTTCTTCACTGCATGGGAAGGCGCATTTTGTGGAAAGGACTCAACAGTTGGCACTTGGGTCTGGAAAACATCAGACTATACCAAGTTTGACCAAAGCAGGGTGGGGTGTTATTGATCCTGATTATAGGTCAAAGTCGACTGTTATGCAATCTTTGAATCGCCCACGCCTCGGGAGAACAGAGGCAGCGTGGGCAGTTAAAAAGACTTTTCCAGGAAAGATGAATGGGAGGAGCAGGAGAGGAAAGGATCGGAAAAATAAACACAATGGCAGAGAGATAGGAAGCAGTGATGCATAACAAGACATCAAGGGAAGGAGTTAAGGAATTAAAAAAAAAAGAGAAAAAAGATTACTAACCTTATTGGTTGCACTAAATAGAGGTCTTTGAACTTGGTTTCTCTGCAAGACAGAAGAAGATTTAGTTCTGCCGGACTGACTGCTAGAGTGCCATCACAGGCCCTACTTTATATTTCCAGAACTGATGAATAAAACAAATTACTTTGACACGAGCATTACAACTCGGACATGCGTAGGCCTATAGACCCTATAGTGTGTAGGCCTATAATGAACCTGAACCCCCAATTCCTGACTGTTTGATAGTAGTAATTTTACAGAATTGAAGATTCTGAACGTGCAAAACAGACAGGTCACTTCGTCGAAATCTAGTAAAATAAGCGAACAGAAAATGTATTGATGAATGGATATAGGCCCTTTTCAAGTCAGGACCTAGCATGTTGGACTACTAGAGTATTATACATTACAATGTCAAAACTATTATGCTACGCCGGTATGTGTACATAATTATGTTGAGAAAAAAAAAAGATCGTGCAGTTTTGAGAGGAAATCACATTTTTTCTTTGTTTCCACCACTTTAGGGGCAAAAAACTTCAATGCAGTCGCAGATTTTAATTCCTTATTCTAAAGAATTCTGTATACCCCAATAGGACTACTCATCACTCTGTATATTTGTTTTGTGTTTGTTTGTTTCTTTATACTCGAGAATTAAGACAATTAAAATTGAGAAAAACGGTTGGGCCCTGTTACATGAAACTGTATAATCGAACACTAAAACCAAACAATGAAACATATTATAAGTCTGAAAAAAAACAAACATAAAGTTATATGTTTGCTTTTTTCTGGTTTTTTTTCAGGGTTACTTTGTTTTTTATTGTAAAAATTCATTTTTACAAAACCAAGGTTTGTGTAGGGTCCACTTCGCACAGAATGAAATCATTGAAAGCCAACTAATGATGACAGACATGGGGGAGGGGGAGGGGGGGGAGAGAAAGAAGTTGCGTCATAATAGGTGCGCTGGCCACTGTCACAATCATACAGTGCTAGTCAGCGATCATAAACAAAATTTGTGTTCATGGGGTATTACAGTAAATGTAACACAAAGTACTATTATATCGGGTTATATAGCAATGTTTGAGTGATTGATCGATTGTTTGTTTGTTTGTTTGTTTGCTTGCTTGTTTATTTGTTTGTTTCCATTCACCACTGTGGGCTTTTGATACCGATACCTATGTGGCCAGTAGCAGTAAAACAAAAGTGATTATCAAATATACTAGCAGCGGTGATGCCTCCAATTTTCACTTCTTCTTTTCGTTGTTGTTCATGGAAACATAATTTGCAAAGCTGAATGCATAACATTACCATCAATGACCATGGCATTTGGTCAATGAAATTTATTCAGGTCGGATCAGAGTTGTAGGAACGAGGTCAGATTAATCATCAACAAAACGGGTAAAGTCACACACTCCGCGGGCTTTCAGTTTATCGTACTGTAGTATGTGTTTTACGCATGCAGTGTTTGTATTCATATGGCACGGGATGAGCTGCTGCGTAGCTGTTACACACATACACACAAACACACGCACATCCTCTTGGCCTTACACAGTTGGGGCTGTTAGGGCACACTCGTAAGCTCCTATGTGAATCCGACCGACCGACCTCATCCTACTTTACCCACTCATTGATCTCGTGTACGTGTGTGTAGGGGTGTGTGTGTGTTGTGTGTGTGTGTGTGTGTGTACGTGCGTACTGTACATAGCTGTAGTAGTAGCGTGTTATCACATACACACAGTAGTGAGTATGCTAGACCTTTGATGCTATGCTAGCGCAGCGTACCCACCGTGTGTATTGAAAGACTAGCAAAGAACCTCGTAAAAAGAAGTACGCTGTACCAGCAGTGGCGAGGAACGTTGTTTTCGAGCTTATTTTGAATGCCTTCCGTCGAACTATGTCTCTTTCATGAAGGATTAAACATTGACCGAGAAGATGGTCTTGATCCTGGACTTAGTGGCTCTACTGGCCACAAACAAAACAATATCCTTTGGGGCACTGTAATTGAACGACGTCGTCAAGAGGAAAAGCAAAGCCGAATGTACGAGACAGAGCAAATTGATCGCAAACGATCGGGCAGTGAGACCATTGGCAGGCAGCCCAAGCCCATCGCTGGTTGTGAGCGAGAGTATGAACTTGACGGTACGTTGTTGATTAGATCTGTTTTACCCGAAACTTTGTGTAACAGATACCCTACTTATCATCTCATAATAGCTTGTTCAGCAAGCTCATGGCCACTCCAAATGAGGTCGACGAGTTCCATGATTCTCAGCAGTGGTGTCCGTTGTGCTCCGAGCGCATAACAGACCCCAAAATATTGCAATGTTTGCACAGTTTCTGTCGGCCTTGTTTGGAAAAACGTGTTGCTGAGCCAGATCGTGTCAAATGCCCGGTTTGCATGCATGAAACATCACTCGGTGATATGGGACTGGATGGTCTCACCTCTAGTATCCTCATCAACAATATCCTTGATGTTGTTAGCAGTCATGATGATGAATTGGATGGCAGAATGTTTGGCAGTGCAGAAAACCACAGGCGACAGTGCAGCTCCTGCGAAGAAGGTCAGATTGCTACGAGGGTGTGCAAGGACTGCAGTGAGGCTCTGTGTGAAAGTTGTGTCCTAGCTCACCAGCGTGTGCGCCTCACGAAAGATCACACCATTGTGTACTTGGAAGGGGTAAATGGCAGCAGACCTCATGCCAAGGTCCCAATGCTCTATCCCTACCATCAGTATGGCCTTGGGTACCAACCTCCGAAGATGCAACCTGTCTCAGACAGACCACCAAGCTACTGTGATATCCACAAGGAGATGCTCCGTCTGTATTGCGACACCTGTTACAAGGCCATCTGTCGAGAGTGCACCATGGTAGAGCATAGTGGCCACAGCGTAGTCTACCTCCAAGATGCTGTTCAAGATAGCAAAGCCATGACCATGCGCATGCTGAATGATGCCAAAGCCAGCTCCAGAGCACTGCAGGAAAGCTTAGCCCACACACAAGCAATGGCAGAAAGAGTTGAGATCAGGTGCCAGGCTGTGGCGTCTGAGGTGCGCTCAAATATCCGTCGGCACAAAATGGCACTGGATGAGAGAGAGAGGGAATTGCTGCGCAAGGTTGAAGTCATTCGGCAAGTAAAAAGCAAATCTCTTCATTCGCAAGCTGATGATATCCAACAGGCAATGGAGAGCTTGACAGAGTGTATGGGAACTGTTGAGAAAGCTCTTGACTCGGGCACAGATGTGGATGTCCTGAAAACAAAAGAAAAGATCACATCTGAGATGCGTACACTGAAGAGTCTGAGGGGCTATCTCCAGCCTCAGGAAGATGATGGGATCTTCTTTACTCCACCTGATAGTGTCCTGCACACTGCCATACTATCAATGGGATACATCAGCAGTAGTGCTTACCCCCCAAATTGCTTTGCCACTGGTGATGGATTGAAGCGTGCCTTGGTTGGAAAGATTGCTTCTTTTATGGTTCACTCTAAAGATCACAACAATGAACCGAGATGTGTAGGCGGAGAGGTCTTGGAGGTGACAGTACGTGGGCCAGACGGGGTCTTATACCCAGCAGAAGTCATCGATCAACAAAATGGCACATACCTGGGCAGCTATCGACCTACACTCGAAGGACAGCATTACCTGTCAGTTACCATCAAGGGGAAGAATATCATGGACAGTCCATTTGTTATCACAGCACGAAATGCACGCAACTTCACCACCATTGGTCCAGCCCTCATGACTTTTGGAGGTGAAGGAGAAGGAGATGGACAGCTTTGCCGACCTTGGGGGATTGCTGTTGATGCTGATGGCCGTATCATCGTGGCAGACCGCAGCAACAATCGCATCCAGATATTCAACTCAGATGGCTCCTTCAGTCATAAGTTTGGCTCACCAGGAACGCGTAATGGACAATTTGATCGCCCAGCAGGAGTTGCAGTTAGTGGTGAAGGCAACATCATCGTGGCAGACAAGGATAATCACCGCTGTCAAGTCTTCACTGTGCAGGGCCAGTTCCTTTTCAAGTTTGGTGAGAAGGGGAGTAAGAATGGCCAGTTCAACTATCCCTGGGATGTTGCAGTGAACAGCGAGGGGAAAATCCTGGTTTCAGACACCCGGAACCACAGGATTCAGCAGTTCAACCCAGATGGTACTTTCATCAATAAGTTTGGCTTTGAGGGAGCACTGTGGAAGCACTTTGATTCGCCCAGAGGGGTAGCATACAATAATGATGGCCACATAGTTACTACCGACTTCAACAACCACCGTTTGGTAGTGATTCATTCTGACTTCCAGTCTGCACAGTACCTTGGCTCTGAGGGAACCAACAATGGCCAGTTTCTGAGACCTCAGGGAGTGGCTGTGGATCAGGAGGGCTATATCATCGTTGCCGACTCGCGTAACCATCGCATTCAAGTATTTCAGCCAAATGGCAGCTTTTTGTGTAAGTTTGGCATGCCAGGTACAGGCTCTGGGCAGCTTGATCGCCCATCTGGTATTTGTGTATCTCCTGATGGTGTCATACTGGTTGTAGATTTCGGAAACAATCGTGTGCAAGCATTCTGAAGTAAATACGGGTACTTGAAGTAGGCCTTTTGTGTTACGAGGTCTGAAGTATTTTATTGGAGGATAATTCCGGGCTTGTGATATCCCCACTTTCGTTTGCATCATATGCCTGTAACACTCTAAAATGTTGTGTTTGTGTGTAAATTAAAGTGCTCAAAGCAAAGTGTTTAACATTCTCTGACTCAAACTTCCAGGCAGGTTAGCAATTATGATCTGATCAACAATGATATGCGGGTACTCAAACAATGATGAGATGTTATTTTTCTGCTACATATCTGCCCTTCATCAATTGAATTGTAATGGCGTTGCAGTTTTATTCTGGCAATTTTAGGAAAATGAAATAGAGTTTCATCTTGAACAAACTCCTCATTCTGTGTACAAACTGTATGTTTGTGTATACCATGACCTGCACTAAGGCCATCTTGTTCCGTTTCAAGTACAAGTCTTGGGTTATGAGGATTGCTTTAATATTATGTGCTTATTGTGATTTATGGTAGACAAAAATACAAAGGCTTGCTGCGCATTCGAAGTATGGGCAAAGAGTTTCCTTGTTACAATTAAATGACTGGAAACGGCTTCTTTTTATCTTTTCAAATTCAGTGTCAGGCCATAACATAATGAACAAGAGAGACACATTGTGCTTCATGCTCAGCTGAGTGTAACTTTATATGCTGTTTCACATATTGGCCAACTGGTGCAGTAGGCTTTTGCTTGAATACCAGGCATAAGAACTCGTCATTTTAGCTGGCATCAGTGTTGTGTTGAGATACCAGAGCATCAGTCCAGAAAATGACAAGTACAGACATAATCTGCTGTGTCTGGCATAGTGTTCCTGCTCTATAAGCCTACTCTCTTTGTGCTGTGCATTATACGATACAAACCGAGCAGATGTTTATCAATTTGATGTGTAAAACGAAAACGAGTACCCAACTACAGTGTAACATATGGATTTAATAGCATGAAATGAGTTTCATATACACTGTTCATTGAAATTAGTAGGGGTTTTTTGTTGGTTTTTTTTTAATGGTTGTTCAGTGCGACTTGTGCATTTTTTTTTTGTCAAAATGATTGCATAATACATTGAAAAAATGTTGTGCTTTTGTATACCTTAGTTTGCCCTGAAGGCAATACTCGACCCAGACTAACTATTTTCTTAAGATGACATGCTTTGCCTTGACAAACTGCTTGCACTGAATACATCAGATAGTGCATTCACACCACCATCACTAATTAGCCAGTTTCAGGCTTCATTTCATTTTGTTACCAAATCTTAAACAATCCTGCTTTCTGAGCATACAGTACATTGTACGTGTTGAAAATGACTACATACATTGTACAGTCATCAAAGGGCATGCCCATGACAAGAGTTGATTTATTTATTGTTTCCCCCTTTTTTTAATTTAGTTTTTATTTTGACTGAAAGGGTAAGGGTTGAAAGGAAGGAGATGAGATTTCTTGATGTGGTTGACCACTCCCAATAACAAACATGGCTGCGCTTGGTATCTACCTCAATGTGATTTGGTGTGCTCTACCTCAAGAAGAAGATTACATGTGGTTCAAGATTTCTTTGTCCACGTCTCAGGTTCAAGAATGATGAAGTGATTGTAAATTGCTTATAAAACATGCATGTGTTGTAGATTACGAGGTAAATTGTTTATCCTTGAATTGAAGGAAAAAACTGTACAAACTTGCAGCTGCATTTACTGATATTATATGATGAACAGGCTTCAAGTGCAAAGCATTTTGTTGCCATCGCTTGATTAAAAATGCAAATTTATATTATTTAGATATAATATTCATTTATATGTATTGTGACTTAGCAAAAAAAAAGAGTAAATTGTTGTGCAGGGATTTGTGTGGGTTCATTTTAGTTGGGCATATAAATGTGAAAATATTAACTACAATAGTAAAGTTTTGCTGTCATTTTGGGTGTTACTCCCCAGTTGTTACTTAGTATTACCATATAAACCTCTGATTGTCATAGACAATTTAAATTTTTTGTATTGAGCAATGCAACAGAATCCTGAATATTGTACAGCTAGCTTCATTTTCAGCTAATCCAAGTGGCGTTACTGCTGACAATATAAAGCTGTATTACATGTGAAATGTTTTTCATACCAAGTCTTGCAGCAGTTACATTGTATATGATTTGATTATTGTGTGCATGCATTATATATATAAAAATGTGGCTACCAATTGCACATTGTTTGATACAGTGTTGTACATGTACCAACCACATTTGTAAAAGTTGGAGGCACTTTTATTTCATTCTTCAGGTTTATCAGTTCTTTATGCTCAGGGATGCCTTTTTAACTGATAATGCTCCCAATGAAATCTAAGCTATTATTGCAGAGGGAGCCTAAAATGTAACACTAAATGTTTCTTTTAGTTGAAATATGCCACATTTTCTAACATTATGCTGACTTTGCCAAAGATGATGTAGTATTAGCTGCCAAGGGAAATATACTGCAGCCTGAGTCAAAATACCTTAACTGTCCACTGTAAGATGTAAGGTCACATTTGTTTATTTATTTGTTTGTTTGTTGCAGTTACCTTTCTTAATTTCATCAACATTATTGCCCACTCATTCACAGCTTTGACATTTTGTTTTAGCGATCCCTCCAGTATTTAGTAAGCTCAGTCGATGTGCATAATTGTTTACCATATTATTCAAATTGTGTTTTTGCAGTGATACTGTGTGTTTGCATGATGATTATGAAATACCCCACTTTTGACAGTACATGTACCACGTCGAAGCATGTTGGTCCAGTCAGGCTTTCCATATAGAGTTATTTTGTTAGGCATGTAAGTTGTAAAATGTCATTGTTTGAGCCCTCAAGATTTTCTGCACATCGTATACGCCTTAGACCCAGTTAGCGAGGGGATTCAAGAGTAGCAGCTCAATTAATTCGCCACCCACCCAAGTACATTAAAAAAACCACAGATAGTACCGGTCTGCAAAAACAGTATGTGTATCGGAGCTTAAAGGATATTAAAAGACATTTTTTAAAGCCAAAACTATACGATCCCTTTAAATGCTCATTAGTAATGGTTGACTCTCGACACTCATTATTCTTTGGCCATTTGTGTACAGTGTAGGCCTACTTACACAGAGATCAGTGATTACACAGAGAAAGTACACTTTTGTAGTACCCAATTTGTTACAGATATTCTCGAATACACCCAAGCTGGGCCAGACTTTTCTCCGTGGTATCCCCATGTTACCAGGTCTTTAAAGCCACTTCCCTGAAAATCACATAACTCCCATTTTTGTTGTTGTTGTCCTTTTGTTTTTTAAGTGTGTTTACACGTATGTAACTGCCACACTGCTACAGTGAAGATTCATTGGTTTTGAAGCACAGCAGAATATGATAACAGGAGGCTTATGATCGTAAGTATGGAATGAGGCATGACTAATCTTGGATCATGGGGAAATTGGCTGATGTCACTATAATAACAAGCCTAGGGTATAGTTAGTCCTAAACTTTTGAATTTGATTCAAAATAGATTTAACTTTTATCACGTCTATCATTTACCACAATGCACCGTAGTTCCATTATGTTCCAAAGTGTGCTCTCTGAAGGGCCTCCTATACATTGTACGTGTGAAATGTGAAATACTGCAGATGCTGAAATTTCACAGAATTTAAAAGAAAAGATTTTGTACATCCTCCCACAATCAAAATGATAATAATATAATAATAATAATAATAATAATAATAATAATAATAATAATAACAATAAATATAATCGTAATCATAATCATAATCATAATGTATAATATAATAATAATAATAGTAATAATATAATACAATAATGATAATAATAATAATAATAATAATAAAGAATAATGATAATGAAGAATTGAATAACCTCCTAAGATATCAGGTAAAATATCGGGTACAGTGTATGAAGTACAACTCTATAAGAGAACTGCAATGTATGTGTACATTCAACATGGCCTGGCAGGCAGCAGCTGCACACAGTTGCCCATCCTGCTGTGTGTACATGTATGCAAGCCTACATGCATGTTTAGTAATGGGAGCTGTATGGTATCCGCATTCCTGATCACAAATATAACCACCTGCAAAACTGATTTAACAACTCACAATTCGCAATTTTTCTTGTAATTTTTTTTTTTAAATTTTTTTTTGCATCTACAGTAATCACCAAGGCATACTGGTTTCCTAATTATCAATAGCTAAGAATGTAGAGGCCATTGCCTATCTCTGACTACCTTGCCACAATTAATTCATAAAGAGGGGTGGAGATGGGGAGTCTGTCTCAAGTTTTTGCGTTTCATGAGACTGGGATCAGTTGCGGGATGTTATGTGTTCCAAAGCCACCAACAGTCATATTCAGGGCATGTTATGTAGTTGGAGGTGAAGTTTTGTTTTAAATCATTACTCCTTAAGTCACTCCCTTCAGTGTACCAGATCACATCTGAAAACAGCTGAATAACTTATGTTAACTCTTAATTAAGTTCGAAACTACCGATGTGAGAAGTAGAAGTAATGAGGATTCCTTGATTTCCTCAGCATGAAAAGGTCAGCTGGCCTTGTGCTGCAATGCTGACTATGCTGATAGCAGGCATTTCTACCTCAAGACTCAGTATTACCAGTACACCTCAAATCCTGTTTTTTTTTCCCCATCCTGTTTTCCACCAAGCTAGTTGTATTATCTATGCGATGAATTAACAGATCTATTCGTGATTTGAGTGATATCATCTCTGAAATAGAACAAACTCTCATTGGTAGCTTGATTGCATACAATTTTAGGAACAAGTCCTCGATTCATAGGATGTATGACACACGGACTGCAATTTCAGTTGCCATATAAGCACAAAAACACATTAAAAGGATGGCATCCTCCTTCTCATTCATCATCAACATCAAATAGTCTTTATCTCATGCTTTCACAATAAGGCACAAACTGCTTTTTAACTTTCTATAAACCAAGATTATTAGAATTTTTGTGATTGCATAAAGAGAAAATGGGTAGTTTCAATCACAAAATGTTTAATTACAGTGCAGATACACTGTATGTCCATCCTAACGTACACATTACAGTAAATTAATAGAAATAAGAATTTCTGTAAAAATTTGCTCAGGTTTGATTGAACACAATACAAATTGTACCATCAGCATCAAGGAGACTTTTTTTCCTTACTTTTTTGAAGTCATATGCCAATAAAGATGCCAAATAACTGACACCCAGCATGAATAAGATTCAGGCGACATAAGACTATAAACTCAGTAAACATTTACATACACTCATTGACTCATGCTGTGTATACTGCCTGTATACACGTATGTTGTGTCATTTAGTTATTTAACTGACTCAATGCATTTGGGGTATCAAAATGTCATCAATATTTTATGAAAGTATAGTACAGTTTGATTAGATGTGTGTTTAATGAATTGCCTTCATAATTCAAATGTTTGTTTACGGTTCAAGGAGTCTTTTTTGTGTTCTGACCAATTTTGGTTCGTTTCATTTCACACAATGTACACAGCACCTCCTGCACAATTTCCTTTTCTTTTGTATGCCTTTGTCATTATTATTGTATGCATTATTCAGTATTTGTAGAGTGCACCCAGTTCATGTATAATGTTTAATGTCTGGTCAGGTCAATCAAATCATATTGGTATATTTGTGAAAGACGTGCTGCAGGAGAAGGGATTTGTGGGTCTGTCCCTATCATTTTAGATCTCTTTAACATCTAGACGTCTAGTTGCTCACCTCATACACCTAAATGTTTATCTTGTATATGAAATTGTTAATTAGAGATTGTCTGAATTTGCAATTGTTGTGCTACCTCTGAAAAAAATGACAGCTTTTTAAAAAGAATGTCAATATATTCATGTTCAGTGTGGTAATGTAATGAGAGTATTTGAATTTCTAAGAAATGACTTTTAAAAATGATGTGTATATCCATGTTATATGTGTATCGTGATCTGAGGTGCAAAGTTGTGTAGATTGACTGGGAGAAGAGACTTTACCTCAGACACACACTGGTAAAAGAGACAGGAAACTATTATCTCAGGCTAAAACTCTAAGGTAGTCATACCACAAAGAAATACAGTTGAAGCAAAGCTTATGTGCTGTTGTGTGCTAGTAATACCGCAAACAGTCTAAGACTGATGTGCTCAGTTTTCAACGTTTCATGCATGTATCTGCTGTCATTGCTCTAAGCAAGATGGGTGAAAAAAACCCAGCTGCCTACGCCATAGTGTCGCCTTCTGTGCTTGCAATGTAAAACAGCGCTTGCTTCAAAGTATACCCCTCACTCTTGTTCCTGCCATGTTATATGCTTCAGGTTTGCTCAGTAAGAGGAAAAAGTGTTGTGATGTTGTTGTGTTTTTTATATGAAATGCTGCAAGAGTGATTAATACAGGGTGCCATTCCTGTTGTGAACATGCTTATGTTTTGTTTGATTTATTTCCTAGTTTGCTACATGTATGTTGAATGAATACAGTAACTTTCTTTGGAGCAGTCTTATTGCTTGTTCTGAAATATCTAAACAGCACCTGATTCTGTGTATGGCACAATGATTTTCTGGCTTTGAAATAGTCCTGATACAGATCCAAAATGGATGACAGATTCCAAACTCAGTATATAGTCCTTTGATAATGAGTAGATTTATTTCTTTTGATTGAATTTGTGATTTGTAAGACTAATGCTGCAGGGTGCTAGAATTTCTTCAGGCCCAAATAATGAATGTAAGT
Organism: Diadema antillarum; assembly: GCF_040938485.1. Taxonomy (NCBI): domain Eukaryota; kingdom Metazoa; phylum Echinodermata; class Echinoidea; order Diadematoida; family Diadematidae; genus Diadema; species Diadema antillarum. The sequence continues at coordinate 4,535,082 of NW_027270906.1, read as the reverse complement.
TTGTAAGTTGTGACCTCATTCGCAGAGACTTACATTGTATCTACCATGGTGCATGTATGCTTTAAGTTTGTCTGTTTTTTATCAGAGAGAAGCTGTTTCAAAGTGCATAGTATGCGGCTGTTCTGTACAAAATCAAAACCAAACTGATTCACCACTTCCTATGGGGCTGCAGCAATGTGTATTGGTATACTTTAACATCAGTGAGGGGTTGATGGTGTTGTTGATTATATCTCTTTTCTTTGTGTTTTATTGGCATGGGTTCACATGGTTTCTTAGAAGATTCTGGGTTCTCCAGAAATGATGAAACATCACCTTCTTTCCATTCTATTTGTAATACTGAAGGATCATTGCACTAATACAGTTAGAGCATATATTCTTATTTGCCCTTTAAAATATATAATTTCTTTCACATGAATCTGACATACGGGTATAATACAAAGAGAACAGCAAACAGATAAAGAATCAATATTTGTATTAAATAAAGAATGTAGCATGTGAACATGAACTTAAGGGGCTACCTCTGCTGTTTACACAGCAACTGGTAAGTGACATCTCATAGCAGCTGGTACAGGTATTACTCATTTTAACTCCATCGTGTTTTCAGAACACTTGACGTTGTGCAGTATTCAAGTCATCAAGCCAGTAACGTACTGGTAGCCAAAGTGGTTCAGGAAACTTACAATTCGTAATGGAACAATGTTAAGGCAGTTGTTTGAGAAGGGCATGGGTAAACAGGAGCCGCGGAACTTTTTTGGGGGTAGGGGGCTGTGGACTGGGTGTGTGTGTCATGGGTAAATGGACCCCATCCCCCCCCCCCCCCCCAAAAAAAAAAACCGACTATCATGGACATATACCTTCGGAAAGTATAGGGTGTTGCGATTTTTCCCCTGTTCTTCTGTCCCTCGTCCCCCCCCCCCCATATGTGTGGTTTTTTTGTTGTTTTTGTTGTTGTTTTTTGAGACCCCAAAAGTGTGTGACACTGCCCATGCCCTATGGTTCCGCGGCCCCTGGTAAAGACGCATTTCAGATTCTGTGATGATCTGTGAGTTTCACATACAGGTAGAGATGAGTGAGAGATCATCTCGGGAAGGAAGCTGGTACGCTCTAGGTGTGCCAACTGAAATGTATACCGGTAGGTTGGAACAGGTTCTTCCACCTCCCTGGCTAGAGTGCAATGAGTGACCATTTCAGTGCTGTTGCCATGCAAGAATGCATCTCCCCCCCCCCCCCCCCCCCCCCCCCCCCCCGAAGTCATAGAGATAATGTCAGCATCTCAGTCCACCAACAGTATTTTGTATTTGCTCTTCCTGCTCTGAAATCAAGTAAGAAATCGGATCAATCCTGTGGTCAAACCGCCGAGTTACCCTTGCACTTGAAACAGCCTCTTGTGTGTGAATGTAGCAGCAGCATCATGACCTTTTCTTCTATTGTGATAAATGTATGCACAGCTACAATTATGTTCTTAGGAATTTGCAATAATGCATTCTGAGCATGGTGTGGAAGATTAGCGGTAATGAGTGATTTCTAGAGTATTGACTTAACCGTGAAAGTAATTAATATGATTTAGCATTGACCGTGAGGAATTTTTCTTTGTACGTGTAGAAACATCATTCATGGCATTTAAAAATCATGTTCTCTGTATTCCGACTGCAACCTGGTGGTTGTAGAATCCAGATAGCATTTGATATTTGATATTCTAGGGGAACACTGAAGTTACTCAGTTTTGCCCTTTAATCATAGTATGACAGATGTTCCAGCAATTTCAAGTCATAGTATTGACACTCATTAGATACAGAGACTTGGAAAATGCAGTGGCAATGGCGTTCATGTTACTGTGGTCCAGAAAATGTTAGGTCTATGCATTAATTCAGAACTAGGATGTATTTTAAAACTTGTGACTGTAAGTAGCTATACCAGTAGGAAAAATGATTACCGGTAGTTCATTCACCATCATAAATTGATTATATTTCATTTCATTGCATTTGTTGTTGCACAGTTTCATTGAATGAAAATAAATGTTGAGAATGGCACCAACATTTGTTGTAAAGTTTTATTCTTTCTGTCCTTCAGGTAACTATCTTACAATCCTGAGAGTGTCAAATTGTATGTGGCAAACAGCAAAAGTCAAAACAGAAAGGCAAAACAGAAACACATTTTTTGTCTTCAGTTGTCGCACATAGCTGGTACGTTGCACAACGTCATTGGCGACAAGATTGATTCCCACTCTTGGCACATTCCGTATTTGTTATGACACGTTGACATAGCTGGCAAAGTTTAATTCCTCTAGAGAAACGTAAATTGATGTTGATATTGGTGAGATTCCTCTATTGTGTACAATCAGGAAGCATTTGTTGATGTGAGCTACAAGTAGATCTGTTTTCATGAGTTAGCTCTGAGAAGACTGGTTATTTCAAGAATGTGCTGATGTTTTCTGTGTAAATTGGTTAATTTTTGAAGCATCTGACAGTGAGGCTGGGCTGTGTTGTCTGTTGTGTATTAAAATCAATTGGATTCTAAAGTACAGTATGCTATATATTTAGCATGTCTAATTTGTGCAAATTTGGACTTCCCGACAATTTCATGAGTGGTTTAATTGTGTATCAGTTCACACGGGTAGGCATTCCCAGATACTGTTTGCATGTACTGTGTACTGCATACCAGTACATATGCATGTGGGCATGTATGTTGCATTCATGTCAATGTTAATATTTTTGTGTATTGTTAATAGTTGTGAATAGCACCCGATTCACAAAATTTGCAAACGTATAAAACTGCAAACATGGTGTATACAGTCTTGGTGATTGGCCACCACATTTGGGGTTATTTTCAGCTACATTTTCATGTCGTCTTCTCCTATCTCTGCAAATTTCCCTTCTTTTCTCTTCTTCCATTTACCTTCACACTTCCCCACCCTGTCAAAATGAGATATGTATCGGTACACTGAGTATTTTGCCAGCAAAAAGACTTGAGAGATACAGGTAGATAGAAATTATAGTGGGATAGAAAAATGCATACATGTGGGCACCATGCAGTGTTTCTTGGAGTCATAAGCATTTGATAAATACATGTACAAAATGTGCATTATGTGTACATCCATCGGCATGCTGAGATGTGTTGATGTACTATGTACACACGACTATCACTGACGTTACATGTGCTCACATATCGACATAGTATAGGAAGTCCAGGCTGAACTCCAGGCAGTGTGGTTGCTGATGAGATCAAGTGTGTATGCACTGCCATGCTACACAAATGTGTTACATCAGGGAGCACCTCCCTGGTTACATGCAGTGTGTTGGGTTGGCTGCATGTACCAAAGCGTAGTGTTGCACACTCAATGTACGTTCCATTTATATTATACTGGTACATATTTCATGTGATTTCATTTAACAATCACTTGTTCCTCTCGGCCATATCCAGCATGTATTGCAAACACTGTATCATCGTGAATTTCCACGGTGTTGGTCATGTCACGCAGGGGAACCTCTTTGTTTTACCACAGTGAATGACTCTGATCAGGGAATTGCATCATATTACATAACAGCTTGCTTGCCCTTTGATTCCCTGTACCTTCTGAGGACTACAGCCCCAGTTGGTTGGGCTGCTAATTCTAAAGCATGATGAATATTTGCTGAAGGCAAAATGGGCTCTGAGCCAAAGAATTTCCTTTTCCTCTACTTAATGCCCTTTGCAATTCAAGGCCAGTGTAATGCTTATCTCCCTGACCTCTGGGGTATATAAAACCCACCCCACCCCCTTTTTGTACTTGTGTTTATGGGAACATAATAATGTTAAGAGAGATGATATGTGTTGAAAAATACAAGAAGAAATATATATAGGCCTATACACTTGTAGCATTTGTATTGATAGACTTGCATGTGAGTGTGTGTGTGTGTATGTGTATGAGTGTGTGTGTGTGTGTGTGTGTGTGCTCTGATGAGGTATAGGCCTACATTAATTGTAGGATCTTGTGCTTGCAAGATTTTCATGCTACTGGTATTGGTAAGGCCTGAAGAGCAATGCCTTTTCCTTATTTTTGATCTAAAATTAAAATACTTCTTTCAATGATGATCGATGTTTCAACATGAGCGAGTTAAGTTTGAGATTTAAAGAAAGGAAATCAATGCCAAGTGTGGTTTTCTAGCCTGAAGAAAACAAACCTATGCATTTCCCCCATACCTACATGTGTACATTGTATATAATCTATGAGTAGTATAGGCCTACATAAATGCATTTTTAGAATTTATATGTGCTCAGGGTGTGACATATATTTTGTATATTAAACATCATACATGTTGGGCTAGCAAATTAATGTTAATGTCATGTGGTATTGTAAGGATGTATTCATGCTTCATGTGTGTGCACAGTGAAAAGTCTTTTTCTTTACCTTGAGACTGCTCATATCTACCTAAGGTACCAGAAACAGGGTGAATGTTGCAAAATAGGCCTATATATGTGTGCACAACAGAGCAGGCAGGTTTCTTTGAGAATACAGTTGTGGTTTTGAGAAATACAAAACTGTAAGTCAGTACAATTATAAGAATTAAGATAGAGGATGATTTTTGTATGTAACTGCAAGGTAGTAGTGCATGCACTGGAAAAAAAAAATGGTATGTTATCGAAAGGTGGATTTAGGAGCTGTATATATTGCAAACTTCAATGTGTGCATCATGCCATTGCTAAAATGGTTGAATCACAAGGGCCATGATTTCCTGTATGAGAAAATGTGAAATGTGTACACTGCAGCGACCACGTGGTTATAGTGAGAAATTTAAAAAAGTGCGCGTCTTGAGCCGAGCCACCAGTGAACACTACGATCCGATGGGGGCGCAGTCCTGTAAATGCCTTTTCTGCAACATAGTCAAACCTTTGGCCCAGCAGAGACACAATGTGAATTGCACAGCCAAAGTCAAGTGTTTGTACTGTGTGAAAAACCTGGGTGCCTATCACATACACTAGCTACTGTACTTAGCCAAAGGAGTTGGTGGGATAAACTTGTACTTTATGAGGCTGAGGTTACAATGTCTGCTGTGTTGACCTTTTGACCCCATGTGTCTGCACATACAAACATTGCATGCAGCTCAACTTGGCTTGAAGTTCACTGTGGCACATTTGAAACATTGCCATTTTTATGTAACACACTACACACACATATTGCTGTACAAGGCCCATCCATCAGCTCACTTATTGAACTGTCAAGCATTTTTTTATTGATTAAAACTAATAATAATGAAAAATATGCATTGAATAAAAAAATATTAGGAATGATGCACGATGAAGGAAGACAAACATTTTAAAGGGAAATCATATTTCCACTGAAAATGGGACAGTTTCACACTCAGTATGTCAAATTTCTGAAGAAAAAACTAGCTTTTATTCTAAAAATATATCTTTTTATTTCACATGAAGAAATATATCAACATCATGAAAACACACTAGTTGATGGCTTCATAACTGCCATTGAGATCATGACATCACAATACAGGCATAGGTAAATGTAGTTCAGGTTAATGAGTGAGAAGCAAATGAGGTTAAAATTGTGTTATACTGGAGCCAACCTTATGGTATTGTATGGTGCAGCATAAACATTATTTGTCACACAGCTGTATACATTGTTAGATAGACACATTATGTTTTTCTATTGTAAAGGAAGTGGTGTAGACGAGGATTGGGCTTTCAACTTTTTGCGAGATACCAAGGTACCACTTATGAAATAGTATAAAACATACTATTCTCAGAGGAATTCAAAGTTTATTTGATGAAAATCGGGTTTGGAATGGCTGAGACATCCAAAAACAAAGTAAAACAAAGCAATCCTAATAAAAGGTGGGTCCCACTTTTTATTAGGATCACTCTGTTTTGGATATCTCAGCCATTTCAAAACCAATTTTTTATCAAATTAAACAATAAATCCCTCTTGGAATTACATGCTCTTTCATAGGTCATTAGAGATTTCTCATTATTTCACACACACACACACACACACACACACACACACACACACACACACACACACACAAAATGTTAGAAACCTGAAGTTAGGTCTCAACCAAAACTATACAATCCCTTTGAACCTGATTGAAAGTAAACAGTGATGAAAGTGATAAAGTAAGTTGCATGATTTATAACAAGACAATGGCCACATAAAGTGCTCATTACATTGAGTATGTATGTACACTCCTGACACAATGACTATGTAGGGCCTACTGATATTTTGCACACATACTTGTATGCAGAAATAATAATAAATGGCACAACCAAGAGTACATTGTCCCACCCCACCCCGGTGATCCATTCATTACTTGCTGCAGGAAGCAGGGACCAGTAGTTGGTATTTCTGGGCTCAATGTGGCATAAACACCCTCACATGCAAATTTTAGTGTGGGTCCCAACATACAGGCCTACCAAAATCAAAATATACAATTTACTGTCTAAATGTGTCATTTAATAGCCACTGAGAAGAGATATATGATTGGTATTAATTCTGTGTTAAATGTATATCATAAGTAGCATGTGGATAGTTAACACAATAGGACAGCACATTTATTTTAAATGTAATATGAATTTTCAACCATTTGAAGACTTTTTTTTTTTCAAACTGAAAAGATAAGAGACATTGCAGAAATTATGTGATTTCTACCAGGTAACCCCATCAGCAGTTGGATATGAATTTTTACACATTTCAAGTTATAAATTCAACACGTCCATTTCCAACATAACTTGAAGGCTTCCAAGAACATTTGACAAAAGAAAGCTAGATTTTTTTTTATACTCTTCAAGGTTGTGATAAGCTTTATCTATATGCCATATACCTAGGTACAGTGTATGTGTCTAGTGAAAATATGTGCTTTCAAAGTGTCATATCTCCATATGAAGCTCCAACCCTGTGAGTCAAGCTTTCTGCCTCACATAAAAACAATCAGTGAGTGTTAGCCTGTGGTGGAAAATGAATCATGACTGAAAAAAGGGATTAAAGAGGCACCTAGGTAGCTGTATCCCTCCTACCTTCCTGTTTGCACGGCAGGGTTTGGCAGCAAAGATCAAAACATGTCATGTGGCGATGACAACAGAAGTACTACAGATGTCAGTCCCCAGTATCTCTCAGAAGAGGCATCTTTCTCTTGGAAGTGATTGCATAACGATTCCTTGTACTCTATGAACCAGCGTGGTGAGTATAAGAGCAGGGGTGGATCCAGGAATTCTGTAAAGGGGGGGGGGGGGGGGCGTGACTAATATTTCTGGTGCCACTTCCGGGTTTCATTGCAGTATTTTCTTTTTATTTTCTTTGTTTTAACGAAAATTAAAGGGGGGGGGGTGCGCCGGTTGCGCCCCCCTCTGGATCCGCCACTGTAAGAGGCCCCTCAGCAGACTCAAATCAACACACGAATGTAAATTCAAACAGTAAATACATCAAACATCAGTGTCAGCTACTAAACTACACCTCAACATGCACTGTACATACACCATGCTAATAATATAGAGCACTAATCCCAGAATTAGTTCACAAGTTGCACCATGGTGTGGTTTTTTTCTCTAATAGCTAGGATCAACATGAAAGTCATATATAAGCAGTATGGATGTAACAGTAGGTGTATTCACATTTTAATTACTGTGGTATTAGATACCACAGTAATTTGTTGGTACGATTCTCACTGGTGGAATACCAAGGTAATAGATCTGGATGCTGTGGTTATTCACTATTTACCATTCTCATTCTCAAAATACACATGTAGCATGTTATTTCTGGTAAGCACTGTGCATGCTCACATCTCCTGTGGTGGCAAGACGGGAAGTATGTCAGGTCACTTGAGAAATACACTGCAGTATAAGGATCGCTGGTTATCTTGTGACACGATTCTCGATCAAATCTCGCATGCATATTTCTTGCAAAGTTTGAATTACCATCCTTAATACCATGGCATTTCGCGATGTGTTTCATTCTGTATTTGCCTGTGTTCACATTATGAAATACCAGTGTTTCACAATCAATGTGAATACACTTATAAGGTGGGAGCAGTCAGTTAGAATTTGCACATTGCACCTGACTAGAATGAGACACTTTGAATACAGAAGAATCATATGCATTTTTAAATATGATTAAACTTTTCTGTGCCTAATCTAAATATGCTTTTTAACCCATTGCAGACTATAGTCCCAAGTATACTTGGGCAGATGTCTATGAGAAATGCATGTTATAGTGAAATCAGCCCATCCTCAAGGGATTAAAGAACTATAACCAAGGGAGCTAAACAGAGAAAAACATGGCAGTCCAAGAATTTTAATAATTCTGGCCTTTGTTAACTAACTCTTTAGCCAGAGAAACTGTTGGGGAAATTCCAGTGCAGTGGAAAGTTAGTCTGAAAGAAGAAAAATTATTTAGCCGAATAGAAATTTGATCAAAATTGTATGTAAAAAAATATAAGGAAGTTGTGAAATTCTGAAGTTTTTCTAATTATTCCCCAAAACATTTCTTGGACAGTCAATAACAATATGCATTATACTGAAGAGGTGATGTCATCCCCTCACAACTTGTCATATAGTTTCAGGGGCCGATCCAGGAATTCCGTAAAGGGGAGGCACCTTTACAAAATTAAAGGGGGGCACACACCCCCTCCCCTCTTTTTTTCTTTTTATTTCTTTTACTTTAACAAAAAATAATGAGGGGGCATGTGCACAGTGTGCCCCCCTCTGGATCAGCCACTGAGTTTGAAGATTTTGATATTTCAAGTTGATCATTAAACACAGTTAGGGCCTTAGTCTAAATTCTTAAAATATATGACTGATCATCATTTTGAACTTATTCAATCAAAAACAATGTTATGTTTTACATCAGTTTGATAACAGAAGACTTGAATTTTTGTCATTTTTTAAAACAAAATTGATGGAAAATTGTGAGGTGATGACACCATCAGGTCATTCATTTGCATATTCACATCAACTGCACACGAGAACTGTTCTGCAGAAGTAAGTGAAACTTCACAATTTCATACCTTCCCAATTTTCATCCAATTGTGATCAAATTTCCACTGTTGTAGGCCTACTTGAGAGATTTTACTCTTTCTTATCAGAATAACTGCCCTGGAATTCTTCTTTAATATTATCAATGAAAGTGCTCAAACCCATAATGTATATCACTGTCAACTTTTTCTGATATCAAACAAGCAATATTTCAGGTATTGCATTTCAGTTATCACAATAACTGCACACTTCAAGCCTTGACCTGGTTTAATTGTCGAGCCCACCGGAGGTGTTGGGAGACTAATCAAGGGATCGCTTGCAGCGTCCGTCCGTCCGTCGTCCGTCCGTCCGTAACGCTACAAAAACTTGAATAACTCTCTACTGAGGACTTTACATTCAATCAAACTTGGAGGGAAGAGTGGTTATACGAAGTTATACATTTTACCAAACATGAAGGTCACCTCAAGGTCAAAGGTCACAGGCAGGGGTCAATGAACTTAAATAGGGCCCAATGTAAAGTTTTTACGGCACATTTCGATTATGGCTCATAACTTTTGATGTATATGTCCGTTTGTTTGCAAACTTGGATGGTAGATGTCCCTTGGGGATTTGAAGGTCACCACAAGGTCAAAGGTCACAGACAGGGGTCAACGAACTTTTAGGGCCCAATGTTAAGTTTTTACGGCGCGTTTCAATTATGGCTCATAACTTTTGATCCATATGTCCGTTTGTGACCAAACTTGGCTGGTAAATGTCCCTTGGGAAGTGGAAGGTCACCATAAGGTCAAAGATCATAGGCGGGGTCAATGAATTTAGAAATACAATAATTTCTTCTACGCGAATGGGCGAGACACATTTTGGCCCTTGCCTTGTTACTCTCATCATAGTTGTTGTTTTTTTCTTTCATAATCACTTAAATGAAGTATTCTGTAAAACACTTACATAGGTTCATTTATAGTTTGGCCCATATCTCTGTAAACTGATACTGTGAATTGCAGAAATCTAGATTATAGCCCCAAAATCTGTGGATGTTTAGCTTCATTAGATTTATCAAGCAAGCATCTGTGTGCCTTCCTATATCACATCATTATACTGTGACAAGTTTGGTTGACTCTCATTATACTGTGATATATTTGGTTGACTTTCATTATTCATGTTCCAGACTGAGTGTTTCTTCTGTTCCATATTAATTTTTACCATCTATCACTCATTGATTTGTACAATTTAGAATTATAACAATGTGGTTGTTGTTATCTCTTCATATTCACTCCAAACTCAAAAACAAAACCATAGACAAAACCCATTAGGCCTATAACAAGGAGCTGACTACTTCATCATGATGAAGTAGTCAGGTTCTTTTCACTGTCACATTTTAAGCTAAAATGCTAAAATAACTCCTATTATTATAAACGCCTAAGTTGGCCTTAACAAAGGTTTCATCAAAGTCAAACATAAAATTGAAAATGAAAAATAGAATTTGCACACACATACTGTCAGGATACAATAAGATTGGTCATAATTGCACATGCAAATTAGACAAGGAGATGATATTATCCTTTACTTATGTCAGTCCTGTTGGTTTCTGTATATGAGGATGGTATATGTCATGTGATATCATGACATGTGCAACACAGTTGACAGATTGCTCAGGTGACCTGGTACAGTTTAAACCCAGTGCAAGTTAATAATATTCTGCTATGGCAAGCTTGGGGTAGATCTGTCTGAATCACGTACCAAAACATGTTTGTATGTGGGTTAACAAAAAATTTGATTTTTTGATGCTCCATCCATAAGTTTATATGTGATTGACACTGAGGAGGTAGAAATCTAGCAAGTTCTGGCATAGAATACTGTGTGAGCAGAGCTGTATCTCTCTTCTCCAACGACCTCACACCCAAAGTGATTGCAAGAGATGTTCACAATCCTTTTTATGTTCTTCATCATGAAGTGCACTACATTCACTGTATGCATTTCCAATCTTTAAAAAAAAAAAAAAAAATCTGATTATCTGGGGAATTGAAGGTGCATCGATAGAGCATAAATTTGAGTGAAGTTTTAAACTTTTAAGCAAGAAGTAACCCCTTTAGTTCTTATCAGCAATCACTTTTCCTCTTCTATTCCTTCAAGAGCTGCTGTAGAACCACTCAACAACTACTCACCTTGTGTATCTGTAAACAGTCGACATCATACATCATTGTTGTGCAGTCAAGTGCACCAATAGTGTCCATATGAAAGCCAACAGTGGGCTATTCATGCTGCCATAAGCTGGCCAAATATATGCATGGTGTGAGTCATGGTGAAAAGCAAGGTCAACAGCTTCTTGGCAGTCACTGACCTACATGTTGGCTTAGAGATGAATCTGGCCTATCAATTTGTGGTGGCTATATGCACTGCCATTCATGCCAATGTGATCAAGAGAATTAGAAGTGAGAGAGCAAGACCCCCTGTGAAGAAAGATCACCACAAGACTGGCACTTGACAGCTAGAGCTGATACTTCCTGGTGCTGCAATGATGTTAAAACAGTAACTTTGGACAGCTTCACAGAAAACCGCTGTTTGTTCCTGTTGCTCGACTGTACATCCTTGTGCTTCAATGATTGCATAGCTCTGTGAATTAATGATCTTTTTGTGTTAAATAGTTTTTCCATGCACATTGTACGCGTACATGTAATAGAATATACATGCAGCTGATTCATATGAATTGTGGATTGTCCCCCCTTTTTTTAGTGAGTATATAGCTTAAAAACATAATCCTCTAGATGGATGCTGTCCATGACCTCCTATGAATGGATGGTTTCCATGACAACATTTTGTTTAATGATTAAGACTACATTTAGATTATGGCTTGCCAACACTCACACAAGGCTGAAATGCCTATTCATTTTACCTTTTTTCACTTGCTATAGATTTGCTTTTTCATTTGAACCACACATACTCAGAAACATATACCACTTATGAAGTACCGGAACAATAATTTTTGAAAAGATGGATTTCATTGCAGGCAAGGGTAAACTATAACACTGTCATATTTTCTGACATCAACTGTAGCCATAGTTGTTAATCATTTTGATATTTCTCAAAAAAAAAAGGTGTAAAAAGGCTAAACATGGACACAAACCTTATCACAAAAGCCCAGCTAAATTCCCGTATTCTATCAAAGTAACCAGTCCACTTTCCAGACCACCAGGATAAACAAACTATCAGTACCCACAACTGCTGAGAAGTGGAAAAAAAATGTTTGCAGCTTAAAACACCAGTATAAGTTTGATTAATAAGGGCTACAAAGGGATATTAAAAGAAGCATTTCACATTTTTTTTTTTTGCATGATTGAACCATCAGGTTGTAGAATACCCATGCCCCCACCTTCCTAGTCTAGTTCTGCCTCCGTTGCGCAGTTCTCAGGATCGCGCTCTCACTCGCGTATAGTTGGCGAAAAGAGAATCGATAAAAAGGGTCCAGAACTAGACTACCACCTTCCTGATAACATCACCACCACCTTCACTCTAACTTATTTGTTTATTTAGGCCTGTTGTTATCTATTTATTTATCTATTGTTGTGACAAATGTTTGCTCAAGACTGATGAGATAATGTGAAAGTTGGCAGACATGGGCATCACTACCACCAGTGCATAATTGGACAACAAATTGAAAATCAAATTGTTTGCACACACCAACACAAAACTATCATTAGTTACGTTCAGACGGCAGGCCCTAACCTCGAGGTTAGGAAACCTCGAGGTTTAGCTCTTGCCCCCTAACTACGACGTGTGTCCACACGACGAATCTTAACCTCGAGGTTACGAAACCTCGAGGTTAAGCTTCTGCCCCCGTAACTACGAGTGGGTCCCACTCGATGTTAAAACCACAAAACCGGAAGTTTCAGCCCACACTGGTGAACAAGGCGTCTATTTATTCTTTAGTCCAACCCTGTCGGACTCGCTTACAGGTACTCTTTTTCTCTGTCATGGTATGCAGAGATAGCACTGCACTGATGACTTTATGCCTTTATGAAGATACTCGTCAAAACATTTTTTTAGCGTCGGAGAAGAATATAGAATAGAATACAGTAGCGAGTTCGACGTGTTCAGTTTCAGAGATCAAGCGCATGGGAAGAAAAGATGATGTTGTGTCCTGCGTCATAGGTTTTTCACGTGTAGTGTATTTGTGGTGTACGTTATTGTGTAATTGGGTATCAAGGACATTGTCCTATGCTATGTGAGTTTGGTCTTGAACGATGCACAAACATTTTCACATATCATTATTTGCTTATGTACAGTCATTTTTAGACTACTATTAGTACTAATTTAATGACAGGAAAACTTTGCGAAGGTGGTTCCCAAGGTGACACGTACTGTTTTGATTTAAGAGATAAAAGTAAGATATCACACATCTCTTCAAGGCACCCAACTGACAAATTCTGCAGCTTTACAACCCCTGACCTGCAGCTGGACAGGGATTCAATCAAGGTCAAGGAGAGCATATTATATTTCTAATCTGGTACTTGTCATATTTTTTAGATAATTGTGTATAAGTCTAACTGCAACATTTTTTTTTTTTAAATTCAATTCTAGACTTATCGTCATGATCCGGGGTCATGATAGAGGGGAATATATTTTTAATGTCAATATTAATTTTTTTCTTTTATCTCGCTTAATAGGCCTACATGACAAATCTTTTAATCAGGTATGGATTGGTATGGACATTGAAATGGAAAACACACTTTGATTTTCTACGACAGAACAGTGTTCAAAACCAAATTATACTATAGTGCGTATGGCCCTGGGCTTGGGTATGATCCAGTGGCAGATGGGGGGGGGGGGTGTACAAGGTGCCCCCCTTTTTTAAATACCAAAATATGTTTGAAATCGCATAATGAACATAATATGAAAAATCTCCCTACTGTGGGAGGGACCCCTCCCCCTCTTTACAGAATTCCTGGATCCGCCCCTGTGATCTAGGGACTATTTAAACGTTAGAATGTCTACCTCTCATAGCGGTATGTACGGCATTATGATGATGACGCCTCGGCAAGGAACTGGTTGCAATATTATCCGACTTTTACTATATCAGGCTAAATGAAAATCTAGAAGACACATAAGTTGGCAAATTTAAGTTTGCCATGATTAGAATCTAATCACAGATAGAGATGACGTATCTTGCCTGGCACCTTTTAATGGCGCTAACCGGAAATTCAACGTCTTACCATGTACATGTCACCGGTACACCGCTGTTCACATACTAGTGCAGTTGACACGTCACACTATGGATTAAAACCATGTGGCGTGAGCATGTGGTACGTGGTACCATAACGGGGACAAAACCGTCAAAAACATTCAGGTAATTGGAAAAATGCCACAACTCCTACGTATACTAAGTATATTGCGCCCAAACAATAGGTCTTTCGATTCCGCGGCCGCAGGCGGGCACTTTGTTTCTTGCTGCGACGTCATTGGATCCTGTGTGCGTTGATGCCATAGGTCACGAACTTTTCACCAATCGCGTGCGCGCATCAGCTTATAGTGTTGGGTGATACCAAGGTCAGCAAACTTTAAGTCCACCTCGTAACTCCCCAGGAAGAAAAAGAAACCAGTCGAGGAAGTTCAGATATGTGTACAGAGAACATTTACATGATATTTCTTGTATTGTGACTAGAGATTGGGTTTACAATACGGGATAAATTAGGAGAAAATACTTTTCGCCCTGTGTTGAAGTTGATGACTTAGAAACGAACACGAATAACAAGTAACAGGACCATGAAATATTAGATTACACAAAAGATCAGAAAATTAATGATAGGAACTACATGAATTTAAGTTTGGGTTTTCTTCAAACAGTAGAATAAGCCATATTATGGAAATTCTGAGACACGTACTACGATGATGACTGTTATCAACTTTCTCATTTCTTTTATTTGTTGGTCTACGTAAATAATGCTCTCACAGTCATGAACACTCGTGAACATAATAAATCCAGTCTTAAAGATATAGTCACACATGATTTAATGCACTGCTGCTGAGTTTTACCAGTGTCTCCTTTCAATGGTGTCGCTCCCAAATATCTCGATGAATCTTTAGTGATCCAATACTGTGCTCTCCCGCGATCTCAGATCGCTTTGAACAATATTTTGCCTCGTCTTGTCATTCAGACTAAGTTTTATAGAGAGCAATCTATTGCTAAGCACGCTGCCCCTTCACTTTAGCCAATATTATCCCATGTTTTTGAAGACCTCATTCACAACATCCAAGTTTATAATCGTCCTGAAAAACATTTATTCAAAAAGCATTTTGAATGAGTTGCGTTTCCATTTGATAGCATCTTTCCTTCCTTTTATGAGAGACTCAATGGCGGTATTATGCCACTTAATAACATATTATCATTAATGCTAGAAATTTGTACTTTTTCAATGATTCGTCAGCTATATAACCCCTTTCCCCATAACAATTTTATAATTTCTTAAACGCCAGAACAATTATTTTGTCACATTTCTTCTTGATATCCTTCAAAGATGAAGATTATTAAATATTTGCATGCAAGAGAATGGACGATTTTAGAGGCCGTGGCCTCACCGCCTCATCTTCTAGTAATTTGTGTAGTGACATGTGACCGATATCACCTTTCAGAGAAAAAAAAAGTGAAATAAGAATTCCGTGATATTCTAATTAAAGCTGTGACGGAACTTTGTTAAACTTTTGCTAGCCATGTAACTTGATTTGTTCTCCATAATAATACGACTAGTTCTTTGCTCTTGAATCTTAGTATTTAGTAATCATGAATCTTAAAAATTAGTAAGTAGCACATGCAGTTCAAGAGGGCTGTTGTTTTTCGCTCGAAGCAGGGTACGAGGTAAGAGGCAAGGCGACATGCGATTGGACAGACAGCGAGGCGGCGCGCGCTTCTCGGAACAACATCCGCGCGACTTTCGACCATCTTCGTCATCATCGTTGATGTGCTTGTGATGTCAATTGAATCATGCAGTAGAGATCAGTGGCTTGTCGCTTGCCGCCCGCCCGCCCTCTCATGCGGCGCACCATGCAGGGAGAGACCACCAGATCGAAGAAGCCAAAGAAGAATATGCCGGTGTGATGAACGTATCAAATAATCACGGGCACGGTATCTTATCACCTTCGGAGGTTGTAAGGCCAAGGGCCACTACACCTCTTCGGTGTTTGATAAGTAAGTAGGAAATATTCCAGTTAAATGTTAAACATTTTTAACCGTGAGTGCTCATTCAATGGCAATGCAGACGACTAAATTTCAGTCCCATTCGTATATATTTGTGAGGTACCGCAAGTATGGTGTTAAAGCCAAGGACAGGTACAACGCAGAGCTGAGATAGATCTAGACTATTTTAGAGATCATCTCTAGAGCCTATCCCCCATAGCTACACCACGCAAATGTGCACGGGTATTTATCTTTCTGTGACATTTAGCAAGTTGTGGGGGAAAGCGTGCATCTGTACATAACTTTCGGTACAGGTTTCTAACATTTTCTAATGAGGACGAGAAACCCAACCCCTTTTAAGGGCACGTAAGCCGTGCCCATGCCCGGCCCGTGTCTAATTCAAGAGGGATAAACCTATGCTATGGATTCAACGTTTATGTGATAAAAATTATTATCTATTGATATGAGAATTGTTATGCACAAGATCTGACTCTTCTTTAATACTCAGTAATTTACAGTAAAACTCAAAGTGGATATTTTGATGCAGTGCAGAATAAGATGAATTTTGGGCATAATTTTTCAATTCTGTGGAATCAATCAAGGTATTAATCATTCAGTGAAACATATGACAAGTAAAAATATTTGCATGCTGTTATCTGTGTGCTTATTTCTTTGACTTGTCTCATGAGTTGAGTATTGCATGATAGACCAGGAGTATTTAAAAGCCATGCTGTGCGTCATGAAGTAGGTTGTTGGTAGTGATGTGCTCCTCCATAGCGCTACTCCTTGTGATAGACTTCTGTGACACTGCCTATAAGTTAAACTTACAGGCCTATAGTTACTAGCATGTTAATTGTTACCGGTACCTTTCTTATGGATCGGTGTCACATTGCTAATTTTCCATTGCACTGGTAAGACTCTTTCATTCAGAGATCTCTGGAAAATGATTGCAAAGGGGTAACTGATCTCCTTAGCCATCTCCTTCAACACTCACTCTCCTGGCAGCTAGTTCACAATCACAGTCTTAGATCAACAAATTTTAACTTTTGTTGTGAAATGAGCATATACTAAGTATGATGCACTAAAAAGCTTTTGAAAGTATCCAAGATCTGGGTGGAAATTTCATGGAAAAAGACAAAGCTACCAGAAAGCCTTGTCGACATGCTAATAAGTGATCCTCAGCAAATGAATCTGTTAGCCAATTTGTTTCCATGGGCAGAGCACCCCTACAGCCCACAGGATCAGGTATGGGAGACTTTGCCTATATAGGGGAAGGATTTCATGGAGCCATACATTGTTTCCACAGAACATACTGGGCGATATAGACTGATCTTTCCGGTCAATACCAGAGGCTGTTAATGTTCTTCAAATGTTCAGTAGAGAAGTAGATGTCCTACCCATGGCATTTGTGCAGTATTTTAAACCACAGAGAAACAGAAGCGCTGATGGTGAGCAATTCTGTGTCTTTTGGTGTTCATCAGTATCCTTTAGTCAGTCCTTTTTCCCCGAAAAACAGTCCACCTTTGGAACATTGGCCACACTCGGCTGTTAAAGGCACTGGTACATCTTTCAAATCTGCCGTAATAAAAAAGCCTTCATATTTTGTGTACTTCTGCTTGCGCTGTAACCTCTGGTCATATTCCCTAGTGAACCTTTAGGAGAGGATCAACATAAGGTAGAGGCAATATCATGTTGATATCTTGAGTGTCCACAATTAATAGGCCACAGATCAAGATCAATAATTGTTTAGGAGAGATATGAAAGTGTCGTGGTTTACAAAGTAAGCTTTTTTCCATTGATGATATAATGCTACAGAGCAGAGGAAGACCCTGAGGAAAGGCCTCGGATCGAGGACAAAGAAAGTCTTGCAGAATGCTGCCCTCAGGCTCTTGGATTATCACCAAGATGTCGACAAATTGCTCCAAGAGATGCAGAGGCAGACCAAGGTACTGGTATTACAGTGATAAGGGTGAAGGTAACCATATCCTAGGTATGACACCTCTATTCCATGAAAGCTAATTACAGCTTTGGTGATGAACATAACCTTTTGAATGAAGCTGTTTGTGAAATATTCTTTAGAAGTTCCAAAAGATCAGGAATATCAGACATAGTGTGTGTAACAAACACCGCAAAAACTTGAAGCCTCCAAAGCTGTGTCACAAATTCATATTAAACAATGGTACTGTGGGTGCTGAATATTACTTGAGGATTTTATTTTTTCAAATTTAACAATGACCCAAAGTACCCCCCCCCCCCCCCCCCCCCAATACATTACCAGTTAGTATGAACATGATGCAGCATGGACAGGCAACAGCTGCACACAGTCTTACAGATGCCTGGCCTATTATACACTCCTGCATGGTATGCCTACAAGTATAATGGTATATAATAAATATCATGATTATGCTGTGCAGAGCAATATTTGCATTCCTAATTGCAAATTCAATCACCGGAGAGAAGGTCATACAACTCCCAATTTGCACATTGTTATACCCATCAAATATTTAGCAACCACAGTATCTTCTTTACACCAAGCAGTTATGTATATCCAGAGTGAAGCAGAAACCATTATCACTGCAAGATCATCCTTTGTGACTTGTGACAGAAACCTTTGCAAAGCCGCCAGCAGGATGAAGGCAGATCTGATGTGTCTCCCACAGGCTCACCTTCCCAATATGGCATGTGTGGGAACATTTCACCAGATGGTGATCAATTTCAAGGTAACATACCTAGAAGTTTCTCACTCCATTATGCATCTGTCTTGACTGAAATGCATTTGTGTCTTCATACGTATTCCTGATTCCTGTGCATTAATAGTTAAGATTGCCTTTTGAAATTGAGTATCCTATAAGATTGTGAGTGCATATGGTCTCTTCGTCATTTGACAAATAGTTAGAATTACAATCTGTCCTGAAATAAATTAATTTAGGACAAGCGTTTTCGATATCAATGTTTTTCAGTGTTTCCACAGCTACAGTAATTTTGAAGGTAAGAAGTAAGGTCTGATGAATGCCATTCATGCAGAAGCAATGTTTATGAATGTTGTGCTGAAGGCCTGATCATGAACTCATTGCAGGCATTTTTGCTTGTAAAAATGCACAGGTATTACAGACCATTAAGAGTATTTAAAGTAAGGGTATTTTTAAGTTCAGTTCTCTTCATTTATACAACATCTTAGAGCATCCTTTGTTAGAGATTGCTACTGTTGCTCAAAAGAATGAGTACAATGAAGGCAAGGATATAGAATAAAACAGAAACAATACACAAACTAAGCAGCTTGTATGTGTTTGGGTTTTTTTTCTCTCTATTTTTCCACTTTTCCATTAAAAATGTCAGCCGGAGCTATAGTGTCATGTTTGCGGCAACAAGCAGAACTGAGTGGCATGCCTGTCTCGCTGTTGTCTGCCAAGAAGTGTGCAGAGTTCCTCAGTACTGTTGCCAGTAGCAACCAGTCGCTAGGAGACAGTCATATGATTCATGGACTCCTTACACCAGAGGCAAAGGTTAGTCTACCAGCATTGATGCAAAACGTGTTGGTGATGGAGATGTATTAGAGAAAATTATGTAAAAATCTAATTTTAGCTTCAAGAAACTAGAGAAATTCATCACATCAAATGGCACTACACAGTCTTCTGATCACTTCTGCAGTTAAGTTAAGTTAAGTGACATTGTTTTCATGAAATCTGGTCAGAAGCCCCGAAATTAAAAATGGTTAAAACTCTTCTTCTCAAGAACCAGAAGTGACAGAGTTAACTTAGCACCGTGAGTAAAGACATTGGTGATTGTAGTCTCAAGTTTATTCATGGTGAATCCAGCCAGTCCTTGAAGTCCCCCAAATCTTACCAAGTTTAAAGGAAAATGCAAATTAGGATGTAAGCAATCTATGAGATAGTCGTTTTCATACTAGGTTGAAACATGTTTAGAAATACTGAATCATGTGCTAGGATTTAAAAAAGCAGTGTCTCACAGCCTCCACAACAATTTAATGCATTTGTTTCACAAGAATGCAATGTATTTGAATTAACACGAATTTCTTTTCAAGAGACAAAATGGATATATGTTTTGTGCTCTTGGATTTAATGGGGCAGGAGAGTGAAAAATTTAACCGCTTGAATATAAAGATAATGGCCAGTTCAAGAGGTGCCAGGGTTGTATGGCATTCTTTTCCACACTTCAACCATCAAAGAATATACCAGGGAAAGTATTTAGGGTTGTGTGGCATTCTTTTCCTCACTTCACCCACCAACAAATATTACAGGAAAAATATTTCCTTCCATGAGTGACCAGATCTAATTGATGGTATTTTGCATTGTTGAAATCACAGACCAAGGTGGATCAAATTTTCGATCTGATCAAATCACTAACTGAACAGAAGATCTTCCACAGAGGGCGCTTGGCAGAAGAACTCAATTCACTTACAGTAAGCATAGCTTCAACTGCTTGTCCTTTGTGTTCTTTTTCAGTTGCTTATTTCAGAATGTGAATGTTTTATGACAGTTAACTAAAGATTTTGACAGGGACTTAAACCAACAGGTGTTGATAAAGTCAAAACATTCTTGCTTCATTTCTTGCTTAAGTTCTTGCTTAAGTTCTTTCATGGTTATTCATTGGAGTGCTCATTGATTTTCTTGGTTTCTGTGATATTTCATAATTTCCTCATGTAGATTTCAATCCAATAATTTGATTAGTACACAGACTAGCTGCAGATATGGACAGTCCCACATTTCCTTTTGATAACAGTTTACCCGAAGCACCTTGGAGTGCCCATGGAATAAATGAATAGAAATGCAGTCTGACACATTCTTTATAAGTCCCATCTCACACAAGTGCAGACAAAACTTGAGTGGATACCACAGGTGAAGTTACTGAGATCAATTTACTTTGCAGGAAACATGTAAGAAGTATGATATAACGAAAAGATATTTGCCAGGAATAAATAAGAGAACTTAAAACACTAATGATAATCCAATCTGACTTGAAGTACGGTGAAAATTTCACAATTTATTTGTCGTGCTGTGGTAATGCTTCAGCCTGTGTCATTTTCCTTTCGTTCCCTATGCCTTACTGATATTGCAGAGCAAGCAGGGACTTCCCCTTGAGTTGTTGTGGCACCTGCACAGGGAATCCCTGATGACCTTTGACCTCTATTTGACCTCACACATCAATCATCAAACTGTTCTGGATGGTCTGGCTGGGGACATTGCAAGTATATGGGAGGGAAGCTGGGAGAGGGGTGCGAATGCTGAGAAATGTGACTTCCTGCAGCAAATGACAATTGGTAAGAGCTCTGATACCAATAAGATATGAATATTTTATCAACCATACTCATTTCCTTTTAATTTTTGTGATATTATAGTAGACTTATAAAGAAAGGTGGTATAGCGATAGTATACAAATATGCACAGGTGAGAGGACGTTAGTGGAGATGCAGAGCACTGGAGGGTATTTACAATGGTGTATGCGCCTATTGCATGTCGCACAACATTGTGAGTACCTGAGAGTGTGCTGCATCTCCACTAACACCACAAACTTAAACCTGTGCACTATTTGTTTTATAAAATGGTTCTATGAACTATTTATATAATATGAACTGCTATGGCCTTGAAGGGGATACAACATTTATTGCGCGAACTAGAATTGTATCGCCCGAGTCGAAGACGAGCACAATACAATTCTAGTGAGGGCAATTAATGTTGTATCCCCCGAAAGTAGACAGTCCATATCATTGTTATCACCCATTTTAGGCATCTTGAGCAGTAACTTAAATCATTACAATGTAAACTTCCTGATTTACAGTAGCAAATTTCCACTCGACGCCAGGTCGAACCCTACACCACTGTGCTCAACTATATACACCTACATGCATGCACACAATCCCTATGAGGTACGCGGTGCGCGTAACAGCCAGCTCACACAGTCGCAGGGAGCGATCGTCCTCTATTTTTATGTGCTAACGTATGGGAATTTGCCCTCTGTCGTGAAACTCGGGTATGCTGTGCACATAATAGCCAGCGCGCACAGTCAGACGCACGCCTACACACGGTGCAGCGATTGTCCCCTAATTTTACGTGTTCTTTGCCCTTCATTGCAAAACCTCTCTGTGAGAAACTCTCATCAACAGTAAATTTTCATCACCGAGAGCTCAAGTGCGTGGATGCTAGCGGTTTGTGCATATTTTCTCTTGGTGATTGACTGGAGTGTTTGCATTTAAAGTTAATGGTGAAACCCAGAAGAAGAAAAATACCCACTAATATTGCCCGCTGGAAACTGTTGGTTTCCTGACCACTTAAAACACCAACTACAATTGCCCAGTAAAACTATGTGATATAGGTAATAATCTTTTTTATTTACCTTCATAGGTGAATATCAGTCAGCTACATGAAGAAGTTGCTCAAAAGCCAAGATGTCCGAAGAAATGTTCCAAACACACTGTATATGAACTTTTACATTTTTATTCAAAGCATGTGTAGAGTTGCATCGTAGTGAAACTTTACCCCTTATTGTTTTTGGTGATGATGCCCCCTTTTCATACACAAAAAGCTTCTTCTTTTTTTTTGTTTGATGGCCTGCTATATGGTCTGTCCTAGCCTTATTTCGTGAAGGATTTTGTTCATATTTCCAGATAGAATTTCATTGTAGTCAAAACAGGCTATGTTTTATGGCAGAGATTTTGCAGCAACCTGGGGATACAGTTTCCATTGCATGACAACAGGCATTTCTAGTCATTGTTGTTGTAAGCAAAGGCATCAGCACCATTATCTTCACTTTATTTGTCTATATGATCTTGATAGCACTAGCTCACGACTCTTATATATAGGCCTCTCCTGTTCACAGCCTTTGGTGTGTTTCGGTCCCAAGTTTACCGTTGTGAACTCTTTTGCTTTCCTACATATGTCTTTCTCCTCAGACACCCTCGTTTGTTTCATTCAACTTGTCCATCATGAAAAGATTGCACCTTCTTCTTCAAGCGATGTGCCTGAAGTTAGAGGGATTTGTGAGGTGAGTTGAATGTTATCACTTCTGAGTCAGTGCTCTTAAGAGTAAATGTTTCCGTGTTTGATTATATATTTTGGAAATTTGGCACAGTGACAGCAAAGATGTTCAATTTTCACCCATTCACTTTTGAACAAAACTGCATAATTGTTACAGGCTATTAGTGTCAGGGCTTAATTTCATCAAAATGTGGAAGTGGAGAGTATTGATATACACACTATTTCACTGAAATATTCAGCAAAATAATAGTAATTATTGATTTACATTATTTGTACAACATTTGTTCATGGGTAAAGTATTACAGGTGTAAGATTGTATGCAAAATATCATAAAAACCAGAATTGAGTGTTAATTGTTAAGATAAGCTAAAACATGGGCAAATGGGACAGCATGCATGTTATTTGCTTATGGTATGCAGAGATATGTTATTAGACAAACTGTAGAACCAGGTTAGCATTTTTGATATTCTGTAAATAGATTTGAATTTGCTAGAAAAGAAGCATGTAACTTTCAATGATGTGATAATTAAAGGATTAAAGTGGGTATTGTCACAGATTAGTTTGAAATTTTTTTTTTGTCTGTCTTTCTCCCTCCACCCCTTCTTTCTCATTCTCTTCTTTTCTCTTCCTTTCATTTTCGTCTGGAATTTGCAGTGTGCTGAAAGGATTCTTGAGCAAGTCTTCACAAGTGAGCATGCATGCATTTCATCTGTCACAACAAAATACAGGAAAGACGTATTGATTCAGCTGTATCAGTATCGTGTCGGCCAGCTGTTTTGAAATTTCTTACGATTCCTTTTGCTTTCAAAAAGCTTGTTATAATGACCAAGGATGACCTTCCAAGCTCCTCATGATGTTTTGATGGCAAAGATAGAATATTTAACCTATCAAAGTTGAGATATGTTTTGGTGAATTGCAATGCAAATATCATTAGTAATTGCCTTTCCTCCAAGGAAGTTTCAAATAGTTTGATGCTGCTCTCTTCCTTTGGTATGAGTATTTGAAGAAATGTTGATGTATTCATTGTGTATTTAACATGAATGTGCCAGAGTGAGAGTACTGTAGGTGGACTTATTTCAAGTTACCAAAGTTGTTAGAGCATTTCAAGCACCAAAATTGCCTGAATTTGCAAGACTATTCTAATTTCAAATGCTTGTTGTAAATTTTGTCCACAGACTAAAACAAGAATGAAATAGACATATCTTGCATATGCACATTCATTAATGGATATCTGTTAACTTATGCGAAAAATTTCATGAAAAGAATTGCATAATCTATGAACTAAATCCAACCTACTGCTGTGAATTTAGTGTGTTCACAGGGCACTTGATTATTATCTTTTGCATTATTTTGTACATTGATCCTACTTAAATTATTCTGGAGTAAGCATTCTTGATATTTTAAAACAAATTGGAAATAAGGTCAATCAGGCTTTTTCCCCCTAATGTTTAACCCGTTGAGGAAGAGTCCCGAGTATACTCGGGCAGGGGTCTATGGGATATGCATGTTGTAGCAAAATCAGTCCGTTGTCAAGAGGTTGAATGTTTTGACAGTGAATGTAGATTGTAATAGGATACTGTATCATGTGTTTAGACTGGCAGTATGTAGAGGATACAGTAGTGACATATTGTGAAGTGATTATAACAAGTATGCATTGTCTTGACACATTTCATATCGTCTCACGACAAATGAGTAACTGAATTCTGTGAAGGAAAGTAAATGCTCAGTTGGAGAAGGTATCTACAGCTTTTGTGTCATTTTTCATTTATGATAAACATTTCTGGTCAGTTTCCCTTTGTTTACATTTATTATGTATTCAAAAAGTTGCATCACTTTGGTGATCCTTGACATTTGTACTCAAGTTGATTTCTATCCTTTGGAATAATTTCAGGTTTATGGAAGCTTCTGACCATACATGCATTGGGAATTTAGCAGTTTCTGAGATGGAACACAGTACATGTTGTACTAGTAAGGGCTTTCCATTGCTCTGTCAGTAAGAGCCCTGGTCTAGCAGTCCAGATGTATCAGGTTTGAATCCAATAGATTTTCTTTGTTCACTTTTCATTTGTGTTGCATGCATTTCTGGTAAGTTTCCCTTTCTTTGCATCAAACACTTTTGATCACACAGGAGTGTTCCAGGCTGCATGTAAGCAGGGTGGTGAGCCCCCGAGCCACGAGGGTGTTCTTCCGATGTCGAGACTCCAGACCCTGCTCCCGATGGAGAGCTGTCGCCTTTTTGCCTCTCGTCACATCACTCAGCTCCTCAGCCACAAAACAGGCAGCTCAGGTAAAAGTAGCTGAAGTCAGAACCTCAGCAAAGTTGCATTTTTGGGTATCATCTTCATATTATCACAATTCTTACTTTGACTACGTGACGGTAATTACCATTCACCCTTTTGTTAATTTGCCACACCACAGTTTGTTCCACTGTGCAATATATTAAATAATGCTAAATATAGGGAAATTGCTCACAGAGTATAGTAGCCAGCTTTTAAAATCATGTGGCCCGTTACTCCTTAAATTCACCATCTTTGAAGGAAAACAAAGCAAAACAAACAAAAAGGAAGAAATACAATAAAAGTGTTTTTCTCTGTGAATATGAATAAGTCACAACCAGAATATGTCTTACAGCATTGTGCAATAATGAGCTGGAAAATACATTTTTAATGGTAAGAGTTACAATGTTTTTTCCTGTTAATGATTTTTGTGAAATTAATTTGAGAGATACAAGGGGAAACGCACATAATTAGAATAAATGATTTCAGTTGCTTAAAAAAATACAGATTTCTCAAAATGCTTTGCTTGTATGATACTGAATGTTCAGATATCCTTCGTGCCAGCCAGTCAACAAGGTCTAAGCACTGCCAGTAACAACAGAGAAATTAAACATTTGTACCTACCATCACATGTCAATGTTTTTATTACTTTAAACTTTTTATAAAAGTAATAGTGAAAATGGATAGAAAGGATGAGATTTATATTAGCCTTGACGGATATTTTTACGACTTTGCAGCAGTCACTGATACGTTCGGTCAGCAGCATGAGTGGACCTTTGCCAAAGCATCACCATACGTGGTTAGCCTCTTCCGACAGCTGCTGTTAGCTTTACATGAAAGTGATGCAGTGGGACTATTAAGGAGAGCGCTGGAACAAGAACAGGTACAGGCAGACAAAACCATGTCAGTTGTGCTTGTATCATTCTCTTATATCATGTAGAATCATTGAATATTGAATGAAGTTAGACATACTCTTGGACTGTTGCATAACAGCTCATTCATATTGGGAGCAATGGTATAATATCATATCAGGGATGCCAAGTTCAAAAAAAAATTAATCATGACTCGGCATCTCGGCATGCAAATGTGCGCGCGAGCGAGGGTGTGGGAGGGGTTCCCCCCCCCCCACCCCCGTGGCCTCCCACGGTAGGGAGCTTTTTCAATTTTTAGCTCTTAATGGTGCGATCAGGTGCATACTTTAGTGACTATTTTTTACTTATTTTGAAAGACAAAAGGGAAATATACCTTCAATTGCAACTATCACTTAAATCTTTTGAGCTATGCTCATTATTATAGGCCCAAGTTGCAGACTTCGCCCGATGCGTTAGAAAAATGGGTGTCATGCGTGAGATCGTGAGATGGCCCCTAAATGCTTGAGTCTCACACAGAATGCGTGAGACTTGGTAGCTCTGTCATATAAATCGATCATCTGCAATGTGGTAGGGGTGATCTGGGGGTCCAGTGTCATGCTTTGAGTTTTACATCCCAGGGTTTCTAACCATGAGCGAGAGTTTGGAGTGAGACACTGTGAGGATGTGAGTGACCAAACCTCATTGATCAAAGTGACGGTGGTTGTGGTGGGGGGGGGGGGGGGGGGCAGTTGGGAATGGTGTGGAAGGGGAGCCCTAACCCTAACCCACACCCCCCCCCCCCCCTTTCAACTGGAGGGAGCTTTGCCAACTTAACATTTTAAATGGTACACTCTGGTGAATACTTCAGTAAAAATTTCAATGCATGCATAGAGAGAGTGTGCCTGTGGGAAAGTCTTGAAAGTTTGGGCTTGGGCATTCTGAAAGTTCAGATTGTCAGGGATTTGGCGGGCATTTTCTTGTTCAACTCCTGTTTTGAGGGTTCTGCGTGAGAATTCTTTCATCAGAGTGAGACAGTTAAAATTTGGTAAGAGAGATGGCAGCCCTGACATCCTCAAGACAAAAAGTTTCAGAGGGAACCGCCTCTCACTTGATGGATGATATTCATCGTCTTCACTTGAGTTTGGAATGCGGTGTGTCTACTGGAGCTCAAGAACCGCTGTAGAAATTGGGTTCAACGATATAAGATACCAGTAATTTGATGAATCAGGATATGAAATGTCAATTAATTATACCTCCGCCAAGGGAGGAGGTAATGTTTTCATTTATTACCATTTGTTTGTTTGTCCGTGTGCAAAATAACTAAAATAGTTGCGAAGGGATTTGGATGAACTTGCAGGAAAGTTTGAGAATGACACAATGAACCGATGATTAGATTTTGGGAGTGATTTGGAAATTTTTATGGCTTTTATGAAGGATTTTTGGTATTTTGGCAGGTAGGGTCAATGAACTTCGGAGTTCAAGCTGGGTATTTTGAGGTTTTCATACGTGCACTTACGTGTGTGCTCTAGTTTCTGCGCTGCTAGGGCGAGGCGTGCCGTGCAGCTGAGGGTTTATGATGTAACAAAATGCTTCTACGAATGTATATTGGGAATTCGGGCGATTTTTAGCATGCATGCGTATGGGTGGAAATCACCGATCTCTATGGAAGAACAAGATTATTGGTGGAAACTAGCCGCTTGGCAGGGGTCTGCCCGCGCAGAGTGCTTCTCCAGTTTCTAATAGTCTCCTGGTGTTGATAAACTTTCCAAACCTACAGCAGAGTTTACTCTCTGGTCAGTGGCAGCTGTTGCCATAGTTACTCTCTGTTGTCTTTATGTCACACAGGTCAACTGGAAGTCAACTTTGATCTACACTTCAACAGTTTTGATCTACTTTCCTCAAGCTCAAGAACTGATCAGATGTGAGTTTCTTGTTTCCATATCCCACAGAGTACCTTTCCGAGATTATGTACAGTTGACTCTCATTATAACGAAGTCCTCGGGACCGGCAGTTTGTTTGTTTGTTTTTTTTGTTATATCGAAATTTTGATATAACCGAATAAATAAACAATGAAAATGCATAGAGGGGAAAATGTTGTGGCCTGAATATTTACTTTGTTGTAACCGGAATTTCATTATAACCATGTTCGTTATAACGGGAGTGCACTGTGTTGCTATTTGTCAGAGAGAATGATGTATCAAGAAGCAACTTGATAAAATGTCGGCAAGTTGTAGATAAGGACTTTTCCTTGTCATGAGTAGATTTTTTGTGGCTTTATTGTGTAAAGTTCAGTTTTGATTTGGTATAGGGGATGTATAAATTTGTAAAATCATGTCCTCTTATGTGTCATGTTATAGAGACAGTATAAGAGAAGAGAAGCTCACGTTGTTTGTGAGGGGAAGCAGATGGACAAAATGATTTAAAATGAACATTTGTTGGTATAAGGCAAAGTTACTTGCTGCCACTTTGAAGGGCATAGTAGAAGGCATTTATAAAAAATCATTATGAAATGGTGATGTGGATCCTAGTCAAATGATTGGCTAAGAGCTATCATGTGACCAGTCTTTTCTTTTGGCTAAAGACCCACTTGGCTTCGCCTTGTGCATTTCTGACAGTTCCAAAGTTATCATTTTGTGGATATTTCTAATGCCCTGTGTGATATACCTTATTTGCATTCTATTGTCTGCAAAATGACCAATGGTTATTATTCTGCATTTTGTCTCATACCGGATAATCTTTCTGATTATCACATTCATTTTAAACACATACTCTGTCTCCTGATTTTCCTATAATGTTTAATATTTCTTGTAAGCATCTCAGTCTGTTCCTTCTGATTAACAGGCTGATTTTGGTATAAAATGCATTTCCCATAGACATCTGCCGGAGTATACTCGAGACTAGTCTTCAATGCGTTAAAGTCTCTTTTCCTGCTTGTTAGACATGCTTTTTAATGTTAACAGCCTGGCATATCTCACATCATTCTTTCTGCTACCATGTCTTCTGCTCATGCAGCATGCATTCAGGAATTTGTTGAGCAAGCCCTGGGGAGCTATGAAGAGGGACCCCTCATCTCTGCTTTCCTATTGGTCAGACAAGCAGCCAATGAAGGGCCTCATGTCTTTCCACCGTATGCCTCGTGGTTTAAGGTAGTGTGGTTATTTCAGTCAAGTTTCTGTGTTCTGTTTTCAGTTTCTGTATTCCTTGCAGTAATATCCCTGGCAGTAGGGTCAAATGATTGTGGTTGCAGCTAGTCAATAAATAGTGATGGAATAGTAAGATTACAGATATTTTTGTATATGATTATCCGAGATGAGTTGTGGTAAGACATCAGTTTCTCAGCAATATCCCTCTGATGGTCCCCATGGAAGAATGCAGTAACTATCACTGCCAAATTTTGATGTTCTTCTTCTTTTCTTCTCCTCCTCCTCCTCCCACTCCTCCTCCACTTTCTTCTCCTCCTCAAAGAAAAAGTTACTTTCCAGCAAAGGGCACTAGCAAATCGTGATAACAGAGTATATTTCATCACAATGTCTGTCTTTTACTTGACTGGGTAGAATTCCCATGAGATGTTGCAGGATATCGACCCGAAATTCTGTTGGCTTGTTTTGAAGTGTTCCTGTCGACTTTTAACTGATTGTTTTCCTCTGTCTTTCTTATCTCAGGAGACGTTTGCCTCTGGACCATCATCAACAAACAAGAAAGCATTCTCCTTCCTCCTAGAATTCCTCACCAACCTCGTGCCTCATGAGATGGCATCTTCTCTACGGGTAGGTTTGGTGTTTTGTTCTCTTGACACTCTTTTTCTCTCCATGAGGATGCAGCTAGTTCATTCGATAGTGCTACCATAAACCTTTTTCCCTCATTTACTTCACCGTACAAACCTTCAAGCAACATATAGTTCATTCTAGTTTGCCAGCTTGTTCAGTTCAGTTCAGTTCATTTCAGTTTGGTTTGGTTGGTTTGGGTTGGGTTGGGTTCAGTTCGGTTTGGTTTGGTTCAGTTCAGCTCAGTTCAGTTCAGTTCAGTTCAGTTCAGTTCAGTTCAGTTCAGTTCAGTTCAGTTCAGTTCAGTGTAACATTGGTTTGTTCAGGAATTAGCACAAGACATACACTTATCACTTTATGTGCCATGTTGCACGCCCAACTCAGTCGACGGCATGCCAAGTTCGCATATTTTGCTCAAACACACAAACCTGCCCAAACCAATCAATAACATACCATATGCCACAGTAAACTGAAAGCGCTTCTCGCGATTCCAGTCCTGTCACATAAAGCTTGCATTTTGTGTGGTGAGTGACGATGAAGCAGTATTCGCTAGTGGATTTGCTAGTAAATGTTTCTGTCACTGTTTGTGTACAAATGTCTTGGCTTTACAATAGTGTAGCTACTGGGCATTTGAAAGAAAAATCATCATAGATTTGTCACACAATTACCATCTAAGCAAAGCTTGGCAGTCTTACAACTCTATTCATTATGTATCCATAGTAACAAAAATCTATAAAGGTTACATACATTTGAAAAACAAAATGTTTTCTCAAAGCATGACTATGCTGCTGTTTCAGAATAATGTGGCACACAGGGGGTTTGCACCATGGCACATAAAGAGTTAACCCTCTATATGTGCCTAGGCAGTTTTAGCCAAACATGTCAGGCTTTTTCATCAGCATGCAATAATCCCTCCAAACTTCACCTGGTGGATTAGCAAGCCCACTCAGGTGTAGCACTGTGCCTTGGTCCAACAGGGATTATGGATGACATGGTGACACAATAGGGATTAGGGGAGTTGGCTAATCTGTAATCAATGATAATTAATTTCTATACATCTCTACCAATTGGTGCAGAAAGTGCTCCAATCAGCAAACAATAATACATGATTGGCACACAGACACTGAAATATTGATTGTTTGAAATCATTTCTAACAAAGAGAACTCTGTAATTGTTTAGATCAAATTGCAGGATTTTAAAGACCTAAAAGAATGCACAAAAAAAGGAAAAAAATCTCTGCAGACATCGGGATACACTCGATGATATATGATGAAAAGAAATGTCTGACTTTTAACTAATCAATGGCACTGATCATGCAGGCAAACAGTTACCATAATCACTTGAAGAATAGTACAAAGTTTTACATGTGATGAACATGGGTTCCTTCCGTATGTTAATCTATCATTTTGTTATATTTATTTGCATTTGTGTGTGTTTGTACCGGGGTATGTTTTTATGTTTCTGCACATACTGTACCTGGAGGCATGCCATTTGTCAGTTTGTCTTGAATTCAGTCTGTCTGTGTCTATCTTGAGTTTATTCCATCTTGTAGGAGGCTATTGCCTCGTATTGGAAGAAAAGTTGTCTGGCACCAAGCACTTATGCTCTAATCCTTATTTTTTTGTTATTGTTGGGTCTTTTTCAGGCACATATTCAAAATCCACCCACAGCACCAGCCAAGTGCCAGGACATACTCAGAGATTACCTGATGTTGGCCAAAACCAGACTGTCAGATCTCAATGTGAGTTTTCAATGAATTTATGGCTCGGACACCCCAGTCTTTAAAGTTAGTCCTGAATGAATTGATACTATAGACACCACAATCCTTAAAGTTAGTCATGACTTCATTGATACCTCAGACACCCCAATCCTCAAAGTTAGTCATGGAATCATTAATACTGCAGTCACACAGATGTCACAGTTAGTCATTATTCAATTTATAACGTAGATACTAAAGCTTAAAAGGTAGTAATGTATTCAATGATACTGCAATATCCCTAGTCTCAAAGTTAGTCATAAACTAAGTGTTATTATACATTTGTACCATGAATACCTTAGTCTCATAGTTAGTCACAAATCTATTGTTATCACAGATGCTCCAATCTCAAAGTTAGTAATTCATTGATACAACAAACAATGAAACGTCAGAGAAGGTAGTGAAACCATTGGTATGAAAATCACTGAGATCCCCAAGTAGTCATGAACACAGTGATACCATCGTAATATCAAAATTAGTCATGGATTAATTGATACCACAAACATTTCAGTCAAAAAGGTTAGTCATGAGTGTGTTGGTACTGCAGACACTTTCCCTTTTGCCCCAAAGTGCTTCGTATGATCCAGTCATATATTCTTGATCTCAGAACAATATTACTGATAGTATTTTTTGTGGGAATTTATTTTCTGATGATAACTGTTCCCAGAATAACTTTACTGATACTAACACGCCTCAAGCTAAACGGAAGGAAGAGGAGAACTGAAGTGGAGAAATTTAATGAGCTTCATAACAATCACAACAACAAAGCAGTTTCTGGTAGAGCATTTTTATATCATTTTCCTTGTAATAATTGGTTAAGAGTTGGTTGCAGACATGTAATTTGTTACATGCATTGACATTAAACCATAGGAAATTTCACTCATGAGGCATATTTTCATCAGATCAAGGATCGAACTGATGGACTATTTTGTGATCTAGGAAAGTAGCCCGATATCACAAATTTTAATCTTTATCAGCTCGAAAACAGCCTGCCTGGGAAATTAGCCCGAAGTTGGTGCATGCGTACTTTGCATCATGACTCGGCCCGCTCAGCCACAGAACTCTACATAGAGTTGTATGGTCTTGGTGCGCAGTGCAAATGATGGGATCGAGAAAATTTCAAGCTGATGGAGACGGCACCCAAATAGCATGCTATTTCACAAATTGGTGCGCCATTTTACAAACTAGACCAAGATTTTTTTGGAAATTCTCCCGATCAAAAGCACGCTATTTGCATCTTTTTGCACAAATAGCGGGTTCATTTGACATCGGGGTCATTTCCTAACCACAAAATAGCGCAATATTTTGAAATGTTAGTCTGAGGAAGACAGGCCTATTATGATCTCTTGTAATTTGATCTCTGCTGGTGGTCGTGAATTAGGAGCTTTTCAAGCCATTCTTGTGCTTGGTTGTCAAAATATGAGTATCAACACAACAAGGAACACAACAACTGATGCCTCACATTCTTTGATATCATGCATCATTTGTTTGCAGGAACCTTGGCAGTTTACTGTAGCGGGTCGTGTTGGCAAGTTTGGGACTGGCGTGCAAAGTCTAAAGGTACATTGGATGTCTGTGTTGCATGCATAGCTTGCTGTACAATAAGTTCAAGTTTCAGATTATATATCTAGAAACATTTCTTTCGACATGGATTGTAAATGTCCAGGTGATTCCAGCAACCTATGGGGGATAAATCCAGACATTGAAATTCTAGTGATGTAGCTGCTGGTGTTCTGATCGGTGTATATGCCAAAATTCTAAAGAAGAAATAGTCATCACCATTAACTGTATGACAAAAATAACTTTCAATCCGTGTAAAACGAACTTGTGATTAGAGTTTAATTCAGATAATCAAAGAAAAGACAAAGTGAGTATGTCTCATTTCTGTTTGTCTGTCTGTGTGTGACCTCAGCCAAGAGATAAGGCTCTCATGGATGTAGACGTGGCTGTGGATTCCTTCGAGAACAATGGAAGAATACCTCCCAATGTCTTGGAGGCAAGGTAACTTGTTAGGAATCTTGTGGAATTCACCCGATCATGGTAGACTAGTCAGGTTTTGTCACACATTACAAGCAGTATACTTTTTATTGTGACATTTCCTTTAAAGAGTGACTTGCTACTGGTGTTCTATGCAGTGATCTACTGAACAGATTTTCAGTATTGTTAATCAAAATGGCAATATTAAGCTGAAGTTCTCAAATGTAACATAAATGTGAAGTAAACATGTGAAGTAAGAAGTGCCACCTACATCCATGTATCTGGACAAAGCCATAGGAGATTAACATCAGTTTCAAATTGGGTGCAAATCTGAAATTCAAAGTAATTTTATGGTGTAGGCCCTAATTTATTTGTCAGGACTTCATCATAACAGAAGTTGCGTGTACTGAGTGGTCGGAATTCCTTGTGGAACAGAGAATTCACACTACTTTGTATAATTATCATTGCACTCTGTACTAGTTCTCCCTTTCTGTTCTTATTCCAGCATTTTTAAGAAACCTTACTACATGGCACACTTTCTTCCTGCTCTCCTTACTCCAAGAATGGTGAGTTTTAGTGAAACTGGTAGACTCCCATGGTTGCTGTTTTTCATCAATTGTGGATTTAGGATTAGGATATGATGTCAGATTAGGGTCCTGGAGTGCAGGACAAGAGGTGGGATTTAGGATTTAGATTTTGGTTAAATTGACATGTGAGATACACCATCTGATCTTGTCAGCATGATGAAACTAGCAAATAGGGGTGTAGACCCAACAGGACTGAACCATTTGATAATGAATATATGGAGGAAGTGGTGTTCTCTGTAGGGGACCTGTGAATGTAGTCACAG
Source organism: Diadema antillarum (assembly GCF_040938485.1). Taxonomy (NCBI): domain Eukaryota; kingdom Metazoa; phylum Echinodermata; class Echinoidea; order Diadematoida; family Diadematidae; genus Diadema; species Diadema antillarum. The sequence goes on along the minus strand of NW_027270906.1, from coordinate 4,500,495 downwards.
TGGAATCATTGAAAAGTAAATCTTGGGATTGCTCTGATTTCAGTTTGTTTGTTGTACATACTATGGTGTTACTGTAAAAGTGGATATTTTCGCGCGACTAATTTTTCGCGCTTGGCCATGTAAGAAGAGTTTCGCGTGTTTTTAATTCTGCGGAATTAAGACATCAACAACCGGAACATATGGCACGCAAAAATATTCGCGTGCTTTTATTTTTGCGCTAGCTTTCTGTTGCGCGAAATGCGCGAAAATTTCAACACCGCGAAAATTTCCACTTTTACAGTATTGTTCTCTACAAACTCATCCAGTATCTTGCAAAAGCTTGTCTTGTGATGGCAGCAGGTCTCAAAATATTTTTGTTTGATTACAGTCCAAATTATTAACACATCCAGAGTAAGAATTGACTCTCTTCTGTGTTCCCATATGTTGTTCTCATAAAATTTCATTGCATTAGCACACATCATCTCTTCTCTTAGTCCCCACGCGATAAGTTTTACAGATGCCTGTTACATGTCTTCATGAACATAAATTTTGCAATGAATGTACTGTGTGACTTGAAAGTTGTCATTTGAGACTGCAATATACTCATTTCTATTCAAGAATCTTGCTCTGTTTGTAGCAAAATGAGAATACCTGATTTGATAGAGGATGTCAGTCTGTCATATGTTACATTACATTTACAGTCCTCATTGTGATGTGCAACTTTATTAACTCTTCTTTTCAATTTGACAATTACAAGTCAACAGAAAATTCGTGGAGATATGCACCTCTGCTATTTAAATGTGTGCTCTTTATGTGAAGCAAAACAGCATGACAACCCAATCTATTCTCATTCTTGTTTTCTTCTCTCTCTTTTTTTTTTTCAAGCTTCCTGACATTGCTGATGGAAAGATGAAGTTGATTGAGGCAATGAAGAGGCAAGTCGGAAAATCCCTGCAGTAAAATTTAACAAAAGGATGTTTGTGCATGACCTTGGTTAATAAAGGGACATTCCAGATGATTTTCATAATTTCACATCATGTATTACATAAATCAACAACTCCATGTATAGATTTTTGGCATTTATTGTTGTTCTTGAGCAGAGAAACAATACTTTGAAAAACCTCAAACAAATTACACTGAACAAGGATGACATAGGAGGTTCACATATTTCAGAAATGTAGCAGTGTAATTTCATTACAATACCGCTTGCTTGCGAGTTCACCTGTGTATAATCTATGCATGCCTTATTCTTTTGTTCAGCTTCCTTGAGTCCTAACTCATGCATTCTTATGGTGACTCTGCCATGTCATCATCCTTGGTCATTGCAATTTATTCTACATTTTGAAAATATTCTTATTCTTCATCCCAATTATCACAAACTCTGAAACTCTGTCCTCAGTACAACTGATTTATAGTTGTTCGAATGTAAAAATTTGAAAATCATCCGAAGGTCTCCTTTAACCCATTGAACACTAGTCCCAAGTATAGTAAGAAATGTGATAATGAGAAATGTGTTTAATGGCAAAATCAGGTCGTATTCAATGGGTTGATATGAGGAGTCTGTCCTCCTTCATAAAAAAGTCTTTATGTTAAGTCTTATGAAGGATAAATGACATTAACCCTCCTATCATAACTATGTAATGGGAGGAAGTACTGCATGCATGATATTTCATGAGGATTGTGTTATGCTTTTCTTCCGTACTTTTGTTTAAATGAAAGGTTTATGAAGAGCACTTTACTATCTGCAGTGTGCTTTGAACACCATGTACTGAGAAGACTTTCAACACTCTAGAAGTTACATGAAAGGCATTACTGCTAGAATTTGTGCTAGGGAAAGAGAGCCTGTGGAAAGTGAGTGTGTGGCTATTGTATTGAAACAAGGCTGTTCTTTGTCTGACTGTGGATCTCTTTAATACAGTGCTAACAAGATTCCAAACAGTGTCTACCGTCAGTACGAGGAGGCCTGTGCCAAGGAACTCAATGAACTCCTGGATGGTAGGTTGTGATTTGATTTGATATGATTTGATTTGATTTGATGTATTCTCTGTATGGCACTGCTTTACAATTACATCAATTTCCAATGGTTTCAATAAACATTGTTTATGCAAACATGACATTACACAGAATACTTGTTTTGTACAATTTTAGGAAAAAAAAAAAAAAAAATATATATATATATATATGTTGATAAGGTAATCCACGTGTTGGCAAGATAAAAAGATAAGTAACAAAACTGCAACAAAGTTCATACTTTATTCACCAACGGTTTATTTCTTCACACAAATTTTCGAGCGTCTCGCCGCCCTTTCTCAAGTGTTGATACTGAGAGAACAATAACAAAATTAAGCCATAACAATATATTGCAACCGTGTTACCAAGGATGCGCGCTTTAACGCATCAATAGGCCTATAGTTAACTTGTCGAGCTACACTTTGTCTGAAGGGGAGGAGAGCGTACTTGGTCTCGGTATGTCTTTCTGCCCTACCAGGCGACTCGATAAAGTACAACTGTGCGCCGATACTTTTCACTTCACACAAGAAATCCCCCGAACCGAACTCCGCTCTGCAAACAGGTGCCCAAAATCTGAGACAGTGGCAGAAGAAGAAGAAGCGTCGCAACCTAGGCCGACGAGGAAACTAGTCTATCAAAAGCGACGCCCTGCTGTCCCCAGCGGAAGAGACCCCTTCATCGACTCGTTTGTGAGCAATGTGGAGAGACACCTCGACAAGCTGCTGAAGGAGACTGAACGGGAACCCTCATCGAACATATCACGGAAGCAGCAAGACGCCATCCGATCCCTGCGCGACAACGCTGACATCACGATTAAGCCTGCTGACAAAGGGGGAGCCGTCACCATCCAGGATACAGCGGACTACATCACCGAGGCGGAAAGACAACTGTCCGACACTAGACTCTACAAGAAGCTTGACAGTGACCCTACGAGCTCGTTCACGAAGGAAGCTGAGACTCTTTGTAATAACCTGAAACACATCGAAAAGAGAGAAGCGAAACAACTTGTACCAAGTAAGCCGGTAACTAGTAGATATTACACATTACCTAAGATCCATAAACTTCCGACGATGGTAGCAAATGCCACTGACAAAAATGCTGAAGATTTGGAAACTTCCGAAATTACTGAGTTATCGAGAGAACATAAGATCATTCCGCCTGGACGGCCAATTGTTTCCAGTGTAGGTTCACTTACTGAACCGATGTCAGCTTTCATTGATAAGTATCTACAAGCGGTCTTACATAACATCGAGAGCTATGTAAAAGATACCAATGATTTTCTTAATAGACTCGACAACATTCAGCTTCCTCTAAATTGCACTCGAGTCACTTTGGATGTCGTCAGTCTGTACACAAACATACCTCACTCCGATGGGGTTAATGCACTGCGTAGATTTTTGACCAAACACGACCCTTCTTCTGACATGCCCATAGAAGACATTTGTCGTCTTGCCCAGTTCATCTTGAAACATAATTACTTCACATTTGATGATGAATACTTTCTACAAACTCAGGGTACTGCCATGGGTACAAAATTTGCGCCAGCATATGCCAGTATTTTTATGGCAGTACTCAAGGAAGAATTCCTCTCGAAAGAAACTCTAAAACCTAGCATGTTCGTCTGCTATATTGACGACATTTTTCTCATTTGGCCCCATACTGACGAACAGCTCTCGGAGTTCCACTCCAAGCTCAACATGGTTCACCCCGACATCAAATTTACTATGGACAGCTCTAGGTCAGAAGTACACTTTCTTGATGTGACTATCCGCAAAGAAGGAGGGAAGCTGAACACGTCTGTTTACCACAAACCTACAGACAGACAGACGTATCTTAAGTACAACAGCTTCCATCCTAATCATATTAAGTGGTCAATTGTGTACAGTCAAATGCTCCGCTACAGACGAATCATTTCTGATCACAAGGAATTTCTGGATGCGTCTTTGAAGCTGGGGCAAAAATTTGTTGCAGTGGGGTACCCGTTAGACATTGTGCAAGCAGGGAGGGACCGCGCGATAGCAAAAAGATGCTCATCCTTACTACATTACGATAATCTCAAACCCAAAGACTCACACACACGCAAAGTTTTTGTAACAACATATCATCCCACATCACAACAGTTCATGAAGGAAGTGAAGAAAGAATGGCCTACGCTCAAACAAGTCCAATCGGTAGCCCCCGAGTTAACAGCACATCCCCTACATGCACAACGACAGCCATGCAACTTGAAAAGTTTGCTTACACAATCACAAGTCAACAGAACAATCAGACCAACTGGAAATCATAAATGTGGAAACAAACGATGTCAGATATGCGCTCACCTAATCACTGATACAGATATCAAACTTGGATCCGGCCACACCCTCCATCCGACGTCAGGGGACTGCAACAGTAAGAACGTAGTATACAGCCTTACATGCAAGCAATGTCCCCTGGCTGTCTACATCGGAGAAACAACAAACTTCAGACAACGATTCAACAACCACAAAAGCACCATAATCAGAAGTCAAACACAATATAGTAGGCCAGCCAAGACGATTTTTTTTACTTTGCACGGCAAAATTTGTTAATGCTAAGTTTCCCAGCTGAAAGTCTTGCAAAAATACTGAAGTTTAGCGTACGGCCGGATGTCACGCGCGTTTTTGCCGAAAAATGCCTTTTTTAGCCCAAAATTTGAAAGAATGTCAAAAATCACGATTTTTATTTTTTGTCGAAATAAGTAATGATTAATAAGTACCTTTCAAATTACAAAGGTCTTTTCTTTAATTTGAAGTTAAGAATATGACTAATATGCATTTGAATTTTTATTATTACACACAAATATATGGCACGATGAAATATAAAATCGTGATTTACTCAAAATTATCATTTGTGAAATCTACTCATATTTCAAAGTTTTTATACACTATCTAAATCGAACTATTTACAAGTATTTATTTACTGGACATATTGTATATGTTCTGAAATCACATGCAACAAAGAAATTGTGAGATGAGGTTAAATATAACTTGTTTTGTGTTATCCTCAAAGGAACGATGTATTTTTACCGGACGCGCATTTTGAAAGAAAATTGAATGTAGGATCCCTATAGCGTATACGCCTATACACATTTTAAGCACAAATGGTAATTTATGTGATATATTAGCGAAGTCAATGGATGTGTTGAAAAATTGGCTGTAACAGCTCCTTTGTGACAACTTGATATTAATGAAATGTGTTTCTTTGCCCTAAAAATTATAGAGGGCAATCAGTAGTGCTGTTACCATAGCAACTAGTCATTATGTGGAGTCTCAGAAAATTTCAAACAATAATGGCATAATTCTAACACGTACACAAGTATTTGAAACATTTCTCTTTAAAAAGAAATGTCAGTTACACAATGAAACCAAAAGAAGTTAAATATGCATTGTTTACTACGTTTGGAAATGGTTGTCATGGAAACCTTGATAGTGTAATTACCTTTTATTGAGAAAAAATTATATCAAAATTTCTCATCCTTTACCCCTTTCCCCGAGTAGGCCCTAAGCTTGGGGATTCATGGTCTGGCATGCAAGCACATGCAACGGATAGGCATAAGATTTCTTTTATTTCAGTAAGCTGTCATAAAATAAAGTACTTGAATTCACATTTCATTTTTGATCTGTCTTCCCGTGGGAGACTAACTTGATATGAGTAGTTTTTGTATGATGGTTGAATGTGTAAAAACTTTGGAAATAGTAAATGAACATTGTTTGGAATGAACACGAATTCGATGACATAAAAAAATTATATGTATCATGCATCCAGGATACGAATGTATATATATATATATATATATATATATATATGTGTATATATATATATATATACATATATATATATATATATATATACAAATATACAAATATACATGTGTACATATATACATATATGTATATATATGTGTATATATGTATAGATATACATATATATGTATATGTGTAATTCTCTGATTACATACGAATTTCTTTTCTTTCTATATTGTCACATCTTCAACAACAACAAAATTCAGTGATCATGAACTCTCAAAATTCCCCAGCCACCTGACGACATAACTCTCAATCACCATAATCTCATACAATGTTCACTAAGTCAATCTATACACAATAAAAAAAAATGAACGGGAGACGATATTTTTTTTTTTTTCCGAGAATGGATTTTCATCAGCGTACCTTTACCACTATAGCAGCAGGCGATATCAACGTTATGCAAATCTATGTTACTTGCATCATATCAGTTTGACAACAAAACAGACTGGGCTGATTGTATATCAACCACGTCGATGGAGTTAATGTACAGCCATACAGTAGGTTCGGTAAAAGAATTAACTGGATCATATGCAAAGGCAGATGGGCACTTAAAGTTCTTCTTGAAACAACTACATCTGGCTGTGCTGCATTTGGATCTGCATCTACTTGACACAATTACAAGATGAAAATGTTGATTCGAATGGTATGAATGACCAGATTGAAGCCAGGTGAACAGACGTAAATTGCCTAGCTGAGGTCGATGATGGCAAGGGCATCACGATTCTACTGTTTCTGCCTGCAGTCATACTTTTGCCTGGCAGTGTGGTCTTTCAACATGACATTGTACTGCAACTTTTGTTGGCGGTCACTTCAAGACCCCCTTTTTTTCATTACACACATACACATAAAAAAAAGACTTGCTGAATTGACAATATTACTTATTAGTAGTCTGATCTACGTTTCCGTCATTATGCATAACACAACAACGACATAGTGGATACATGAATAAATCATACTACGTGTATCATAATGTCATCATCTTAAGATGCGCTGTACATCTGCCTCTGGTATGGTTGCAATACCTATTATTGGGAAATACAATGTACTGCATTCTCTCAGGGCAAATTCAATTCAAAATATTTGCAAAGGAATGTGTGACAGTACAATTGAAGTAAGTTTGACATCAGATTGAAAAGGTAGATAAATGATCTCACTTTCAAGTACACCAGTAAACATTCATGAGGGCTCCGAATAACCAGGAGCAGATAAGCAGTCTTCAACAATATGAAAATAATCCTTAGATATGGGTTTCTAACATTTACAAATCACATTATGCTTACTGTCTACCATCTCAAAAGTTACATAAGTTTTAGAGAAGCAGATTCTTGTCTACAGGCAATAGTTTAACTTCTCCATTTTGTTCATTGAAGTTGTCCAATATATATCCCATCCATCTATTTGATAACTCTCATTACTATCAAAATGCATTGGAGTTTGGATATATAGTGCTCAAAATAGTACACCACTATTGAAATAGCTGCCACAATTGCACATATTCAATAGTCTACTTTCAATTTGGTTGATATTAGTCACGAGTTTCGTAGAGCTATTAAAATTTCTGCACTGAATGTTCAATTGATAGTGATAAAATAAACTACTACCCTTGGAAAATCCATGAGTAGCGCGTCCCTTGAATACTTTTCTGAATTCAAAGTTGCCAAAATCTACAAATAGAATTCCTAGGTCCCTGCACACCTGACATATGTCAATTATCAAACTTAGGGGGAAAAAATACCCAATCAAAGTTCTTAAATGATGAAAAAGTATTCAGAAACCTATTGATACTTCTTCCATATTGCTGAAAATTGTACTCGTTTCTGCCAATCTTCACCATGCACAAATCTCTGTACATGCATCAAATCAGTTTGTAAAATGACAAATAACCCAACTGCACTGATTATATTGATAAAGTCAATATAGATGTATGTTCAGTATGCTGGGTTACAACAATTTATTGCTTCACATGCACAGGCAAATGTGCACTTGAAGTCATTCTTGAAACAACTGCATCTGGCTGTGCTGCACTTGGATTTACAACTGCATGACACTAGTTCCAAGCAAGAAACTGGAATTGGTGGTATGGATGTGAAGATGGGAACTAGGCGACCTGACTTCAATTTCCAAGCTGGGGTGGATGCTGGGAATGGCATCACAATTTCTTCTCTGTCTGCCTGCAGCCACACTTTTGCCTGGTAGTTTGCTCTTTCAACATGTAGTTGCAGTGCATCTTTTGTTGGCGGTAGCATTTCGAGACCTTTCTTTGCTTTACCGAAGAGATGAAGCCTAGCTGAGTTTACATTGGCCTGGATACTTGTTCCATACAACTGACAAACAAACTGTTCAATTGGCTCAAGTTCTCCGTCACGACCAATCCCTTTCACCAGAAGAGGATTTTCCAGGAAAACTTTCCAGCATGACTTCTTGCCATAACCACGAAAACTAGAAGTAGTATCGCAGCCAGTCAAAGCATGAAACCCAATGAGACACTCTTTTGCACTTTGAGACATTGTCTCTGACAATTCATGAAGTGGATAACACTTCTGCTGCCTATTTCCAGAGATCATCCAAACTTCCAAGGCTTCATTCAAGACAAAGTGAATCAGAAGCACCATCACATCAGTATCGCGACACTGAACAACGATCCTTTCAAAGCCTCTCCTGACAGCTTCTAATGAATGGAGTATCAAACGGGTGTCAGCCTCTTCATGGTTCGCCTGAAGTGGTATCCTGTTCCTTCTGGAAGACCGTGCCTCTGTTCCATTCGAGAAGCCACCTCCTGTTACCAGCTCATACTGTTCTGGTAAAGTTTTACACCTTTCCATCATCGATGTACTCAGGAATGCTGCAAGATCCGCCTTGTTTTCATCTAGTGCAATGAACTGATTCCATGTCTGAGGAAGTAAGGTGTGGGGTCCATCGATGAGTTTTCGTATTGGCTTCTTCTTGCCCACTCGCCTTTCCCTGGTAGCCGCTTTGATTGACGATCCACCAATGTAACGATCGAACACTACATCTACCCTTGTTGAAACTTTCCCAAAGTTCTGTGTCACTACGTTTGTGAAAACATCGGCATATTCACCAAATGTTCGACATCCACGTGGCTTCCCCAAGCTTTGGATGAGAGCATGACCATCTATTAGTAGACATGTCTTCAGGTTGGTATCCGGAACATTTGATGGTGTATGAACTTCACCCATTAAGGCACTGATAAGCTCTGCCTTGGGAGTTGAATTAAGTTCACCACCAATGTTGGCCAACGACAAAGGAATGGGTGACAGTTCATGCTCGAGAACACTGGCCATTTCCAAAGATCGTCCTCCAGTGACAGCATTCAACAACCGCTGCATAAGTTTTCGATCAGCTTTGATAGTCTTTTGAGTTTGAAGAGTAGTTGTTATCTTAGTCTTGTAGAGATCGGCGAAGGTATGTGAACGATTTTTCTTCATGGTGGCATGAAAGCCAGTTGTGCCTTCAATCAATCGCTCCTTCACAAACGATATCACCTGTTGTTTTCCACGCTTCTCTGCTGTCATCAGATCTCTCGTTACGTCAGGAGTTGCTACATCCCTTGTAGCAAGTGACACTAAGCATTGTTCCCTGACAGAGGATGGCGAGTCACCTCTGCAGCATTCTCCTTCAACTTCTGCATTTCTTGCACCAAACACATCCAACATTACCAACTGTGTTGTCAGCTTGCCAACATCTTCAATGTCATGCTCTCTTCTCAAAGAAAGGCCATCAACACGGGTGACGGGGACATCCTTCTCATCTGCTAGGTTGTACAAAGAACGCATATCTTGCGTTATCCTGGACCGCTCTGCCCATGTGACACAAAACTTGTTCCTTGCCTGGTCATTCCTCGTAATGCCAATGATGCCACTATGCATCTTGCATGTGCAATTAATCCACTCTGTTGCATGGTCTGCAGAGACTTGATTGAAGCACCTCTTAGACCGTTTCACCACAAAGTTGCCTGCTGCAAACTCGGCATGGATGGAAGGAGCAGTTTTGCTGAGAAGTCTCATGTCCGACAGATAAACAGGACCCCATCTTGCATAGTTGGTATGATCATAGACTGTTAGCCAGGGAAGCATTGCTTCGAAGGTTTCTAGATGCAGATTCCAGTTACCATCCCTCTCACTCCTGATGAAATCTAGCAGTACTTCAACCATTTCCATGTATGAGGACCACAGCACAAAGTTTGGGTTGTCAGAAAAGCTCCTGTCAAATTCTCTGACGAGACCATGTATCTCTTTTCTCAGTTCACACTTTTCCTGAGTTTGTGCTTTCTTTCCAATATCTAGATAGGTTAGGAGAGTCCATTTGATTTGAGTTATACATCATTTTAAAGCTTAAAGTCTGCTCTTTCAGAATATGGTCTTAACTAAAAATGCATGTCTGGCGACTTTTTGTTTGTTTTGAGGTGCAGGGTCACAATTACTAAGTAGAGGATTATAAATTAACAATGAAATTTAAACTGCAAGAAGCAAGAATGATACTGAAAATAAGATGGTTTTGAAAAGACATATTTGCATTGACATAATTTTCCTTATTCCCCTAGATAATTGACAGTAAATGTTACCTTTATAAGTAAATCAAAATGTAAAATTTTTACTAGATGAAATTGGTCTATGGCCTAGGCCTACTCAGTAATAGACAATAGTCTACACAACTTTGTAAAAGCTAGAGATTACCCTCAGTCTAACTGGTACACTTTAAGATAAAAGTAGGTTTCCCAAGACCAAGATTTTAGAAAACAGCCAGAAATCTTTAGACTACTAGTAATTATCAAAAACAAAATCTTGCATTAGCAGACCCACAAGGTCTCAGCCTCTATAGTGCTACTCTCTGGATCTGCATCTGAATGATGTCTTTCAGAACCAACTTTAATCTCTCAAACTGATGAAAATCAAGCCAGTAAAACTGCATTTAGATGTAGATCTAGGTCCTGATTTAGTTCTACACACAGATCTACAGTCTAGAGACTAACAGAGTCTGTAGAACTTCCTCTAGGCCTACTACCGTTAGGTAGCCTCTTCTCTAGGTCAAGGGTCTAGACTAGGCCAAGTCTACTGCACTGGTCAACTACGGGCTAGTGTCTAGTTGTTAGGATTGATTGATGTAAGAGAAGAGCTCTAACACAGTGACTATACTATAGATCTATAGATCTACCATCTACATCTAGACAGAGAAGAACTTAAGAAGAATTGTCCTCTCAGGCTTTCAGATAATATGCAAAACAAGTGTAAGTGTAGATCTAGGCCTAACCGTGGCGTTAGATAGATACATCTAACAGTCAATGCTCAAGATCTCAACGGTAGAGTTTCGACCTAGAGCCCTTAACGTTAGGTATTAAAGACTGACTTTGGTCTAGGTCTAACACTGTTAGAACCTAACTTCTCGACTCTAACCTGTGTTAGACCAGAAGAGAAGAAGGAAGGAGAGAGGAAGAAGGTAGAGCCTACGCCGACCTTGATCAACACTATCACCGCTTCAAACGTTTGGAGATGCATCATGTGGAAAAGAATAAGCTGTACACAAATCTAACCATTGCATTGTTTAATAGACCTAGGGCTTACACACAACGATAGAGTTGTCTACCAGTAGCGTTTAGGCCTATATAAGGCCTAGATTTCTAGCAGTTGTAACGTTAGTACTAATATAACTAACTATACACAGCGTCTGGTCGGGCTATCCCTAGTGTAGTACCATACTGTCTAATGTTAGACTCTACAAGACCGTAGTAAATAGTAGACATAGACCATCTATACTTTGATAGGTCTAGTGGACCCCTTGCTAGACAATATAGGCCTAACAAACTGGCACTGGTAGCGTTAGTGTTAGATCTAACAATTGACCGTTAGTAATCGAGTAGGACCCTTTTGCCACCTACACTGAATCCAAGGCAAGGGTTATATAGATCAAGAACTACATTGCACTGTAACGTTACAACTTACGTTAAAATCTAATGTTACATAGACTTAGACCATCTCTCACTGTTAAATAGTGTTAGGCCTCGATTCGACTGCAACAAGCGACGAGCTAAAGCCTGAACGAAAAGCGTAAAGTTTACAGTTTAATAACGTTCCACTATCCAGTGTTTAATTCGCATTCGCCTTGTTGCAGGCCTACACTACAGTTATATACGTAGGCCTAACTTGTTAATGTTAGATCTAACGTTAGCGTTTAACGGTGTTACTCTAACCTCTGCAATAGATTTTTAGTAGAAATAGCAGTTGAAATGTAACGTTAACGTTAGATATAACTGGTTTTCTGTCTAACAACGGTATTCTTTTATACTGGCAAGGGTGATTGATTTCGTCAGACGTGGGACCGGTTCGAAATACCATCCATTAACGTTAGTCGTTATATGTTTAAGGTGACCATCTCGGCCTAATAACGTTACACTAACAAAGTACGTAGAAAATCCTGGACAAATACACGTGAGATGTCTAACTGAAAGATCAAATTGGATTCCTTATGTAGTTTAGCAGATAATCATACTAATTTACTTACATTTTGAGGTATCTTGATTATCTTTAACAGTTAGTTTCTGTAACCGTGTCTCCAAGTTCACGGCCAAAACAGCTAGCTGCCTCCCAAGTCTAAAACGAACGCACGCACTTGCCATCCCGCGCGCGAGCAGAGCGAGGGGTTACTCGAAAATGTTCAGAAACGATTTTTTTTTTTTATGTAGGTGTTCGGAATTGCGACAAAAATAACTTATTTTTCAAGAAAACCTGAGAAAATACAGGCATATTCAATTGAAGAAACATCTCTAGTTTCATAAAATGGAAACTGCTATTGAATTAGATTTAAGTTAGCTTGGAAATGCAAACTTTACGAAACAGTAGTAATTCCAAAAATATTATTTCGAGAAAACAACATATATCTATTTGAGACTCCCATATATGGCTGTACAAAATGACTTTTTAAAATGCTACAGAAACACATTTAAATTGCAATTTCATTAAAAGGGACAATTGAAACTCATGATCTTTCAAATATTAATTGAATGGAAGCAAAAAATAAAAATCGTGATTTTTGACATGCTTTTGAATTTTGAGCTAAAAATGACATTTTTCGGCAAAAACGCGCGTGACATCCGGCCGTACGCTATTCCTTAGTATTTTTGCAAGACTTTCAGTATGAGAACGGAGCATTAACAAAAAATGCCGTCGAATCCTTATCTAGAGCCTTTTTTGAGGTTTGGCTGGTCTACTAATATCCAGTCGCACAACATTTCAACAAAACAAATCACACACTAACAGATCTGCAATGTTGCATTTTATAAAAGGACATGGAAGCCTTTGAAGAAAGACACATGAAAGAACTAAAAACAATCATCCGCACAAGGAGCTTCCAGGGACAGGGCATGAACGTAGATCTATCATGGCTCACGAACTACACTTTTTACAAGTAGGTGCGCCGCTTACTGTTGTATGTTCTCCCATTTACCCCGCTGCAATAGGTCTTATCATTTTATTGCTTGAGTAATATAATGCTGACGCTCTCTTTTTAACCATTTCTTGGAACCAGTCTTGTTTTCACTCTGAGACGTTTTGTGACGTATCTGTTTAATCAAAAGAAGAGAAAAAAAGGATTTTTCACATATTTCATAGTCATGCTATAGTCTCAGATTATTTAAAGACTATCTATTCACCAGAATTGGTTAATGTATGTGTATGCTGAAGTTTGAAAGGAATAGTAAACTGCTTGTACATATTTAAAATAACCATCACAGAGTGACGATTCAGTTTGATTTAAAAAAAAATTGAATGTTTATATAAATCATGATAATTTCAGATTATGTAAAGATTATTTATACACTAGAATTAAAGTTAATTTATGTGTATGTTGAATTTTGAAAGAAATAACGCACTGCTTTTACATCACCACCGCAGCTGCGTCTTCAGAGGAATTACTTCTGTATCAGTCGTGCCAAGTTTTTTTATGTATGCTTTGTACTCATTGTCATTTCATTATGACGTAACATTGCACTGTTGCCAGGATGCGCGCTGGGTGTTAGGATGCCTAGCATTGATGCGTTAAAGCGCGCATCCTTGGTAACACGGTTGCAATATATTGTCATGGCTTAATTTTGTTATTGTTCTCTCAATATCAACACTTGAGAAAGGGCGGCGAGACGCTGGAAAATTTGTGTTAAGAAATAAACCGTTGGTGAACACAGCATGAACTTTGTTGCAGTTTTGTTACCTATATACATATATATATATATATATATATATATATATATATATATATATATATATATATGCATCTGTAATATAATTACTTGCATTACATATCAGTCTCCATACATAACAATTGCCAAAAATAAACAAAAAAAGAATGACTGTTTGGTGCTGGATATTACGTAACATTAATACCATTAAATAAGGTTGTTACATCTCTTTGTGAATGACCTGTCCATTGCTTCGAAAGCCAGTAGCTTAGCATCGAAGTTCATTATCGGTGCAGTGATGATGACAGTAGGTTTGTTGTTATTCTTTGTTACAAATGTATTATTTTTTTTAACAGTGATGATGGAGAACTGAAGTTGATTTTGGACTGTCCTTACCAACAAAAAAAAAGCAATATAAGATGAGTCAGCTGTATCACAAAAGATTGTGAACCACATTAAATTTGAGGCTAACAAGTAATATACTTTAAAGTTGTGTCTAAGAGATACATTAACAACTTTTCTCTCTTTGTACAACTTTAGCTAAGGTGGTTTTCTTTGGGGGGGGGGGTGGGGGGGGGCTGAGTAGAGGGTAGAATTTGTTTATGCTGGCTATCCTTTTATTTCGAAATGTGTGCTTGCTTTTGGTTCAGTGGCTTGACCACACTAATACTGTTTATTTTGCCGCATATCAAATAATGTTGCATCTCATATAGATTGGCATTGTCTGATTAAAACAAAATCAGTTGAGAAAGACTGTAGTTCATAGTTTATCCGTCAGTTAACTTTCCTGAAGACAAAGAAGGACATCATCAGCACAGAACCTGATAGCAGTTTCCCTAACCACGACTGTGCTTTGCTTGCCAATGTTGGTGCAAATGTCTGGAAACTGAACAGTCAGTGAATAGAGATTACCTAATCACCGTAATTCCTGTTGACGTGCCACCATGCCCCTTCAAGGGTGTGTACAGTTCTGGTCGAGGTGAGGATTTAGCTTTTAACGTTTTGCGAGATATTCAGAAACCACTCTATGAGATGTCAAAGAGCATGCAATTTTAAGGGGTATCAAAAGTTTATTTGATGAAAATTGGTTTTGAAATGGCTGAGATATCCAAAAACAACGTGAAACACAGAGATCCTAATAAAAGGTGTGGCCTGTCGCCTTTTATTATTATCAATTTTTTGGATATCTCGGCAATTTGAAAACCAATTTTCATCAAATAAACATTGAATCCTTCTTAAAATTACATGCTCCTTCATTTTTCATAAGAGGTTTCTCATTATCTCACTTAGGAATGTTCAAAACAGGAATCCCCACCTCAACCAGTACTGTACAGTCCCTTTAAGCACACTGCTACACCTGAATGGGCTTGGTAACTTTATAACTAGCTCAAGTTTGGATGGTTTACTGGAGGCTGATGAAATAGCTTGGCAAGTTCCCCTGGGCATATAAAGGGTTAAGTTGCAAGATTTGATTATTCCATGGTTAAAGGCACATCTTACCCTTCATCTTATACATACATATAAACATTGATTGTTCAAAGTTTTAGTAGTAGCCATGATAATATCAAGGCTACTGCTTGAACACTGAATAAGTGGTGCTTATTTACATCGATACGGAGCAATTTGTCAATCACTTGCAACAGAGTCACATCTGTCTTGATGTTCATCTTACATCCAGGAGCATTCTCTGAAGATGCCTTGGAGGACTGTATGGAGCCACAGGAAGCCCTACAGGTGGGACTACAGAGACTGCAGACATGTGTTACAGCAAGAGGAGAAGGAGAATGTAAGTCAGACAAATCTATTTCATGTGGTATCTCAGCCTTTACTTACTGTAAACCCAGACATGTTTGTATGCAGAACAAAGAGTCATGAGGTGTGGAGCTGGGTGAGAAGTAAAAGTTCTAAGGTACTGGAAAGTGTGTAATAGGCATAAGGAAAGGGAAAGGAATTGGGATGTATGGGGGGCTAAGTGTGAGAAAAAATGATAAGGGGCATAATTGGAAAATAAACTCTATGGAAAGCTAAAAGAAAAATTGGATTTAATGCAAATGTATTTTTGGATCAATTTCACAGCCATACACTGTTTTCTGGATGTCCTCTGTCTCCTAGGTGAGCTCACGGCACAGATGACTCTCCTTGCCGACAGGATTGCGGTTGCCATGGGCCTTGATGCCCCGCCCCCACAACCAGCTACGAATGCCTGTGGCACGACACCAGTCGATCTCTCCAATTGCAAGCACAGTCCAGCTCTACAACAGGTTAGATTAAGCCTGCAACACCCTCTTGCATCCATGAATTCCCCAGAAGTTAGAGACGTAGAGTCATATCGCGATGCTTAATGCACCCAGTCAATTTTGCAGTATCTATGTCTAGCTTCTGAACAGGGGGGTGTTTCATAAAGCTGTTCTTAAAGTTACAAACGACTTAAGAACGACTGGTGATCAGTTCTGATGTGCTATACTTATAATATCAGAATGTCATTTATTCAGCACAAGAACTGATCACCAGTCATTCTTCAGTCGTTCATAACTTTAAGAACAGCCTTATGAAACACCTGATTCCAGTGACTGGGATTATGTCATGTGATAATGCAAAAGAGAAAGAATGTAACAAGTGTGACCAATATTCTTGCATTCATCTTGAAGTACCATGAAGAATAGAAAGAGTAATATAAAATGCACAAATGTTTTCGTGCTATGGTTATGCTTGATGAATATCACAATCTATTGATTATAGAACTTAGAGTTCTACTTATCAACTAATAGTTATAGAAAGACAGGTATTCTACCTGGACCTGGCTGTTAGCCTCAGCAGACAGAATTTACTGACAAGACAGACTACATGACTGTCTGCAGTTTGTAGATTGCGTATGTACAGTAAGCAAATTTCAAAATACTGTATAAGCTGTTATTCACAGTTGGACCGCGAATTTAACAACACGCGAAAATGTCATCATACGCTAAGGTAGTAGTGTGCTTATTTAGGCCTCTGTGTCAATTCCGGAAAATAACATCTCGTGAAAATGTCCGTGACCTCCTCATTCACGATAATATCTCTACGCGAAAATAACAGCGTATACAGTAGTACTTTCAAACAGTACTTGTATTCTAACAAAGTTCAGATATGCAGCTGTGCCTCCCCCCCCCCTTTATTTCTCTTCCTAATCCCTTTCTTTGTTTTGTCGTAGGTCGCTGAAGTTATCCTGGATACTTTCAGCAGCATCTGCTCGAAGCTAGCTGTCCTGAATCAGATTCTCACAGAGCCTACAGAGAAGTTGGTAGACATGGTCTGGGCTAGACAAACTGTTCGCATGCTGAGCAGGTTCACCGATTTGTGCTCTGCCCTCTATCACAGGGTGTGGACCATGGCATGTCAGCAGGTGCAGTAATCCAAGTCTTGGGGTGGGGTTGGTTCTCTCTGTGTGTTTTGCATCATTTGTCCTTCATTCTGTGCTCGGTCTCTTCATTGCCCTGTTTTATGAAGAGTTAAAATTGATTATAAAGTTGATTTCTACCATAAGTCTATGGCAGCCTGTGTGTTAAGGGAATTTAAGATCGATTATATCTTTTAATAAAACAGGGCCCATATCTCATTGTTCTTTTTGGTTTGTCTGTCTGTCTTTCTGTGTGTGTGTATGTGCCTCCCTCTGGCGTGCTCTCTGTTGGTCTCTCTGATAGGGAGATGGATAGATAGATGAACAGACAGATGACAGCTGGATAGATAGATAGACAGATGGACAGATAGTAAGATAGATGAACAGACAGACAGCTGGATAGATATATAGATAGAAAGATAGATAGAAAGATAGATAGATAGATAGATAGATAGATAAACAGATAGTAAGATAGATAGATAGATGAACAGACAGACAGCTGGATACATATATAGATAGAAAGATAGATACTGTAAAACATGTTATATTCGTGGCATGAATTTTTCGTGAATTGGAGCCGACGGCCTTTTTTGCAGCATGAAATTTTCGCGAACTCAGTGCCACTGGCATTCAATGCACATAGTGTAGACAAGAACTTCCGCGTGCATTTTAATTTCGCGAATCTTGGCGCTCGCGAAATTTGCGAAATTAAAATGCATGCGAACATTCCTCGTTTCACAGTAGATAGAAAGATAGATAGATAGATAGATAAACAGATAGTAAAATAGATAGATAGATGAACAGACAGACAGCTGGATAGATATATACACTGTAGATAGAGAGATAGATAGGTAGGTAGGTAGATAGATAGATAGATAGACAGGTAGAGAGATAAAGAAAAGTAGGTGCATTTGTATTGTTTTGTGGGTACACACCATGGTGTTGTTTTAGCATATTTTCTTATGCAATCAATATTTCATGTCATCTTATCAGCGGTCATATACACTTTGTATATAGGCCTATATATATCATGTCCATCTTACCATTTCAGATAGTGGCAAGAGCATCTGTGGAGATTGAACATTGTTTATAAGATTAGTCATATGTTACACGTATATTCCAGTACAGATTTCTCTTGTGCCATCTGCCAAGAAATCAAACTGCAGGAAAATTGCTTGTAATCATACAGACTAGACAAGTCTTTCTATCAATTAGCCACATCTGCTTGTAGTTTTACGAGATTTGCTCGCTCTTATACCATTTCCTCCAAACCCTGATACACTTGTTCACAAAAGTTCATGAAATAACTAGCTTTGGTTCAAACTGGAGAAATGTGCACCTCAATTCATCAAAACCTGAATTCTTTTACTATCAGTATGTTGCATTTTCTCATCTCTCCGAAAAACTCCAGGATTCCTCCACCAGTGGGGATACACTCACCGGTCTAGCCTGCTTCCTTGTGTGTTCACAGCTTGAGAAATCC
Source organism: Diadema antillarum (assembly GCF_040938485.1). Taxonomy (NCBI): domain Eukaryota; kingdom Metazoa; phylum Echinodermata; class Echinoidea; order Diadematoida; family Diadematidae; genus Diadema; species Diadema antillarum. The sequence continues at coordinate 4,481,635 of NW_027270906.1, read as the reverse complement.
TTGCTTCCTCCTGTTCTTCCTTCCACTGGACATGGGGTAAAGTATCTCATGCTCACTCACATTTAACACATACATACACAGAAACTCCCAACTCTTCTGCTTTCGGTGGAAGATCTCCTGCTCTGAGGCCATTTTATGAACCCGTTGAGGATGAGTCCCAAGTATACTCGGGCAAGGGTCTATTGGAAATACGTGTTGTAGCAAAATTAGCCCATCCTCAACGGGCTAAAATCTCCTGCTCTCCTGCTTGAGATTGAATTTGTCCCGCTATGGCTGTGTGTCTCCTGTTTGAGGTGTATTTTCTTCCTCATGATATTTAGCTTTATCCTGCCAAACTTTACTTTGTCATACATCAAAGAATTAAGCTAAGACAGCACCACATAGATTCTAAAACCCTGAAGCATCCGAGGCACTTACAGTACACAGCCCAGGACTGTCCGCAAGGGAGGTTGCACTGCGCACCCTCCATGCGCTGCATGCACATACTAATTTGTATACAGCAAAGTCTCCAGTTTGCTTGGGGGTCCAATTGGGAAAATCTCCAGTTTAAGAGATGCTTGTGGTTGGAGTCTCTGCTAACAGCCCTACAATAAATTCCTTCCAACATTTCCTAACTTCTTGAGTGCCATGTGAAGAGCTGTCTATGTAACACATCAATGCAATGCATGAATAAAAGAAACTACTAATAGCGACAGATTTCACAAAACACATTCACTCAGAGAATCCCTTGGGAAGCACAATGAAGTATTCAGTGTTAAAGCTAATACATGTTTTGTGAAATCAGAAATTGACTTTATTCATCAAGCAAGGTTGCAACATTCTTAGTATCAGCATGAATGCTATAGAGAAGGTGTAATGTGTTAATGTCGTGAAATGTGGTACACTTTATGTTGTTTCAAATTACGTCATGTAAATGGTTTATGTTCCTGCCATGTTACTGTAAAATGAGGAATGTTTGCGTGCATTTTAATTTCGTGAATTTCGCGAGCGCCAAGATTCGTGAAATTAAAATGCACACAAAAGTCCTTGTCTACACTATATGCTTTGAATGCCAGTGGCAGTTCGCGAAAATTTCATGCCCGAATATATCATGTTTTACAGTATATCGAAAGTCATTTGTGAAATCTAAGCCAGATGTGAACAAATTTTCTCATTCAGGGAGCATGCAGTCTGTTAGAAGAAGTGTCAAGACAATTATCAATCAGCACTTCATCACAGATGCAGTTTACTGCAAGGTAAGATTTAGCTATACACTTCACATCATTGAGGGGACAATAACAACAGCAGTAGGAAAAGGTATTCCTGATTATGGTTGCAATGTGATGTTTTCGAATCTATTACATTGATTACAATATATCGGGCCTTGGCCGTATCCATTGCGTGAGAGTAAATTGCATGTGCAGCTTGTTAGCTGCGTGTGTAGCTTGTAAGCTTCATGCAGTTGAATGCTATACTGCAGGGCGCATTTTGATCATCACATATACTAGTCATTGTCAATCTACCCACTACTGAACAGGAAGGGTACTTTAGGAAAAAAGGCCAAGTACACCGACATTTATGATATCATACTTTCGATCTCAAAATACTGAAGGAAAAAAAAAAGAAACTCAGTATCCTGGCAAATTCTGTAAGTCTGACAAGTTTCTCAGTACAGCCTTTCAATATATTGCAAGCAAATTCCAGATGGTGGAGGATGAATTTTGAAACCATCAAGAAAAGTATGTTTTAGGTTTAAAGTTGGTATTCATGTCTGTTTTTTTGCTCCAGGTTTGCGTCAGTCATCCTGCATCTCTTTCTGATCACAAGAAAGTGCAATAACCCTGAGCAGATGGTCAGTAGCTCTCTAGAGGGCGACATTCCTCAAACACTTCTAGACAAGGTACGTATCCCACGTTGCTTCTGATTACTGTCAAACAAGGAATGTTCTCGTGCATTAAATTTCTGGAATTTTGCGAGAGCCAAGATTCGCGAAATTAAAATGCATGTGAAAGTTCTTGTCTGCATTATACGTATTGGATGTTAGAGGCAACTCACGAAAATTTCATGCCAAGAAAATATTGTGTTTTACAGTATCTGATGCTTGATTCTTTTGTGATGTTTCACCCTTGATGGACAGTGTTTGTTGCTAGTCTGTGATTTCCATTACTAATGAGCCCTTGCATGATGTACATAAATGAGCACTCCATTCGCGCTTTTGCAGTTCATTGAATTTCATGAATAGTTGCCACCCTGTAAATGCCTGTATACTTGCTATATTGTATTGTTAAGTCTCACTTAATGACTACAGACGTGAACAATTATTTTTTCCAATTCTATTTGCATAAAAACAAATGGGAGGTGTGTAACTCAGTGATACCATCCCGTCAATTTACGTAAGTAGCTCTGGCAAATGCCAGTCTGTGGGGGGGGGGGGGGGGGGGGGGGGGGGGGGGGGGGAATTGTTAAAACACTTTCTGGATATTTGTCTGATTTTGATGAAACAATTCTTGTCTGGTGTGTCTGAAGTTGCTTTTTTATCACAGTCAAATTGAATTTGGATGTTGATTGCCTCTTGTATTCACTTTTGTTGCAAGTTTGATTTAGCTGCAGTCTGATCACACAAAAAAAATGTGTCTGTGTGATTCTTTATTTCTCATAGTTCTGCTTTATCATGCCTCGAGTCAATCCTGTGTTGAGGGAGAGTAGCGATTATGCAGTCGACGTCTGTCTTCTAGAAGGTATTTGTGCTTCTCTGAGAAAAAGATGTTCATATTGCTGTCATATTGTCACATGATATACTTGGTATTGAGTGGTTTTCATCCATCACAAGCATATGTATGATCTGAATTGACTACTTTGGAAACCAGATAATCTACCTTAGTCAAAAAATGATCAAACCAATATAAATAAAGAAGAATTTGCATGCACTGTTTATGTCTTATCTGATATCATGTATAATCTTATTCTGTAAAAGCTAAATCTTTTGCAAGTTTGAAGGTCTCTTGCATTTTATTTTGTGGATGAGAATAATCCTGTGCATATTTCAATACCTCCCCAAAATATTCTCATGTTTTGATCTCAGCCACAGCTATGAAGAGCACTAACTTTGTGAAAATTTCCAAACTGTGAAATATTCCACATTGGCAGTATAATAATCTTGTATGATCATAATGAGTGATATATCATACATCTGGGACCTGGTTCATAAAGAATGATCATAAGATTGATCTACACTTGATTCACAGAGTTATGCTCAATGAATCAAGCGTAAGATCAATCGTAACTTATGAAAAATGCCCCTGGTCTTATGTACCTTCTCAGTAGAAAATGTATCAAGTATTTTTCTCTGCTTGTTCAGCCCCCCCCCCCCCCTTAATACTCGTGGTGTTGCTATTTCACTCTTTCCCTATTCTTTACCCTTGTGTTGCTCCTTATCTTGTTTGATGTTGCCTCCCTATTCATCCTTATCCCTCACAGGTTACCCCCCCCCCCCCACCCCCCTATGATCCTTGGGATCATCACTGGCCCACCTCTGCCTTTTGTCTGTTCACCACCCTTGCTTTAATCCCCCTCCATATGTGTTTGGCTCCAGGCCTGCTTTTGACCTCTAACCCACCCCCTTTTGTTTTCTTTGTTCTGTATCCCTAGCCCTCCCCTGACTATTCTTGTCGAGTGTAGTCCTTATATGTGATTGCATCCATACATGTTTGTCATTTTGCCTCTGACGAAGATTAGGCTAGGATCAAAAGTCCAGGCCCCCTTGACTCCAAGTATACATCATGTTACAACTTGTACTGATACATCACAGACTTACAGATTACAGACCCTTCAATCATTTTGAATAAAACTTTTGTCCAAACATAGAAAGTTGACTGATGTCCTTTCACTGTTTTGTTCCTATCTGTGTGTTTCTCATACTCAGAGGAAGATGCCTTGATTTCTTGTGGGAAGAGAATTCTGTCAACCCGATTTCTTCTTAGTCAACTTTCTAAAACTCCGGTTAGTATATCTGAGGGGTTGAAGGTAGTACTTGTGCTCATATTTCAACATGTCACTTGTTAAGCATCGACTTTTATTTCATTTGGGCATTAATTTTACACCATCATGCCAGTAACTGAGTCTTTGAAACGTTGAGCCTTAACTGATTTATTATACATTGTTGTCGCTGTTTCTATGGAGTGATCATGGAATGATTGGCCATTCATTCCCTAGCCTGAAGAAACCTGTGAGAAAAAAGGCAGTTTCTTGTTTATTAAAGATGTAGTAAGTTGTTCTCTTTGATAAGATTGATCAGTTTGTCATGCAAGCTGCATAAGGAGTTCTTACAGCTACAGGAATCTATACCTATAGTAATACATACCTACAGTTTCTGCACTTTAGAAATGTGTGTATTGTTTGTTCTTGTAATCATCACAAGATTAAGTGATCGATCCTACTTTTCAGGCATTTGTTATAGTTCTGTGTTCACGTGGTCTTGTACTTCTTACTGCTTACACCCTCCAGCTCTCATTGAGAAAGTGGATAGCCTATGAACTGTGTGTGCTCCCTCATGAAGATTGCCTTAATGACTCTGAGAGGTGAGTGTACATTTTGTGTTTATTTCTCATACGATGCAATAATCTATCAATTTTCATATTCCTGTCGTGATTATGATGATGAATTAAATGTCATGGTAGACAGACTAAGTTTTCTTTTGTTTTGATGCTTCATCCTGCTTTTATTTCTTTCTACCATGTAATTTTTTTATTATTAGGCCAAGTAAAAAAAGAAAGTAGTTTCTCGTCCAGGTTTTTTGAGCAAGGCGATGAGGGAGGTCCTTACTATTTGATATCTTACTATTTTTTCGAGGATTGTCAAAATGTAAGTAATATGTGTTTCTCGTCCGGTAATTCTGAAAAATGTAACGAGAGAGGGCTTTACTATTTTCTATATCCAATTTATGAAATGAAATATCACTCTGGTAGCTGTGTTATGAGAGACCAGGTCCCAAGTGTATGTCTTGCCTGCACTCTGTGCATTTTCAAACAAATAGATATAATATGTACCATACTTGAAATGAAACTTCATGCATGCAGAAATACATTTGCTTTTTTCTTTCCACTACAGATGTCAAGGGAAAATGACCATCTTAATACTGGTATTTAGTGTTGTAATGGCATTTCTGATACCAGTGTACTTGCAATTCTGATGTATTGTGCTATTAATCGAAACAGGTATAAAACATTCTATCAACAAATGTACGACTGAAATAAATTCCATGATATTCAAAACACTGCTTTATTTATCATTGGTGTTTGTGACTTTTTGTGTCCACACAGCTGGTATGTATCTGCATCTCTTCACAGCACAATTGTAGCACATTCAACTGGAAACTGGCTGGTACAATTGCAGATGGATGTCAAAATGATACTGATATGGCATTATAGCATTAAACATTTAAACATGTTTCTTCATGTTCTAAAAAGACATTTGATAATCACTCATCATTTGGATGATGAATGATTGTATCACACTACAGGTGATACGACTCACGGCCGTGTCCGTGAATTTACATCGTAAAGAAAAGTATCCCGCAGAAATACGAGACAAACCAGAATCCGTAGAAAAGTTGTTTATTTTGTAGATACACCCATTTAATAATTCTACATTTGCTGGAAAAGCGCATTCATTTTCTCTTCAAACTAGAAGAATACATCGCCGTCAGATGCAACGTTACAGAGCAGAGTGTTTGGGCCTCTACACATTCGAATGTGTTCATGCGTGCGTGCAGACAGCTGACAGACCAGGGGGATGGGGACCCTGACAGCTACAGACACGCATACGCGGCCGGCACGGCCACTGCACTGGCACCGTACCTTCCGACACTGCACACACATGCACATAGTCACAATGACATGAAAATGTATACATTCAAACTCTATCTAAAATATGAGAAACGGGGAAAAATACGAACAATGCGCATAATATGCGTGGAATATCAGCGATTGTTCGCAAAAAAATGTTGCCGCTATCGCGTTCACAACGTACCGAGTGTGCTGTACATCACAGCCCAGGCCCGCGCGCCCATCCAACTACAGTTCGACTGCTTTGTGGGTCATTACTTCTTGCCGAGCTCGCAATGTGAAATGCATGCGTTATTACATACGCACTACAGAAGCTACAGCTGTACTCCAGCTAAGTAGAGGACGCAAGGCGTATAGAAATGAGACATCACGATTGGTAGGTGAATTGTCGATTTTTTTTTTTCGAAAAAATAGTAAATATCAAAAAAGTCGATGCGGCAACTGAAAATCGATGCGGGCGGGGAGCGGGCTGGGACGAGAATTATGAATTTCATGGTATTTTCAGCGCCATTTTGAAAATAGTAAATGATAAAAAAATCGATGCGGCGGCCAAAATTGATGCGCACGAGGACGAGAAACTGGTTCCTTTTTTTACTTGGCCTTAGAGATATTGATCACCGTTTTTATAACAATCATTACTGAAATGAGGAGAAATGCATGCTATCTTAAATAAAAAAAGTGTTAATGCACCATCCATACAAGGCAAACTCGAGACAGTAGGATACTAAAACCTTATCTGACTAATTATGAAACATTTTCCAGTCAATATATTTGTGAGTGATGGGGAAAAAACAGCATTTATGTTCATCTTGTTTATATGAAACTCGATCTGGGGAAACAACATGGAAAACAAAGGTTTGAAGAAAGGAACTTAAATTTCAAATTGTTTGCTGATGTGCATTGTAAAAACTTGTTTCACTTTAACTCCAGGCATGACTTTCATCAGTGGGCTCTCCTCTGTCACTTCCTACCCCACCCCAAGACCCAGGGGGGTTGTCAAGGGTCCCACAGACAGGTGTGTGAGGACCTGGTGCATGGCTTGCTGGACCACCAGACCAGGGCCAAGGGCGTGGCAGCACACGATGAGGTTAACCCCCAGGATGGCACCGCAGCTGGGTCGAGTGATGCTGACCTCTTGGAACCACACCCTGCCCCATGCCCTCCATGGTATCCCCATGGCAACCAACACACCTGCTGGAGAGAACTGCTTCAGATGCTCCAGGTACTAACTGGTTTGAGCTGACAGGTGGATGCAGTGTGTGAATTCCTGATACTGTAAAAGTGGGTATTTTTGTGCGACTAATCTTTCGTGCTTGGCCGGGTAGGAAGAGTTTCGCATGTTTTTAATTCCATGGAATCAAGACATCAACTACTGAAACAAATGGCAAGCTAAAATATTCGTGTGCTTTTATTTTCACGCTAGTTTCTGGTTGCACGAAATGCGCGAAATTTAAACACCATGAAAATTTCCACTTTTACAGTAGCTGCTCTTGACTCAGTCGTTATGACTACCCATTTGAGTGACAGTCAACACATATTTCTTCTCAGCTTGTCCTGAATGTTTATATTTATTCAGATTTCACGTAGCCATGATTATGGATATACAAGGAGCGTATATGTTTCATGTTAAAAAGAGAATGTTTGATTAAATACTTACCATCTTCACTATAAGTAATTAATTCGCCTTTGCAAACTTTTTCTGGCAGGAGTTCATTCCATTGATTGGCCTGGGTGATGCCACCACCCATGTGTCAGGTGTTCAGGAGGACAAGTCACATGACTTATGGCTGCTTGCAGTCCTCAATAAGAGACTGGACAGTGCTGCCTCCAAAGGGACCAGTGACTCTGCATCCAGTGGTGTTTGCTTCCCTCTAGAGGCCATTGAAGTCCAGTCATTTATAAGGTGAGGACACGATTGACATGATTTACGTGACACATTAAGCAGAAGAGATAAAGTGAATCTAGATTAATGTTCATGCTTGTTATGCCAAACAATGTATTGTGTTCAAAATTTGGTTATTCACAATCATAGCCAGTGATGATTCTGATCCCTTATTATGGCGGGTACTGCATATTTATTCATATGAATGTGATTTTAGTCAAATTGTTTTTATTGCAACGGATTGACAAAAATGCTTGGTAGTCTATTGGATATGATGCCTGTCTAGCAATCAGGATGTCGTGGCTTCGAATCCCACCCAAGCATCTATGCCCATGAATTTTATATTGACTATTATACTCAAAATACTAGATTATCTGTGTGTATTTATGTCAATGAAGCATAATTTGTCAGTCAGTTGCAACACGTTGTTCTCGTTTTCATTTTTATTGGTACTTTACTTCATTTTGTTTCACTTCCACATCTGATAAAAACATATATTGTGCATGTGTCATTTTTCTCCATGATGGGTGGTTTTGAAAAGGTTGATGTGCTGCCTGCCACCGTATCTGATCTTCTCATCTCATCCTGGCAAAGTGCCAAGTGAAAACAGTCTGCAGAAGCTTTCTACTTTCATCAATCAACTCTTGGTAAGATCTAGATTCCACAAAATGATAAAGTCCATCCTGCCATTTGACATCACATGCCTCTTTTGTACTTATCCGCTCACCTGAGCCGAATGGCTCAAGTGAGCTATAGTGACTGTTTGCCATTCTCCATCCTGTTTGCAGATAAGAATAAATAGATAAATTGATGAATAGATAGATTGATTGATTGATTGATTGATTGATTGATTGATTGATTGATTGATTGATTGATTGATTGATTGATTGATTGATTGATTGATTGATTGACAAATAGATAGATAGATCTAGATAGACAGATAGTTATAGATAGGAGAGATAGGTAGATAGATAGATATGATTTGATATTTTAACCCAGTGAGCATGGGTTGATTTTGCTACAACACGCATTTCCCACAGACCCTTGCCCGAGTATACTCGGGACTCATCTTCAACGGGTTAATATAATTATTGTCACAATGTAGATGTAATTTGTATTTTGAGATTTGAAATGGCTTAATATCATATCTTTGTGTAGCAGATATCCCTTCATTTGTTTGTGCTTCTCCATCATGAGGGTTGGTGCAGATGATGCTGGCCTCATACAACTATGTTTTCAAGAAACTTGTGGAGTGTGCGTCCCTGCTTTCACACTCCATAGTAGAATTCATGTGCAGTACTAATAGTTTCTCCTCAACTGTATAGTTACTTTCGAAACATTGTAGATATTGACCTTTCAGTATGATATGTAGTTTTTATTTTATCAATACTAAGATTGCCTTCAATCGTATGTTGAATTTGTTTTATTTGTTTGAATTTGTGTTTATTTCAGGGATGGGGTATACCAAACGAGTACTAGTATATTGTTGGTTGCTCTTTACATCATATCTTGTCTATTTTCATTCACCAGAGAAGACACTGCCTGGAGGCATGGGGCAGCTTACCATACCTGATAACTGCACATCTTGTCAAGGTACCTACTTTAGTTTTCTTCATGAAACAGTAGCACAGTAAATTAATACTAATACTATAGTATTGATGATAGTATACTCGTACCCCAATCCCTATCCCCACCCTTGTTAATACCAATGATGATAATGATTTAATATACTTACTGCACCGTGTGATTCATGAAGTTACATTAAGAGACTCTAGGACTTTTATTTTGTCTTCCTTTTCTCAAATTCAAATATCATACTTACAAATCATGCAGTAATGAGTCAAGGAAAATTGGTATCTCCAACAACTTTTCCTGTGAGTGGGTGATATGAAAGTTTGTGGACATTCTGATGGAATGAGGGAACAAGCTGTCTATTAAAGGACAAGTTCACCTTCATAAACATAAGGATTGAGAGAATGTAGCAATATTAGTAGAACACATCAGTGAAAGTTTGAGGAAAATCAGACAATCCGTTCAAAAGTTATGAATTTTTGAAGTTTTTGTTCAGTAACCGCTGGATGAGAAGACTACTGCAGTGTATGTATAACTTAGATGTCACATGCGTACAACAATATAAGGAAAATATAAAGAGAATTTCACAAAATTCCATCTTTTGAAAAAAGTACACATTCCCCTGACTCATTACCGACAAATGTTATGGGTAATATTATTCCCCCCGCCTTTAGAAAGAGGCAAGTCAAGTGCTCTTTTATTTTACGAAAAGAGTAAAAATATGTTGAATTTTCTTTTACATTTTCTTTATACTGTTGTACGCATATGACTCACAAGCTGTAGTAGTCTCCTCATCCAGCGGTTCCAACACAAAAATTTTAAAAATTCATAACTTTTGCATCGATTGTCCAATTTTCCTCAAACTTTCACTGATCTGTTCTACTATTATTGTTGCATTCTCTCAATCCTTATGTTTGTGAAGGTGAACTTGTCCTTTAAGTATATCACTTGTATATTATTCTCAGGGTGTGATGCTGGTGTCCAGACAGACCAGTGATGCGCTCCTCCGGCCTTTTCTGGTATCCTGTCCTCTCCTCATCTCCTCCATACTGGTGAGTACAATAGAGTGATGGAATGTGCTTCTTACTTATACAGTCATATTACAGGGTGGTCATACTGGTAGGGGAAAATTGCAACATTAGGAATATCACAACTTTTCTGTGCATGGTTTCTTTGCCAGAAACAAGTGAATCATTATCAGAAAAATGTCAGACCAGAGTGTGGTTCTGTAACTTTTATGTGAACTTTGCTGTGACACTTTGCCATGATTTCATGCTCACCACAGAAAAGTTATCATATTTGTCCTTTTGACTTTCACTCAATTTTTGGATTCTATATGATGTGTGTTTCAAATAATTGTGATGGCCAACCACCTGCTTGCATCGTAAAATATATGTTTTGTTGTCATTGAATCTCTCAGGTTCATTGGAGTCGATTGTGGCCATTCATCATGCATGGCTACGGGCAAAAACCAGCTCCAGAGGTTTTCCAGCAATTCAGGGATCTGTTTAACAGTGCTCAGGGTATCGTCAAGAAAGGCAGAAGCATGCATAAAAGAACATCAGCATCATCATCAACGTCATCATCCACTCTTTCTACCTCATCTGGTTTGTCGAAATCCATGGCTCTGGGAGTCAGAACTGATGTTCATGTTTCCACAGCAACCCCTCCATGGCTGTGTGCTATCGCAATCCACACGGCAGTCATGCAGCAGTGCAGACCAGAAGACAGAAGTGCCACCCTGGATGCGGTCCTGCATCTGGTATCCAAGGATCATCAAGAGCAGCAATCGGTATGATTAGTCCTCCAAGAAGACAAATATTTTGAGAGGTGTTCAGCCCCTAATTTGCAGTTGATTGCTGCTACACCACCTCCCCCCTGGCCCCCTCAATCTTTGATGATATATTTGCATCTGTAGTATTCCCCTTTCAACATTTTGTCCTTTGAGCTTTGAGCATGCATTGGTACCAACTTGTCCATATGTATGTTACATCAAGCCTGTCATATGACGATTAATGAGGACACATCAAAATGCATTTAGGACTCCAGAAAGTAATGTTGTCGGTCATTTACTGGAAGATAGAGAATTGAAGAGGAGTTTGTAAGAAATACAAAGGAATCATATCATCCTGTGCTAGTGCGAAAAGCAAAGCATTGAAATGAGCAATGGACAATCTCTTGAATGTCGTTGACATCTTTACCAGTTGTTTCAGAGGTCAGAACACTGCCAAGCTGATCATTTCTTCATCTATATGTCTTTGTGTAGCAAGTCTCATATTTCAGTTTTCATTCTGCCCTTTATCAGAAATGATATTCTGCATGTATTGAGTCTTCTTACAACTTTTCCTTTTTCTGTTAT